>NC_057851.1:10588217-10898330 GCF_015237465.2 Chelonia mydas | reverse complement strand
GGACATCAGGTCACCCTACCTGGGAACCAGCGCTAGATTATTCCTCATCCCCTAGCACTTTGTCAGGGCTAGTTTTAAATGACTCAAGCAATAGCTCATCCACCTCTTCCCAACCTAGGAGATAGCACTGTCAGAATTTCCTCCCGCCCCAACAGTCAACCGAAGTTCTCCTGTCTCAGCATCCAGGGCTTTGGAGCTATGCTCTGGCTCCACTCCAGCTCCAGGCAAAAACCTGCAGCTCCCCTGCTCCGGGCTCCAGCTCCCAAGTCCTGTCAGCATCAGTCTGTTACCCTGAGTTGCAACCCCCCCTTTGGATTACCTTTAGCCATTTCCTCCCATCCCTCCTTGGCATTTACCTTGAAAGTGCAGTTGTCACAAGGCATCCCACCCGGGTTGCTGATCACCTGCCCATTAGCAATCACCTCCAGCTGGTACAGCCCCTCCTGCTGCGAGGACCTTCAAAGGAAACAACAGCTCGTGTGTTTTAAAGTAAAACATGGGCCAGATCCTCTGCGGATGTAAATCCGTGTAGCTCCATTGACTTTAATGGAGCTACGCCAACCTCACTGGTCACTCCTTAGAAGAGGGGAGGAGACACAAAACACCGAGGTTGACACAAATGAACAAGCGCAGAACAGGGATGTGGGGACAGGGACAACAGAGTTAGAGGGGGATGTTGTGCCATAACCCCCAGACAAGGGGCACTGCTCCCCAGAAGAGGGCTCTCCAACCAGTGTGACAGCCTGGCAAAGGACATAATAGCAGGTATAGCCTGGGCAGCAGCTGTGGAAGTTTTCCATTGCCAGCCAGCATGCCCCAAATTGAACCTAGAAGGACCACCTCTGGGGGGCAAGAGTGGAGTTCAGCTGTCAGTCTAGCCACCCGAGTCGAATTTCAACACAACAAAACCTACATGTGTGGCTCAAAATACATGAGCGCCCCTTTCAGAAGTATTGTTCTTGCTAGCTTTAGAGAGCATACGCCCCAATTTTCAAAAGACTCCCAAAGCTTTGCTTAATCCCGCTGTGCCTAGGTGTGGGGATAATGAGTCTTTCACTTGGATTAAGAGCTTTTAGGACCAGAAGGGAACCTTTAGAGTCATCTAGTCTGACCTTCTGCAGAACACAGGCCTGAGAATTTCTCCCCCCATGATTGCTGCAATGGAAGATTTATTCTTCCCACTACGTACGAATGCTACTGAGCCCAGTAACTTGGGGATGAGCGAGATCATATCGCTGAGAAAGGCATCTGGTCTCGATATAGAGATCTCAGATGAAGAATTTACCACGCCCCTGGGTGAGTTGTATCACTGATCAATTACCCTCACTACTGAAAATCTGTGCCTTATTTCCAATTTGAATTTTTCTACCTTTCCAACCATTGGATCTTGGTAGGTCTTTTATGCTAATGGTTCAAACAGTAATTGAAGCTAACACACATTCAGAAAACAACAAGAAAACGTCCTCACATGTTTTCCTACAGCATCTTCTGCCTAGAAAGTCATTTCTGAACCCCTTTATTAGAGTGCCATACCTCGTTTTGCATCTGATGATGGATAAATCGAAATATACAGGATGGACATCACACCGTACCGGAGGCAGAATGGGATTCACTAGGGACACTTCCAGCGAAGACCCACTGGTGGGATAAGTGAACTGTAACTGGGGAGATGTCAGACCTAAGCAATCCATTAACGACAAACATTTTGTAAGTGCAGGATCGTGACAACAACATATTAAAACGTTTACAGGGTGCAGTTCAGATTGTGTCTAGCAACAGCAGTGCCAGCCCCTAATCAAGGATTTTTAAACCAAGTGTGGGGCGTTGTCTTTCATATTAAAACATGGTTCATCTTCCTACTCAGCTATGTATCTTCTTTGGGGGTGAACTTCTTTTAGCTACTTACCAGGCAACCTCTCCCATACACATTCTCTTACAGAGCATTCTGCTTGCACTGGGCCTGATTCTCCACTACCTTGCACCTTGGCATTTTACACCCCCTTTCCACATATTTTGCACGGTTATACATGACAAAGCCAAAATGTTCAAACTTGGGCACCAATGGCAGGCACCAAAATTCATATTTAGGCACACACAAATGGCCTGATCTTTCAGAGATGCTGAGGAATTGCAACTCTTCCTGAAGCCAGTGCTCAGCACCTCTGAAAATCAGGTCATTTATTTATGGCCTAAAGAACAGAGTACTGGACTGGGACTCAGGAGATGTGGTTCTATTCCTGGCTCTGCCACTGGCCTGCTGGGTGACCTTGGGCAAGTCACTCTGCCTGCTCTCTGCACCTCAGTTTCCCCATCTGTAAAAATGGGGATAATGATCCTGACGTCCTTTGTAAAGTGCTTTCAGATCTACTGATGAAAGGCATGTAAGAGCTAGGTAGCATTATTTATATGGATAATTTGGGGCAAGCAAGTTTGACAATGATGGCCTATGTGACTGACTATGTTGGCAACTCTTATGATTTTATCACAAGTCTCACAATACAATTGATGGTTTTCTTAAAGCCTCTGCTACTGCAGTCCTGTGACTATACAAAAATCTCATCTTTCATTTGAAAAAGGAGTACATTTCTAGCTCTTATGATTTCAGAGAAAAGCAGGTCAGTGTTACTGAAGTGCACCCTAAAATGCTCAAAATCCAGAAGGCAAATAAAAAGAACACAGCATTGATTATTTTTTTTTTAAATCTAATGATTTTTCATGATTTTGGGGGGCCTGATTGCTGTGTTGTTGTGTGGGGTTTTTTTGTTTTGTTTTACATTTACAGTTGCCCATACCAGAATGGCAAATTAAGAACATAAGAACGGCCATACTGAGTCAGACCAAAGGTTCATCTAGCCCAATATCCTGTCTTCCGACAGTGGCCAATGCCGGGTGCCCCAGAAGGAATGAACAGAACAGGTAAGCATCAAGTGATCCATCCCTCATCCCAGCTTCTGGCAAACAGAGGCTAGGGACACCATCCCTGCCCATCCTGGCTAATAGCTGTTGATGGACCTATCCTCCATGAATGTATCTAACTCTTTTTTGAACCCTGTTATGGTCTTGTGTTTCAGAACACAGCTGACCCCTTGCAATTCTTCCAAGTACTCCATTTTATCCAATGATTTCCACCAATTACTAGCAGCCTCCTAAAACTTACCATCCAATGTCAGGGTGATCCATGTTCCTCCAGCAAGGCTGCCCTCCTGGGGTTCAATGAATAACTTTGCAGAAGCCACTGCAAAAATAACCCAGATACTTCAGGATGAAATGTAATATAGCAGCAGAAACAGTCGTGTGCAGCATGTATCATCGGCAATGCTTGAGACACATTTCTGCATGGAAGGTATTTAAAAGGTTCACTAGCAACATGTTCCGACCCAAAGTATATCTTCCCTAAATAAACAAATCCCAAACAGCATAACTGGAGGAACTAAAATAGATTAGAAATACATAATATGTATACACACGCATATATAGAATGAATACAAATGTGAGGAGATATAAAGTCCAATGAGACATAAGCTCCTAAGTGCCCAAGACCCTCTTGAAAATGAGACTGACATCTAGGCCTTGCTATGCTGAGCTTACAAGCCTTCCTGCAGTCACTGCTTTGCCCAAGCTTTGCTCCACTTGTAGAGTGTTCTGTTCTGCAGAGGGATTGGTGATAATCCACTCTAGTTAAACCATGAAACATCCTCTTGGAAAACTATATAGAGCCCCTACGAGCAGATACAAAGGGGTCCTTGCCTAGTGGGACAGCCAAATGAAGGAGCTGTGTTCCACACCATTCAGAGATTCTTGCTTGTGTTTAGCTGGATTTAGCAAACATAACGGAGGCTAGAAACTAAGAATGACGTCTCCTAGTTATTCACAGCATAGACAGCAATGGAGTAAGCTTCCCTCACCAGAGAATGACCTTATGGGACCACCTATGAACTGGAGAGCAGTGCAGTTCCCATTCCAACAGAGGACATCGGCTGAGGCTATCAACAAGAGTAGTAGTTATAATGGTTTGTGAGATATGGACATTTTTCCTCTAGGAACTAGACTGGGATCCAAATATGTTTCACCAAAATCCTCAACAAAACCATCAGATGACAAAAACTTTTGTCCACTACTAGCCTGAGCTAAATCTGAACCAACAACCTAGAGGAGATAGTTGTTCACTGTAGTGAAAAAAAAAAATCACCGCCACGTGTCCCAGCACTGGAGTATTGGGTAGGTGAAATATTGCACTGGACATTGCTGGTCCATGGTTGGGTCTGTAATACACAGTGTATAGAGACTACTGGCAAAGTGGCACATTCTGTATAACAGCTACAACACTGCATGAAATCCTGCATGCTACCGCCAGTGCCCTGTGGCATCGAACTTCCTCCTTACCGCAAACCACTTCACAAGCCTCCCATGAAGGCAGAGCCCCTTGCAAAGCTGCTCCCAGCCTCCCAACAATCCCACTGCCTTCCCAGTGGCATTCGTTCCTTTGTCCTGCTGGCCCCATAGATAATTGTTTGAGAGCCCCTGCCTTCTAGCACTCACCTGCAAAGAGCAGCAGCTCCACGTTCAAAAAGGACGGTATCAAAGTGTTCATCTCTGGCCCCGGACTTCAACTGCATGGGAGATTTTCCCTGAGATCGCTCACATCTTCACAGGTCTAGCATGTGGCTTTAGTACCCGCATGCCCTCGCTGTAACATAAAAAAGCCCTCTCTATTCCTCATTCACATGACAAGCCTTCAGGGCAGGCCATGCTGCTCTGAGTCATCGTTCTGCCAGGTAGGGAGGGCTGTTTCCTGAAATCAAAAAGAGCCTCGGCGAGAGAATCATTTAATCTCATTCACTAGAAAAGATTTAAAAACACACCCGGGGCCGATAACAGCAAACGAAGCCTCATCACTCCAAGAGCCAGATCTTCAGGTGCTCAGCACCCAGGGCCACGTCTTCCCAAGCCCTACTCCTATTTTGGCACCGAGCGAGGGACTGTCGAGAGTGCTTAAGGGATTTAGGCGCGCCATTCCTTCAGAAGGGCGCCGTTAAACTCTTCTGGCTCTTCAGCACTCTGTGCAAAAAGCGTCTGTGAGCTCAGTCCACCTCCTAGGGAAGGTGTCCAGGGTCAGATCCTCAGCTGGCACTGCCGAACGCCCAGCAAAGCTAACGGAGGGCACGGAGGGTCGCTTCCTCTGCTTGGCTGCTCCAGGAGTGCTGCAGCTATACGCTACCCCTTGCGCAAGGTTGGTGGCTAAAGTACGACCTACCCCTGAGTTTCCCCTATCTACAAAATGGAGATATTACTGCCTGGGGGAACAATCAGAGGAGGCTCAGAGTCTTAGCGTCTCAATTCTGGTGCAACTCACGCGTCGAGAAAACAGGAAAGGAGGGCTAGAGCAAGACAAGGAGCTAACAGGAAGGTATAATTCACAATGATTATTATGGTAGCATCTAGAGGTCCCAACCGAAATTAGGGCCCTTTGTACAGACAGCCCATGCCCCAAAGAATTTACAATCTAAATAAACAAGATGGACAGACGGTGTGGGGGGAAATAGATACGGAGGGCTGAAGGGCTTGTCCACGGTCACAGAATAGGTCAGTGGCAGACCCAAGACTAGAACCCAGGAGAGCAGAATACCTGGGGCAGGTTTAGAAAGGAACACACTTTCAAGAGAGGGGGTGTTGTTTGAGGGAACCAGGCTGAGACACAGACATGCTGGGAACCTATAAAGCAGTTAGGGCAGCCTAGGTTACCCTCGGGGGATGGTAAGCCTGTATACGTAGAGCCCTGAGCAGATAAGAACATCAGACCAGCCATACTGGGTCAGACCAAAGGTCCATCTAGCCCAGTATCCTGTCTTCTGACAGTGCCAGGTGCCCCAGAGGGAATGAACAGAAGGGGTAATCATCAAGTGATACATCCCCGTCACCCATTCCCAGCTTCTGACAAACAGAGGCTAGGGACACCATCCCTGCCCATCCTGGCTAATAGCCATTGATGGACCCAGCCTCCGTGAACTTATCTCGTTCTTTTTTGATCCAAAACTTGTATCCGCAGCCGATCCATGATCCGCAAAAACGGCCCACGGATATCTGCGGATTTGCAAGGCTCTAAAGAGAGGCGTGTGCATAGGCTGCTCAAGAATAATTTTTTCCTCTCTGTACTCTCTGTTCCTACTGCAAAACAAGCAACACAACAGCCGACCAGGTGGCCCTGCGCACCACTGGTCACAGACTGCCAAGGGGAAGAACCACGGGTCGGACCGGCCAGATAAGCACAGTCCATGTTTAATTTGTAATGAAAGAGGTGCTGGGGGTGGGAGTGGGGGGTGTCAAGCCATTTTTTTATATTCAGAACTGATGCGGGAAGCCCAGAGGTGCCAGGGCTATGACTTGCCAAGCCTTGAGGTGCCATGGCTCAGCCCTGGCACAAATTAAGCCCTGAGCGCAGGAGATACATAGGATGCTGCAGCCTAGGACCCGCTCTAGGAGCGGGAGAACTGTGGGATTTCACTCCAAGATAGGGAAAGGCAAAAGGCTGACACCTGAGGGGGGCACTCAGAAAGGCCACAAACGGGACAGAGCTGCGGTTAGACGGGGAAACCGTGACAGGCACCTTGGAAACTTTAAGCCTTCTGCTGGTCCTATTGAGATCAACAAAGTGGATTGTTTGAATGACATCCCCCTTTCAATCCGGCAGCCGTGCATGGCCATTGATAGCTTACAGGGCACTTCATCCCAAGGTCCCAACATGCCGCACACACTTCAGTCAATTCATTGGGTCTCCGAACATCCCTGCTTGAAGCAGATACATATTGTAGCCTCTCTTTTACAGATGTCACAGAGAGATAAGCATAGGTGCTGGAACTAGGGGTGCAGCCGCATCCCCAGCTTGAAGTGCTTTCCTTCATATACAGGGTTTACAGTTTGGTTTAATGGCTCTCAGCACCTTCACTATACACATTGTTCCAGCACCCCTGGAGGTAAGTGACTTAGTATAATGTCCCACGGCGAGTCTGTAGCAGAGCAGTGGCTAAAAATCATGAGTTTTGTAGCCGGCCCTGGTAGGTAAACAGCAGAAAGAGAAAACTGCCAGGTTCTCTCAACCTAAGTATACAAATGTTCAGTAATATATATTCCCTTCCCACTGCTCCTCCTGCTTCCAGGTTCTGATGGAGATTAGATATTCATATGTGAACACTATAGTCATGGAAAACATCCACAAACTAGCTTGCTTCTATCTTTTGTGGTACGAGCTCTGCCACTTTACAATGCAATCAGTGGTTGATGGCTCCTTCTTACATTTCTCAATGAATGCAACCGCAATCACTACAGACCAGATTCTACAACCTGTACTCACAGTGACCTTGCATTTGAAGCGATACAAAAACACACACACACACACACAAAGACGACGACCATACTGCTTACCTTTTCCTCCATTGCTCAGATGAGAGATGCACACAGGTACCTCTGGTTTCAGAATAACTTTTCTGGTTTCACCCCTTTGGAACCTGACAGCTTGGTTCAATTTTGTTGCTGTTCTGGGACAAGGGTGTTCCAAGCACTAACTTTAATTGTTCTGCAGGTAACTGAATCATGTCGCGCTGTAACTTACCAGACTAGTTTGTGTGCAGGTTGGGTGCCTATCATAGTAAAAGCTCAGAGCTATCCATAGGGCAAGCTTAATAATTAACCTAAGCTCCTTATGCTATTAACCACTTTGCTCCGAGTCTTTTGTTAATGACCATGGGGAAAGCAACTTGGAATTTTTCTCCTCTTGAAATAGGATTTTATACGTGCAATGAAAACAAGCACATTTTCAAAATCAATCAATTTTGTATTTTTGTTTCTTTCCATTGCTTCCATATGAAAAATAAGCAACACATCAACGTTCCCCAGAACACCAGTCAATGGAGTTGGAAGTAACTTTCATAACAAAACCCCCAGCCCAAGGAGCTTGGGGTTTTCTGGCAAACCTCAGTCCAAATTTGCCATGGTTTCACAAAGCATCTCTGAGTTTGCCAAGAATTTTAGCCAAGTTTCAAGCAAGGCTAGGGTTATGTTTATGGTGTCTAGTGAAATTTGGTGGTTTCTTGGGACTTCCATACAAAACCAGGTGTGGTCATAGAAGTTTTCATTAAGATTCACTCTGACGTTTTGGGCTACTGGTGCAACATTACCCACCCAAAGTAAAAATCAGAAAGAGGTGCACACAGACCTCTGAGCTGATACTACAGGATTTTATACAGCTGTATTGGTCACACATCAACGGGAGTCTCTCAAGCATGAACAGCCCCAAGTTTCACTACCATCTCAAAGACCTGCCTTAAAAATGAGGTTTTCAGATTTCAAATGTCTCTCTAATAAATATTTGTGTGTAAATTGTCAGTCACAGGAGCCTCACGCAAATAGTCCTAAAATCCCAGCTTCTAGGATGGGTGAAAGCTAGCCACAGACATGTTAAATACCCATGCACAATCGATGTGTCTACACCTGGTGCTATTCCTTGCATCCCCTAGCCCAGTGGTTCCCAAACTGGGGTTTGTGAACCCCTGGGGGTTCACAAAATGTTACAGGGGTTCTTGGGAAAAAAATTCCCTAATGGCGGACAGAACTGTCCCTAGGGACCCCGGGCAGCACAGGGCCAGCAGCCCAGAGTCCCTGGACTTCCAAGAGCTCAGCAGATCAAAGCAAGCATATCTATCACACTGAGGAGATTTAAACTTCAAGAATCCTTATAAGAAATGGAAAGGGAGGTGGATATTTTTTGCTGTTTTTAAAATTAAATAGCAGCTAGTGTGTTTTTAAAATTATCATGAAGAACAAGTTTAAGCTTTGTTGTAACGTGTGTTGTTTGCCTGGACTGCTCAAGACCTGAATGCTTGTGTAGGAGGAACTCTCTGAGTTGGCTTCTTAAATCCCTTCATGCTGTTTCACATCTGATACTCCTTGATGAAACATGGGAGCCTTGTCTTCTAACAAACAGGCTTATTCAAAGTGATACAAGCTACGAAAGTGAGATCTTGGAAGCGTGTTGCCGTTTTCATAATGTAATAAAAATACTGTGATGATAAATAATTAATGATAAATAGGGCGTAATAAGCATGTCATAAAAACAAATTGTATATTTCCAAGATCACTGCTTTTAGAAGTTAAACTTGACATTTTAGTGAAAGGGGTTCACGGGTTGTTCAAGTTTGGGAACCACTGCCCTAGCCCGACGAAGCACTGGCTGGTCTGCATTCTTCACCACTGCCTTCTGCTGGATGAAATCAGAACTGCTCAAGTGTTGGTGATCAAGCTGCCACCTAGTGGCTTGGTGCCTGTAAATAAAGAATGAGCATAAGACTTGATACTATTTGCACCTACAGGTGAGCCTCTTTTCCACACAAGCAGTAGAGACCTGGGGCTTTGGAGCAGAGGCTCCAAGATCTAGTCTACATGTTCTACCTGTTTTGGGTAAGCTGCCCACATGACAGTGGCCTGGCTGTAGATTCATTCCATATTCTTATGACCCACCAGCAGGGGATTGAAGCTATGCAACTCACTTGTGCTTAAGAACGGCCATACTGGGTCCCACCAATGGTCCATCTAGCCCATTATCCTCTCTTCCGATAGTGGCTTAGAGTGCAGTGTTCTTATTTACCCACATCTCCCTGCTCCTGGCTAACTTGAATGGAGCTTGCCTGGAGACCTGGTAATAGGAGTGTCTAGCCAATGGGTTAAGGAAAGGGAATTTTAAACATGGTTACTACAGCCCTAACATTTGAAAAGCTGGTGTTTTTTCCACTACTAGGGAATCTTACTTTAAACAGCAAGTGTCACTTTAAAAGAAGGTCAAATTTAAATCCATCAGCCCTGCTATTTCCATCTAATTCCACCTAAGGCCTTGATCCAGAGACAAACACCCCTGGGTGAAGTCACAGGAGGTCAGTTTTCAGGAGAGTTCTGCAACATTGCTCAATAGCAGCATTGGCTACATGAATCAGAGCCCTACGTCTCAGTTCCTAACAGCCAGCAACAAGGGAAGCCCAGCAAAATTTAACCCTAGCCTGTCCTGCCACATTTTGTCTGTCTTTAGTTTAATAATTCATTTCACGGGATTCCATGACACTGATGTGCAGAACCAAGGACCGCAGGGGGAAAAAATATGCAACATGGAGAAAAACTTTAAAGATGCAGATAATTTGTGGCAAAAATTAAATGTGGTGTTGGTGTTGTTTTAATCCTTGTCTTCTTGCCACTTAGCATTTTGTTCTCCGCAAACGGCTCTAGATTCAGACACCAACAGCAGCTTTGGCCTCGGATGCTAATAGTGTTACTGGCATTTACTCCAGCAGCAGTGTGATCCAGCGGATAGGGCAGCAGTATAGGATTGCGACAGCCTGTGTCCTGTTCCCAGCTCCGCTGCAGACCTTCGAGTGTGCTAAGTCACCTGACCACTCTTTGCCTTGGTTTCCCAATGTGAAAACTAGGAATAATGATGTCTGTCCATCTTCATAAATCATTGTGGGCTCTAAGCACGACAAAGTGCCAGAAAGATGAAAGTCTCACCAAAACAACCTAGATTTGCAGGTTGTGGCAAATTGCTGGTACGATTATGATGGGTTCCAAGCTTCCTCTTCTTGGGGGGTGTCAAGGTTCCTTCCCCACTCTGAACTCTAGGGTACAGATGTGGGGACTTGCATGAAAGACCCATTACACTTATTCTTACCAGCTTAGGTTAAAAACTTCCCCAAGGTACAAACTTTGCCTTGTCCTTGAACCCTATGCTGCCACCACCAAGTGTGTTAAACAAAGAACAGGAAAGGAGCCCACTTGGAGACGTCTTCCCACCAAAATATCCCCCCAAGCCCTACACCCCCTTTCCTGGGGAAGGCTTGATAAGAATATCCTCACCAATTGGTACAGGTGAACACAGATCCAAACTCTTGGATCTTAAGAACAATGAAAAAGCAATCAGGTTCTTAAAAGAAGAATTTTAATTAAAGAAAAGGTAAAAGAATCACCTCTGTAAAATCAGAATGGTAAATACCTTACAGGGTAATCAGATTCAAAACATAGAGAATCCCTCTAAGCAAAACCTTAAGTTACAAAAAGACACAAAAACAGGAATATACATTCCATTCAGCACAGCTATTTTACCAGTCATTAAACAAAAGAAATCTAATGCATTTCTAGCTAGATTGCTTACTAACTTTTTCAGGAGTTCTGAAGAGCATTCCTGATCTGTGCCCCGCGAAAGCATCTCACAGACAGACAGACAGCCTTTGCCCGCCCCCCCCCTCCAGCTTTGAAAGTATCTTGTCTCCTCATTGGTCATTTTGGTCAGGTGCCAGCGAGGTTGTCTTAGCTTCTTAACCCTTTACAGGTGAAAGAGTTTTGCCTCTGGCCAGGAGGGATTTTATAGTTCTGTATACAGAAAGGTGGTTACCCTTCCCTTTATATTTATGACAGGGGGGGTTCAGGGCACAGTTTCCTGCCCCTGAACTAGGGTATCTACTGTCCCACTAGTAACCCAGAGAACGGTAGTGGAGAGGAAGGGACCTGGGCCCGCCCTCTACTCTGGGTCCCAGCCCAGGGCCCTAGGGATAGTGGTAAACCACTTGAACTAGTGCTTCCTTCCCCTGGGCTACTTCCCTCTCCTGCTCTTCAGCTTGTGGGGCTTCCTGCCCTCTCTCTCTCTCTCTCTCTCTCTCTCTCTGCACAAGCCGGGTGTCTCTTTACCTAGGGTCTTGGTCTTCTAGCCAGCCATGGCACTTCTCCAAATTCTCCTCTGCTCCAACGACTCATCCTGGGACTTAAATTTCTCTCCTATGTCACTATCCTGCTGTCTTCTGGCCATGCTGTATCACAAGGTTCAGAGGAGAGTCCTGAAGTATATATACTCTCTGCAACAATCATAACTCAGGTAAGGCTATAGCCATAACATATTCAGATCCCTCATACTGCAAGGCCTTTAACGCTAGAAGAAAGGAGTCAGCTAAAGAATAACATTGACCAGAAACTTGGGCTCCTAATTCTTTCCTACATAGAATATCAGGGTTGGAAGGGACCTCAGGAGGTCATCTAGTCCAACCCCCTGCTCAAAGCAGGACCGATCCCCAATTAAATCATCCACAGGGGCAATGGTGGAGTCACAAATGGGGTTCCCCATGTAAAATATAATGGGTCCCCAATAACAGACTGACTAGTGTGCTTGGATGCGACTGCCCCCTACTGAACAGGAGGGCAGGCTAAGCAATCTTTTTTTATATGCACGGCTATCTGCTCGGGAGCAGGCTGTCACCGCTAGAGGAGGTGATGCCATGGTCTCCCCTCCACTAGCTTTAACTTGCAGCCACGGCTCCAATGAGCGCTGATAGCAGAGGCTTCCTTGTGCATTGAATCCACACATCCTTCACCCATCCCCGATCCTTGTCCCACCCTTATCCACTCCTACAGCTCCCCCTACATCCAGGCAGAGTTTCCATGGCCAAGAGCTCCCACAGCCCCAGTGCCAATGGTGGGAACCAAGTGAATTGGGGCCCATAATCCGTCCCTCCCCCACCTGCTCTTCTCATCACCTCCCAAGAGCCTCTCACTTTTCTGCGGGGGGAATCTGCTGAGTGGCAGGAGGATCCAAATCCATTTCCCGGCTACGGTCAGCTCCCCCTGCACAGCAATGCCCTCAGCTGCTGCTGCCTGTTGTGTGACCGGCTAACCAGCCGGCCCGTTCGGAGTGGCAAGTGAGAGGAGCGCACTGCTGTATGTGGGGGGACAGAAGTCATTTACAGGAGCATTACTGCTTGCCGCATATAGGACTGACCCCCATAGCACATCCACCATGCAGAAGCACCTTGGGGGGAAACAGTGGAAAGTTGCTGGAATGTCACCACTAAGCAACTAAGGCCCTTCACCAATGACTTTGGAAGGTCCCTAGATGTGTGGGGCACCACACCAGCCATGGGAATAAAGGGCAGGGTTTCCACAGCGGAAACTGCTGAGATGTGCAGAGAAGGGGGTGGTGGAGGAGGCATGTAACCCCCTGCAGGATCTCCAAGATCTTCTGCAGTGCCCCGAGAGCTGCTCCATGAGGATCTGGGTGGGCATCAGCAATCTCCTGTGAGATCTGGAGAGGACCACTGCAATGGCTGGAAGTTGAAGCTAGACAAGTTCAGACTCAAACTAAGGAAGGGCAATTAGCCATTAGAACAACTCGTCAAGGGCCCTGGTGGATTCTCCCTCACTGGCCATTTTTAGTCCAGGAGGTATGTTGTAGTTCAGACAGAACTATTTTGTAGAAGTTGTCTGTCTGCCTGTGCTATAAGGAGTTGGGTCATCGTGATCCCTTCTAGACTTAGAATCTATTCATCCCTTGAGGGCTGTTGGAAGAGACTGGGATGTGGGCAGTCATGCCCAGTAGTTAGAACAGTACTTAGGAGTCAGAGCCAAAGTTAGAAATCAGAGCCAAGGGTCAGGACCAGGTCACTTGGGAGTGAGGCAAAGCTGGGAACAAGGAGGTACCAACACTAGAAGCAGTCACTGAAGTGGTGCTGCTGGTAGGTGTAAGAGCTGGTCTGCTGACTCTTCTAACCAAGCAGGAAGCGTAGCCAATTAGGCAGCTTACTACCAGCTAGCTGTGCTCGTAGGTTGCCCAGAGAGGGGCTCTGCTACAGGCCAGATTCCTGACAGCTGTTCCCAGAGGCTGGCTATACACCTGATTCCTGGTGGTCTGGCTGAGCCCCAGATTCTGTGTCTTGGGGAGTTCAGTGCTCACATTGCATCAGCTTGCCCTTGTTGGTAACAGTGTGTTTCTATAGGGTGAATTGTTCAGGTGCTCAGGGTCTGAGAATAGGTGCATCAAATGCACTGAAGCCAATAAACAATGAACCTATGTGGATAGAAACTGATCACTTGGGATCCCAAATGAATACATGTCTTTAATTTAAACTCCAGTTGCTTTCAGTTTCATTGCATGAGTTAAAAGGGGACACACAGAGATTAGAGATGGCAAAGATGTATTTACTCTATTCACACCCCTGAAAAAGTAGCAAGGGGTCTGTTAATTGAGAATACCCTGTGGCCTAAACAAAGAGGGACCACAAGCAGAGACAAATTTAGCACAGCAACATCACACTGGACACCTTAGGGAAAGCAGGTTTTTTGTTTGTATGTTTTCAAAACTCACCTAGTAGAGATGGCAGCTCTGGGACATGGGCATCCATATTCAAGTCTGCACTATGGTAACTTAGAAAAAGTCCACCCATGTGTTGGGGTATATACAGTATTTGCAGTTTCCAAAGGGTTAAAAAAAATCCTGAATTGCCATCTGATTTTGCACAGGACCAGCAACTCATTCTGAAGTTCAGGGTTTTAGGTTCAGAAGTAGAATGGGGGACAGTGCTTCATAAGAGAGTTCTGGATCTTTGAACAAACAGTCCTGGGCCATTTCTGAAGCAGACCAGAAATAATTACAGTACAAGCACGGAGGGTGAACAGTAGCTGTTTAGCCACTGGGTGGCAGTGTTGAGTGGCTGCAGAACTGTACTTCAGTTGAAAAGTGAGGATTGACGATAAACCAAGCGGTCGCCCATCTGCAGGCTGGTGCCGTGTAACACTGCTTCAGTAATAATGGTTACTAAGAGTGCACGCTTGAGGGAGGCAGTATAGACTGGTGGTGAGAGCAGAGGCGTAGGTGTTAGGAGATCTGGGTTCTAGTCCCAGCTCTACCTTGGGTAAATTGCTTCATCCCCAGATTCCCCACCTATAAAACAGGGACAATATCATCATCATCATCATCATGGCAAATCCCACAGCCTCCTTGCAGATCAATAGCCCCCTGGATCGGTCGCTAGCTAGGTTCCAAAGACTTTCTGCCTGGATGTTCGGTCTGCTTCCATCTTTGACAATCTTATCACACCACCAAAGTTTCTGGTGCCCACCTGATCGCCAGCTCCCTGTCCGCATTCCTCGGTAAACACACTTCATAGGTCTCCCGGGCTAATCATCTCTCTGTACCAAGAAAGCCTCTGAAACCAAACCAGTGCTGACAAAGGCATTTGCTGGCATCAGCTCTGAATATCTTCCTAGCTGAGCTTGTCCTGCTGCTTAATGTGGAGCAGCTGATGAAGATGACAAGAACTGAGAACGTCAACCCATCGCCTTCCTTGGCACCCACGTTTCCCTGCTGGCCAACTGAGCTGGGACGACAACACCCTCAGGCAAGATAGGCAGCAACCCAGGGCAGCAGATTCATGGCAAGCTGGGGTGCGGACCCTGCACACTTTAACAGTTTCTCTATGTGCTTTGATCTAGTCCCATTTCAAAGAGAACTCGCTCAAAGTACATTAACAAACTGTTAACGCACATAAGCAGGGTGCACACTGTGGACACCTCGTGCATATTTACACATGCTCGGAGACCCTGGCATGAACCACGCGGCTGGAGCACCTGGCCCAGTGGAAGCGCATTGCCTGGCCCAGCCCCCAGCAGCCTCTTCCTGGTCAAGTCCTTGGCTGGGCAATGACTAAGTAAGTGGCACCCTCAGCCTGTCCCCCCCCCCCCTCTAGTCCTCCTGCCCTTCCTCACCCCCCATGTTCTACACCCACCCCAGCTGGCCCTGTCCCCCTGGGGTCCTGCCCTGTTTCCCGCTGTGTCCTAATCACCCTGCCCTAGCCTTTCTGCCCCACATATCCCCTCAATTTGCCACACAAGGTCCTGCCCCCCCCAATCTACTTCCCACCTCAGCTAGCAAACAGGAGCGACTAACAGGGGAGTTTTGCAAGGGACTTCTCCAGGTGAAGGAGGAGCAGTTACGTGACCCTTGGGGTAAGTGTGTTGTCTGTTGTGTGTGATTGTGTTTGTTATGGTGTGCTTGCTGCTGGACTGAAATATACTGTGTGGTCTGTTTGTTTGAGGGACTGTGTGCTGACCGTGTGGGTGCTGAGCCTAGCGGCCTGCTAGGCAAGGCTAAGAACCGAGAGCTTCTTAATGAGGCTTTGATCCCTATGCCCTTTAGCACCCATTAACCCTTAACCAGGGGACGGGGCTACTCAGGAAGACCAGGAGCGGCTAACAGGAGAGTTTTGCGAAGGACTTTACAGGGGGAGCATGTGGGGGGCGCTACATACACTCAGCATTCCTTAAACTTCTTTACGCTTAAAGCCAAAAACACCCCCTGATAAAAAACAAAACATCAACAAAGGAACAAGCTGCAGGAGTAAAAAGAGAATTCAGGCAGAAGTCCACCAACAGAGTGGGGGCTACCCGGTTTATTGCACCCAACGCAGCATGTATGATTATCTGCCCTATGGGCAGGTGGTGGATGTATGCACTCGGTTCAAGGAACTCCTGGCCCTCATAGACCGTGTACGGGCTTTGGAGACCAGGGTAACTGAGCTGGAGGAGCTAAGGGAGACAGAGGTACATAGATGAGACTTTCCGGGACACATTAGTATGGTCCCACCCCCCAGTCTGACAGCCTCTGTGCTGTTGAGGAGGATGAAAGCCTCAGGGAAGGAGTACATCCAACTAGAGCAGAGGGAAATGATCCCATAGTTGGGACACTCCTTCCAGATCATGTTGAGGTATCCTCTCACACTGTGGATACCTCCCCAGAGGAGGGGACTCCAGTTATTGGGAAGAGACAAGTAATAGTTATGGATGATTTGATCATTAGAAACACAGATAGCTGGGTTTGCGATGACCGGGAGAACCGCAAGGTGACTTGCCTGCCTGGTGCGAAGGTTGCAGATCTCTCAAGACATCTAGATAGACTTATGTGTAATGCTGGGGAGCAGCTGGTGGTCGTGATACATGTAGGTACCAATGACATAAGGAAGGATAGGAGAGAGGTCCTGGAGGCCAAATTTAGGCTGCTAGGTAAGGATTGAAGTCCATGACCTCCATGATAGCATTCTCTGAAATGTTTCCAGTTCCATGCACAGGGCCAGTTAGACAGGTAGAACTGCAGGGTCTCAGTGCGTGGATGAGACGATGGTGTAGGGAGGAGGGGTTTAGATTTATTAGGAATTAGGGAAACTTTTGGGAAAGGAGGAGCCTATACAGGAAGGATGGGCTCCACCTAAACCAAAATGGAACCAGATTGCTGGTGCTTGAAATTAAAAAGGTCTTAGAGCAGTTTTTAAATTAAGGGCTGGGGGAAAGCCGACAGGTGCAGAGGAGCACGTGGGTCGGACAGAGACATCCCTTAGGGAAGGATCTACTAATGGAGATTGTCTGTGTCCCAGTAAGGAGGAGAGGATGGAAGATGATAAAATACAGGTAGGATCTGATGAGAAACAGTCAAATGAAAGAGTCCCATTCAATTACATCATGTAATGGGAGACCGCTAAAAAGTGACAAGTTTTTAAAGTGCTTGTGTACCAATGCTAGAAGTCTAAATAATAAGACGGGTGAACTAGAGTGCCTCATATTAAATGAGGATATTGATATAATAGGCACCATAGAAACATGGTGGAATGAAGTTAATCAATGGGACACAAATATCAGAGGGGTAGCCGTGTTAGTCTGGATCTGTGAAAGCGGCAGAGTCCTGTGGCACTTTATAGACTAACAGATGTATTGGAGCATAAGCTTTCGTGGGTGAATACCCACTTCATCGGTAATACCATGGTACAAAATGTATCGGAAGGACAGAACAGGTCGTGCTGGTGGGGGAGTGGCACTATATGTGAAAGAAAGCATAGAATCAAATGAAGTAAAAATCTTAAATGAACCAAACTGTACCACAGAATCTCTATGTATAGTAATTCCATGCTTGAATAATAAGAACAGAGCAGTAGGGATATATTGCTGACCCCCTGACCAGGATGATGATAGTGACTGTGAAATGCTCAGGGAGATTAGAGAGGCTATAAAAATAAAATACTCAATAATAATGGGGGATTTCAACTATCCCCATATTGACTGGGTACATATCACCTCAGGAAGGAATGAAGAGATAAAGTTTCTTGACACCTTAAATGACTGCTTCTTGGAGCAGCTAGTCCTGGAACCCCCAAGAGGAGAGGCAATTCTTGATCTAGTCCTAAGTGGAGCAAAGGATCTGGTCCAAGAGGTGAATATAGCTGGACCGCTTGGTAATAGTGACCATAATATAAGAAAATTTAATATTGCTTGGCAGGGAAAACACCACAGCAGCCCACCATGGTAGCATTTTATTTCAGAAAGGGGGACTACACAAAAATGAAGAGGTTAGTGAAACAGAAATTAAAAGGTACCGCACCAAAAGTGAAATCCCTGCAAGCTGCATAGAAACTTTTTAAAGACGCCATAATAGAGGCTCAACTTAAATGTATAACCAAAATTAAAAAAACGTAGTTAGAGAACCAAAAAAGAGCCACCGTGGCTAACCAACAAAGTAAAGCAGGGAGAGGCAAAAGGCCATCCTGTAAAAAGTGGAAGTTAAATTCTAATGAGGAAAACAGGAAGGATCATAAACCCTGGCAAGTGAAGTGTAAAAATATAATTAGGAAGGCCAAAAAAGAATTTGAAGAATGGCTAGCCAAAGACTCAAAAGGTAATAGCAATTTTTTTTTTAACTTACATCAGAAGCAGGAAGGCTGCTAAACAACCAGCGGGGCCACTGGATGATCGAGTTGCTAAAAGAGCAGTCAAAGATAAGGCCATTGTGGAGAAACTAAAATGAATTTTTTGCATCGGTCTTCACAGGTGAGGATGTCAGGGAGATTCCCAAACCTGAGCCACTCTTTTTAGGTGACAAATTTGAGGAACTCTCCCAGATGGAGGCGTCATTAGAGAAGTTTTGGAACAAACTGATAAACAGGAATAAGTCACAAGGACCCAGATGATCTTCACCCAAGAGTTCTGAAGGTACTCAAATGTGAAATTACAGGAGTACTAACTGTCGTCTGTAACCTATCATTTAAATCAGCTTCTGTACCAAATGACTGGAGGATAGCTAATGTGACAGCAATTTTTAAAAAGGGCTCCAGAGGTGACCCCGGCAATTACAGGCTGGTAAGCCTGACTTCAGTACCAGGCAAACTGGTTGAAACGATAGCAAAGAACAAAACTGTCAGACTCATAGTTGAACATAATTTGTTGGGGAATAGTCAACATGGTTTTTGTAAAGGGAAATCATGCCTCACCAATCTACTAGAATTCTTTGAGGAGGTCAACAAACATGTGGACAAGGGGGATCCAGTGAATATAGTGTATTTGGATTTTCAGAAAGCCTTTGACAAGATCCCTCACCAAAGGCTCTTAAGCAAAGTAAGCAGTCATGGGATAAGCAGGAAGGTTCTCTCATGGATTGGTAACTGGTTAAAAAGATAAGAAACAAAGGGTAGGAATAAATGGTCAGTTTTCAGAATGCAGAGAGGGAAATAGTGGTATCCCCTGGGGTCTGTACTGGGACCAGTACTATTCAACATATTCATAAATGATCTGGAAAAAGGGGTAAACAGTGAGGTGGCCAAATTTGCTCTTCTTCTCCCCCTCCCTCCATCACTCGCTGCTTTTCCCCTCCCTACCCAGGTCAGGAGGGACTCACCTGCAGAGCCGCAGCTGGGACCTGCAGCTGCCCGACGCAGGTAGGAGATGACCTTGGCTGAGTAGGGGCTGGTGTGGGTCATGACCTGGCCCCTCCTCCACCCACAGTAATCAGACTTTGGGTGTCCAGTCAGTAGATCTGACTGGACACTGCCAGGTCCCATTTTCGACCAGACATTCCAGTCAAAAACCAGGCACCTGGTCATCCTAGGAGCTGGATGTCTACTGAAAGGGTTCCTGGGGAGATGCTGGATGGAGGAAACCAGATAACATTCCACTCCCTATGCACTCAAAACACTAGAGTGATCTGTAACCCCAAACCAGCCAGAATTGATCATTTTGGCAAAGCAGGTCCATTTACTGTGCAACTAGGCAGAGTGGGCAGTGTCGATCTCTTCCTGAAGTCTTTTCCTCCACATAGTCACTAGATGTCATGTGAGACCCTGCTTACACAGGGAAGGGAGGGATGTGGGATTATCTGAGTAGAAGATGTGGGTAGCTAAGAGGAAGCGGGTTTTTGAGAGGAGGACAAGGTGGGTACAAACTCAGTACGTGGGGGGTCGAGGTCTGAAGGGAGCTGAGAACAGCTGAGTTTTGAAGGAGGATCCAGTTGGGTTGGAGGGTGTGCACAGGGAGGAGTGGTGAGCAGTTTTGTGGGAGCTGGGCGGTGTCTGGGAGTGGGGATGACTAGTTGCTGTGTGGGAGCGTCTGGAACCCGTACTGGGCTCCCCAGATCTTCTGTCCCTAGCACTGGCTGCTCCTCGCAGCTCTTTCAAAGGTCATCTCCAGCCAGGGGGGCTGCAGACAGAACCCATGTAGCTAGCTACCTGCACAGCAGACACCACAGTGGCCTCTGACCACACAGAGGCACAATTATGGGTCATCCTGGCAGCCCTGCTGGATGCATGGCATGTACCTGGGCTGTAGGAATGCATTAGCTGCGACAGAAAGACTGAGCATCACACAAGGCAGGCCTCTGTCTGCATTGCTGGCCCTTCTAAATACTCAAGCAGGATTCTGTGATCCCTACAAGCAGGGAGCAACAACAAACAAAGTTAAATCCCTGCCCTCCCATTCACGCCCCAAACGTATATACCCCTCCTACCCCCAAAAGAAATGAAAACAGAGGGGACAAGAAAGAAAAGTGGTCAGGGAGACACTGAAGCCAAGCCAAGAGTGGTAGGTGGGCTGTAAACCCCCCGCCCCCATCTGGACTACAACTGTAAACTCCAAAATAAGCACTCAAGTTTACAGAAGAGCCCCGGTATCCTGAAAGAGGCCCTTCCGAGTGTTTATTCAGTTCCGTGTAGAGTTCCCACCCAGCTGCTACTTCTTTCTATTAATACTGAGTCTTACTCTATTGACTCAAGTTTCCTAGCAACCAAGGCCAAAGAGAAGGTGCTAAGAATTGGAATTAATCGTTAATAAATCCAAGGGTTAATTGTCTCTGGCTGGAGGAGCTAGTTAGATGTTGGCATGACGGTTTCCAGCTGCAAAGGAAGCTAGGAGAGTTGGGCACAAAACTCACTGAATTTCCCAGGCTTCATCCTTCTACTCGTCGGTCTCCGAACTGGTGATCCCAATGAAGCATTCGGAGGTGTGTTAGCATAGCTGGAATATCGGAATAAAGTACGGAATCCACCAGAGCTTTTTTTGTTTTTAATCTCGGTCTAGTGCAGCTGTGGCGTGAGACCTGGACATGGGCTTCCGTTGACTTCAAAGGCATGTCACTGGCAAAGGCAAGGATTGAATCTAGGCTTCCCAACCCCCCCTTCACATTTCTCTAACCACAGTCTTTTTATGCCAACTTCAGTATTAAAGAAGCTTTATTGCATGCCCCAGCCTCAGCGTCAGGGCAAGCAGTGGTCAGTCCCTGGCCTGGGCCCAGGAGAGCTAAAAGAACCTAAGGCTCCGGGATGAAGACCATGTTGACAACTCCACTCCTTTAGCACAATGGAACTCTCTATAGAAAAGGCAGAGATCTTGGTGTGGGGGACAGAGCTTTCTAAGGGGTTGGTCTGACAATTTAGAATGAACTTCCCCAGGAACTAAGAACCATCACAAACTCCTCTGCCTTCTGCTCCAACTTGCAAGGTACATTTCTTCAACCTGCTTGTCCGATATAAACACAGAGCAACACGTACATAAGAAGGGGGGGAAAAAGCCCAACCCTACCAAACCAAAACACACTCTACTGCACAGACAATTCTCCCCCATAACCACACATGACAGATGTTAGTCAGGTCACTCAGTGCACTACTGAATGGTGCTCATACACTATGGTGATAAGTGTGGTATGAGAACCTGCATAGAACAGAACAGAAGAGCTTCAACTTTGCCAGAACTGGGTGGAATGTCTGAGCCATGTGCGCCCTTGCTACAAGGCTCTGTTTCCCAGCTTCCTCTGATCCTGTTCTTGCCTGGTAAAATGTCCCTTATTTACATGTCATGCACCTTGTTCTATCACCAGGCTTTTCAACGGTATCTATAGAAATACCCCTAAGCTGTGCTTGGCAGCCTTTCGCCTCCAGCACCAGTCACGTGCAACATGAGACCCTGAAAAAAGATCCCCAGCTCAGCGCCTAGAGGACAGTTATTCACAATGGAAAAATTTCTCACTTGTAATTTGCCCTGATTGGCAACCTCTGCTGAGGAAAGCAAAAAGAATGAGATGGGACAGAGCAACGTGCCCAGCCCCCAGCCCCTTGATTTCTCCCGTGAATGTACTTGGTATCCAAACTGCACAATGGAAAGTGTGTTCCATCCCTTGCAATGTTAGAACCTGTCTACGCAGGCAAACCAGCTATGACGGGGGTGGCACGAGCAACAACAGGCTGGGTCTTACCTGTGTCAACAAGACTAAACCATGTTTCAACCACATTTCTGAACCTCAGTGGGAACAGGGTTGCAAAGATCTGATAAGAGATTTAAAGAAGAGCCTGTGTAAAAGATTATAAAAATAGCAGCTGGCATTCCAAGCATTTCAAATGTTGATCCATTAGAGCCTGAGGTAGGTAGATAGCCCCACTCCGCAGACGGGGAAACTGTGGCACATGGGGGGGAACCTCTATTTTTGGTGACCTCAACCCAACATTAGACACCTAGGTATGTAGAGCCGGGCATCTACATTCCAAAGCAGCCAAAACTAGAGGCTTCTTTTGAGAATTTGGGCAGTAGGGACTGGTCCAAGATCAAAGAGATGGCCTGTGGCTAGAATGACCAGATTTCCCAATTTTATAGGGACAGTCCCGACAGTTGGCGCTTTGTCTTATATAGGCGCCTATTACCCGCCCCCACCTGATTTTTCACTCTTGCTGTCTGGTCACCCTACCTGTGCTACAATCAAGAATGGAACCTAGATTTCTTTATTTCTAGGCCTCAGCTTTACACAAATGGCCCTAATCCTTCCCTACTGACCATTATCCCTGCTTATCATAATATACTGCATACACAACCCTTAGGGAAAAGTCCAATGGAGTTTAGTAGCCCATAACATTTTTTAACCAACCTGTTGAATATAATAGAGAATTAGATCTCTCCTGTAGATTGAAATTAGGGCTGTCAATTAATCGCAGTTAACTCATGTGATTAACTCAAAAAATTTAATCATGATTTTAAAAATTAATCATGATTAATTGCAGTTTTAATCACAGTGTTAAATAGAATACCAACTGAAATTTATTAAATATTTTTGATGTTTTTCTACATTTTCAAATATATTGATTTCAGTTACAACACAGAATTCAAAGTGCACAGTGCTCACTTTATATTATTTTTTATTACAAATATTTGCACTGTAAAAATGCTAAACAAAAGAAACAGTATTTTTCAATTCACCTCAGATAAGTACTGGAGTGGGATCTCTTATCATGAAAGTGCAACTTACAAATGTAGATTTTTTTTTCATAATATAACTGCACTCAAAAACAAAACAATGCAAAACTTTAGAGCCTACAAGTCCACTCAGTCCTACTTCTTGTTCAGCCAATTGCTAAGAAAAACAAGTTTACAGGAGATAGGGCTGCCCGCTTCTTATTTACAATGTCACCTGAAAGTAAGAACAGGTGTTCACATGGCATTTTTGTAGCAGGCATTGCAAGGTATTTATGTGCCAGATATGCTCAACATTTGTATCCCCCTTCATCCTTCAGCCACTATTCCAGAGGACATGCTTCCATGCTGATGATGCTCATTAAAAAAATAATGTATTAATTAAATTTGTGACTGAACTCCTTGGGGGAGAATTGTATGTCTCCTGTTCTGTTTTACCTTCATTCTGCCATATATTTCATGTTATAGCAGTCTCAGATGATGACCCACCACAAGTTCATTTTAAGAACACTTTCACAGCAGATTTGACAAAAAACACAAAGACGGTATCAATGTGAGATTTATAAAGATAGCTACAGCACTCAACCCAAGGTTTAAGAATCTAAAGTGCGTTCCAAAATCTGAGAGGGATGAAGTGTGGAGCATGCTTTCAGAAGTCTTAAAAGAGCAACACTCCGATGCAGAAACTACAGAACCTGAACCACCAAAAAAGAAAATCAGCCTTCTGCTGGTGGCGTCTGACTCAGATGATGAAAATGAACATGTGTTGGTTCACACTGCTTTGGATCGTTATATCAAGCAGAACCCATCATCAGCATGGATGCATATCCTCTGAAATGGTGGTTGAAGCATGAAGGGACAGATGAAACTTTAGTGCATCTGGCACGTAAACATCTTGCCACACCAGCTACAACAGTGACATGCAAATGCCTGTTCTCACTTTCAGGTGACATTGTAAACAAGAAACGGGCAGCATTATCTCCTGAAAATGCAAACAAATGTATTTGTCTGAGTGATTGGCTGAACAAGAAGTAGGACTGAGTGGACTTGTAGGCTCTAAAGTTTTACATTGTTTTATTTTTGAATGCAGGATTTTTTTTGTACATAATACAACATTTGTAAGTTCAACTTTCATGATAAAGAGATTGCACTGCAGTATTTGTATTCGGTAAATTGAAAGATACAATTTCTTTTGTTTTTTACAGTGCAAATATTTGTAATAAAAAATGTGCACTGTACACCTTGTATTCTGTGTTGTAATTGAAATCAATATATTTGAAAATGTAGAAAACATCCAAAAATATTTAAATAAATGGTATTCTATTATTGTTTAAGAGTGCAATTAATCGTGTGATTAATCTCAATTAATTTTTTTTAATTCCTTAACAGCCCTAATTGAAATTCTTTTTATATTTTTAAAACATTCTCTATTAAATACTAAGGGAACTTGCTGCCATTAAATACTTGTTCCATGAATAGTCCCATTGCTTTCAGCCAGATTCTGCCACTTGTACATACGTCGATTAGTACCGTAGTCTGAGAATGGCCCCATATATTTAAATGTGGAAGCAAGGATAATAGCACACATCAGATAACACACTACAGCCCTTATCTTACGAACACGAACATTCTTGTCTAGATTTCCACATGTGAACAGTTCCTCGAATTTCTTCTTATGTGTAAGTGATCCAGGGTAAGGTTTGAGAATCAGTTCTAGGTAAATCTAGCTGTGGAGGCCAGGACAAAGTGAGCCTTGTATTAATAGTGAAGGTGGAATTTTCAAAAGTGCATACATCCAGATCCTCAAAGATGACTTCCCAGGTGTCTGGGTGCTATGTCTCGGCCACGTTCTCAGGGTCTAACTGATCACCATATTTGGTGCTGGGAAGGAATTTTCCCCCAGGTGTCAAGATTCACCAAAAATCATGGACTGAACAGAGACACTGGATTTATGGCTTAGTAGAACAATTACATAACCAGCTAACCCCCCTTTTTGTCCTATGACTACAAAAGGGTTAACGGACCTTGAATGGTCCCTTACAATATGTGCTAACTATTTATGCTAAACAATCTGTTCCACCTTGCATTTTCCTGCAAAGAGCTCTGTGTGGCTCAAAAGCTTGTCTCTCTCACCAACAGAAGTCGGTCAATACAAGATATTACCTCACCGACCTGGTCAACCTTGGGAAAAATACTTCAGGACATGTTTCTACTTCTTCCAAAGACAGGAATGTGGAGGGTTCATCTCTGGCAGTAAGTGTACACAAGATAAGGAAGTGCAACAACCACCAGTGAGAATTCAGGATGCTCACCAGCATACGTAATGACAGGGCCTGGCTATCTGACTCAAACATTGATTGTAGCCTGGAGGAAATGAACACAAGCTCATAAGCTTTCCCTAGATTGTAAGCACTTTGGGGCAGGGACTGTTTTTTTGTTCAGCGGCTAGCACAGTGGGGTCCTGGTCCATGATTGGGATTCTGGGCACTACCATAATATAAATGAATAATAAATGATGATAATAAAGCTCAGATGTTTATCTAAGATGTTAGAGAACACAAGAAAAAATCTCTCTCCAAGACACACACACTCATTGCAAATGACAAAAAACTATTTGTTCTGCTAAAATTATTATAGGCTACTGCATATGGGCCCAAACAGAGATTCAGACGCCAGCTCTGCAGCTGGTTTTCTCTTTCGGAGTGAACCAACATACTGGAACTGAACACACCAAACTTGAGGGAACTTTGGATTAGGCTCACTTAGAAAAATGCAAAATTATTTTTTCAGGAGAAATTCAATTTTTCTAAAATTTCCTATGAATTTTCAACAAAAAATTTTTAAATACCATTTTCAATGAAAAAAAAGCACATTTTTTGGTAAATTTCCATTCAGTTAAACAAAAACAAAACTTTTTTTCCTCAAAAAACAAGTTGCAATGAAATTTCTGCCCTCTCCAGTTTTGATCCAAATCTGACCTTTCACCTCAGTGTATCCTGGTGTGAAACCAGAGCAGTTACAACTAGTAATGACAGGTTTCAGAGTAGCAGCCGTGTTAGTCTGTATCCATAAAAAGAAAAGGAGGACTTGTGGCACCTTAGAGACTAAAATTTATTTGAGCATTGAGCTGTAGCTCACGAAAGCTTATGCTCAAATAAATTTGTTAGTCTCTAAGGTGCCACAAGTCCTCCTTTTCTTTTAACTAGTAATGAAGCTACTCCATTGTTTTATGTTCATGTTTCTCCTACATTTAAAATAGATTTCAGTGTTTACTTTGAGTTGAAAAATACTGTTCTTCAGTGACTTTTAAAGGAGCATTTCAATACAATTTCACAGCATTGCTTTTCAGGGTGATATAAAAATCTATTGTGGGCCATTCCTCTAACAACCCCCCTTGCATTTCAAACAAACAGTCACCGAATTTCCTTAACTGCTAAATTTATTGCCAATACAGCTGCTTTAATGACAGGTTTGAGGCTCCTTTGGTTTCAAGAGGCAGCTTGTTTCAGCTCAAGCCTTTTGTGGTTGTGCTGGTTATATAGGGTGTGTTTGAATGGCCACCCACAACTCCAGCAGCCCATAGCAGCAGCAGGCTGGATACAGAAGGTGACTTCGTAAGAAGAGACCCATCGCTTCAGGGAGGATTTGCATGCTGTGCTCTGGTGCTTTCCTGTGGAGGGCTGTGATACATGATACCATAGTATCCCACAGCTGGCCTTCTGAAGCACAAGGTAATGGTCAGAGCCAGAATGTAGAATATGCATCCTCGCCGCTCCAGAAAGCTGTGCAACTGGCTTCCATGCAAAGCTGAGATGACGGAAAAAAGCCAGAGGGATCCTTGTGCTCTCTCAAGTTGCAGTGGGGGAGGTTTAGGTTGAATATCAGGAAAAACTTTTTCACTAGGAGGGTGGTGAAACACTGGAATGCATTACCTAGGGAGGTGGTGGAATCTCCTTCCTTAGATATTTTTAAGGTAAGGCTTGACAAAGCCCTGGCTGGGATGATTTAGTTGGGGATTGGCCCTGCTTTGAGCAGGGGGTTGGACTAGATGACCTTCTGAGGTCCCTTCCAACCCTGGTATTCTATTCTACACAAAGACATCCTGTCTTTGAAGCTTTCTCCCAGAGATGAAGCCCTTTGGGGATCTCTAAAGGTGTGTCTACACTGTAATAAAAACCTGTGCCACAGAGTCTCAGCCCTGGTCAATCGACTCTGGTCCAGAAGTCTCAGAGCCCAGGCTCCAGCCCAGACATCTACGCTGCGATTCTTAGCTCCAAAGCCCGAGTCAGCTGACCTGGGCCAGCCACAGCCATGCCCTGGGTCTTTTATCGCAGTGTAGACGTACCCTAATAGGCACCATCCTGTTTAGGTTTTATGCAGCGGAAGCCTCCATTTTACCATCATTTACTCTGTCTCATTTCATTTGTGTTCCCACAGCACCAGCAGGTCTCCACCCAAGATCAGGGCTTCATTGTGCTAGGTGCTGTACAAACGGGTAGAAAGAGACAGTCTGTGCCCTGAAGGGTTTAGAAACTAAGATGACAAAACAAAGGCAGCATCAACATCCCTGTTTCACAGATGTGGAAACTGAGGCACAGAGTGATTAAATGATTTACCCACTGTTCCACCAGTAGTTTGCAGCAGAGCAAAGAATCAAACCAAGGCCTCGTACAGAGCCTGAACCACACCACACCACCTTCTTCTCCTGCTTACCTAGCTATCTTTGGATTTTCTATGGCACCCACCACCATATTCTGGCAAGCAGATGCTCCAGGTGCCCCTTTTGGCCAACACCAAATAGCCTGAAAAATACCATTGTATCACCATTGTCACACTACTATGGTTAGCAGCGAGCATAGGAGACTAATTAGAAATTATTCCTATAAAACCTATAGGAGCAAATAGGGAATATTTAAAGCAAACTGTAGAACAAACTGCTAGAGATTCTCCACGCTGGGTTAGGAATTCTTTAGGGCATCATTCTCTATTAATTTCTAGAGGGCATTTCCTTGATGGAAGAAATCTTCCAAGCTAACGCATTAGCCCCATACTGCAGAGATACCCGAGACGCTTGAACAAACAACAGACATCAAACTCTAACTCTGCACCTTTTGAAATTCATCTCTTACTATCCTTTCATTACCAGACTCATTTTTGGCCTGGTCCCTATTTCTCAGAGCATTGATTCAGCCCAGAAGTACAGACTCTGTCACCATCCACAACAGCCTGTGATCATTTGCCCCCTCCTGTCATTGTCTGTGGCAAGACTATTGCTCGGTTGTTCCCCATGTTTAATGTGAAATTCCTTCAGTTCTACACGTTTTTATGTTAAATGCCATCCACGCAGCTTCCCCTCCTCCATCCCTGCTACCCATGTCGAACCAGGGGGAACAGGTGGGACAGCTGAACCCTTTGAATGAAAGGAGAGCACAGTTCCTTTCCGCTTGCCCTGTTCTCACAGTCTGCCGCTGCTGTCACTGACCCCCAAGTCTCCGGGGACTCTGGATTTGTACGTATTAGTCACATAAAAGAAAGCAGCTCACACTCGGCTGCTTCTGGTCTTCACTTCACCCCAAGACAAGGGAAATAACTCATCATATTCCTCAGGAGGTGGATGAAGTGATTTATTTTGTCAAACAAACTGACTGATTTCCCACTTGGAGAATATCGTACACTGAACACATTTGTGCAGGAGAAGATTTAAAGCAGCCGCTGAGAAGAGTCCATTGTTGTCTGTCTTTTGTGCTGTGAAATCTTTGAGGCCAGGACGGTCTCATTTCATCCCGGACGGATCAAATCCTCTGTCTGACCTGCTGCAGAACTAGATGATTTAATTATCCCTTTCGGCCTTAAAAAAAATCTACGAACTCTGAACCCCCAGTTGAGCAAAGAGCACACTGTCCGCATTTAGTAAGTTCCCAGATGAAACTAAGTTAAGATGGAGCTCCGGCTGAGTGTGGATCAGAAACTGAAGGGCAACATTCGCAATTCTCTACAAAACAAGCATTAGAAACCAAGGTCACACTTAAGAGTAGATCCACGCTGACAGTGCATGTCCAGTTAGCATGGCTATTAACAGCAGTGTGTAGATGGCCATGGCTTAGGCAAGTAGAGACACAGCAGAGCCCCTAAGTGGCTCCCATGTCTACGCCGCTACTCTTAGCGGTGTAGTGCCCTGCCGCCTCCCTGCTGCCAGAGCCTTTCCCCACCACAGTGAAAGGCTCCAGCAACAGGCAAAGGCTCTGGCAAGAGGACGGCAGTGGGGAAAGGGGATTACTTTCCCCACTGCCTCCCCCTGTCAGAGCCTTTCGCTGTCACTTGTAGTTACACACCGCAACGACTGTCGAGACAGCTTGTCTTTCACCGCGGTGTGTACCTACGCGTACCGTACGTGCCACCATAAGTGTAGACGGGCCTAAAAGAAATCCAGATATGTGAAGGTATGGAAATGCAGTTAAGGCACCCAGATAACCTTAATTCTGCCCTGCAGTGACACCATACAATAACCACACACTTATGATTAACGCATAAGAGTGTTTGAGGACCCAGATACAATTAAACTGGCAAATTAAATATCCCCCCACCCGCCCCCATTGTGGTGCCACTGGGGAAGGATGATGAAGCTTCATTATTGCTTGGCATCTTGACAGCTAAGCTGGACCAACCGCTATAGATCAGTGTAATGACCAATAAGTTACAAACTTCTTCTGGACAGAGGACGCTTGTCCCAGGCCTACAACAGCAGGGATTGAACCAAAGACCTCCATGGCTAAAAGTCTCTAGTTGGAGCTAAAGAACCAACTTCACTAGCTAGGAACTGTAACAGGTCCATGTCCTCTGTGGGTTGGGAACAGAGTGGGGAACACATAACATACATCAAGCAGTGGATTATATATGTATAGGCAGTGGTGTAGCATTGGTGACTTAATAGTGTTCTTTCTCATTCTGTAACATGATTGTTTTAGGGGTGAAGCCTGTTGCTTGCATGGTAAGTACTTATTATCACAAGGAACAGTTGATAGGGATCAGTCAGTGCTGTGGGTACCTGCTATTACTGTTACAGAGAAGCCTCAAGGCCTCAGTCAAGACCAGGACCCCTCTAGGCTAGCCCCTGTACAAACACACTCACCAGACATGGGAGGAGAAACAGAGGAGGACAGTGACTTGCCTAAAGTCACATGAGAGGTCAGCAGCAGAGCCAGGAATAAAACCCAGCTCGCTTAGATTCCAGGCAAGGCTCCATTGGACCAGGCTGCCTCTTATGCAAGAGAGGCATGGTCAGTAATGTTTATAAATCAAAGCACTAATGCACAGTATCTAAGGAGCGCTGTATCAGTAACCTGTGTTTAAACAAAATTAAAGTGAAGTTCCAAAGCCTCTTCCTCCTCCTGCACCTGAATACACACACCCTAAAAACACAGCTCTGCAATCCCATTTTTGGGGTCAATTCCGTTAAATGCTTTACAGACAATTTCTTCTGGTGGCTTCCAATGTAGTTTGAAGGCAGTGGGGAAATAAATAAATAAATAAATAAACACGCCACTGTTCCTTCCGTCTGACTGTGTCCACCTGTTTCTCTTTTAGCCCAAACGTTTTCACCTTTGACCCTCCTGTGGGGATCTAGGCGCTTGAAAAGCTGTATCCCCACCCCCTCTGCGCCTGCCTTCACGACAGCTGTATAAACCTCAAGGGCAACAGCTGCTGGCTCTGGGTCAGCATCCACACCGGTGTCTCAGACTACAGAGCAAAGACTCAAAGCCACTGGCATTCTGTCGGGAATACATTTTTGAAAGAAAGAAAAAAAAAACCCCACAAAGACACAAAGTGTTCAGTTATCTTGTTCCCCATTTTAAATGGCAGGACCATAGATTCAGCTCGAGTAGATTGCAGAGCTCAGAGACGATGCCCAACCCTTTCTGGGCTGCTAATTTGGCAACGCCATATACTTACAGACTCAAACCCGCACTCAGCTTCAGATTGTGCCTCTAGCTTGGAGTCCTTCTAGTCAATCCTGATCCTTCGCAGGCTACCTGGTGAATTCAGGCTGGATGTTCCACCCAGCCTAGCGAGTGCAGGGTGGAGGGCTGCATTCTGAAGAGCTGCATAAAGTTTATGCTCCCAGATTTTGCCAGAAGAGTGACTCTGCAAACTTTCCACCGCAGCGGTGTTCAGGGGTGAAATCTAGAGCTCTGCCCCACCCATCCTAGCCTGATGATGGCCCAGAGCGTTACAGAAAAAGAAAGGTTCTGAAATGGGCACACGGTATACCTGCTTTTGCAGCATGAGTGTGTTTTCACCGTGATCCAGGATTGGTATAAAATCAGATTAGTCGTAAAAACACTGATGGGAGGAGATTCACACCTTGCCCCAAGCCAGCTATTTAGCCTGTCAAGGAAATTGCCACCACACTGCTCTGCTGGACCTCCCTGGGTTACACCTCCTCCTCAAAATGTGACCGGTGTTGTCCTTTGCAGAGGGTTCACGGTTTGTGCAGCATAACGGGAAAGGTAAGCCACAGTGGCAGTAGCCTTTCACCTCCCCTCTCATCCTGTAGTAGGTTAATCTAACCTCATCCCACCATGGTCTAGTGATTACAGTAACAGGGTTCCATCCTTGACAGCGACTATAAGAATAGCTCCTGGATTTAGTGGAGAGGGACCTTTGTCAGGGAGCAGCTCTGAATCCTTTGTTATCCTGACCCATATAGGGAGCCAGGAAATAAAGATGATTCCCTTACCAGAACCCTTATGTGTAACATCTTTAGTGCGCTGACCTTTCTGTGCCACAATTCCCCTACCTGGAAAATGCAAGGGTCACATCAGCCTGGATTTGTACAGCATGTGAGATCTAGCAATAAAGACTGATATCAAGAGGAAGGATGAGCCAGTGGTTAGGGCAGTAGCCTAGGCCTTGAGAAACCTGGGTGTGAGTCCTTGTTCCACCAAAGACCTTGGGTAAACCACTTAGCCTCTGTGTGTTTCAGCTGTATTGTGAGGTAAGGGACATCAATATTTATTGTATCAGAGTGATGGGGGCCATATAAGTACCTTAGATAAGATTACTAATTATTCTGCTCTAATTAGTCCATCCTTGAGTGGCCACCATCCTAGTTGATTTCTTTATAACTTCTTTTAAAAAATGTTATTTCTGCCACATCTGTGCCTGAGCTCGGCACGACCATGCTGTTAACGTGCCTCTTTCCCTTGTCCCAGCCCAGCTAGGTCAGGAGCTAGGATTGTTCTGAGGCATCGAAACAGCATGTTCAACTCTGGAGAGCAAAGAAAGGTGCCACACATCACCCATTTGTCATCCTGATGCATAGTGGTCGGAACTGCCGGCAGAAGACAATGCAGGGCACTTTGAACGGGATGACCCATTGGGACCAGAGTGAGGGGTGCTGATCACATGATTTCCTGAGTTGATGGGCTGGGGGTATGCGTATATCTCAGTATTATGTGTCTTCTATATTTCAGTTAGCAGCAAGTGGGCTTGGTGGATCCTGACACAGCTGCTACCAGGCACCAATATCCACTGACTCCTACTGGCTATTGTTATACCAAAAGAGAGCATCAGCCAACACCAACCACAGATTAGTGCAACCGTCTGAGCAAACACTCCTATAGAAAGCTCTGGGATGGAAGTCCGGGTATGGGATACACCTTCTTAATAACTTGAGGTTCAGATTTGCATCCAACCATTTATGCAAAGGGGACAGTTTCTCAGCTGTTCTCAGGAGATTTCTGCCTTTTCCCATCCCTTAGCCCCTAAAGGCACCTTCCTTAGTAACCGTGCAAGGGGTTCTGGGATGTGTAGTTCCAGCTGGTGGCATTATCACCAGCAGGGAATGGAGTGTGCCACCCCCGACTGCACCATGTCAATCGGCAGGTGCCTTGCCAGCCCATCCTGGATGAGCCCGTTTGGATTGGAGGTCAGCAGCCACCGCCTAGCCTGCTCCCGAATTACCTGGGAGAGTGGGCTGGAAAGCAAATAGAGCCTTCAAGGGGCAGGAGGGCATTCAGCAGGGGGCTTAATTTGTATTTTCAGAGCTTAGTGCCTGTATTTCAGACTCACAAACCCGCTTTTCAGCTTGACTTCCAGGCCAACCCTCTCTTTCATTTCTACATCCCCTTCCCCTATAGACAGTGTATTAAGGCAAACAGAAATATTTGCAGGCAGGGTCAGCTGTTCCAGGCCTCATATCCCAAAAAGACTCCCAGAATTTGTAACTCCCAACAACTGCTCCCCGCCCCCCTACAAATATGCAAGCAGGTGCGAAGCACCATGGGTTTAGTTGTTCCAAGCCACTTTTACCCCTTCATGGTAAATAAAGGCACAGTCAAGGGCACCAGTTCTCCATTATACGTCATCTCCTTTGCACCACTCGGATGGTGTATAGGAAACAGATTCTGGTCAGCAGAGAACTCCCCTAGTCAAAAGGAACTCTTGCTGGAGTAAGAACTCTTGTTGGTAGGCCCCCGAGTCACAGGCCCCCTCCCCACTCTGCGGTGTAGGGAATGTGGCAGACCAGAACTCCTCTATGCCAATCTGCTACTGGCATATTTATACCACTGGCATAAATTAGAGCAGCCCAGGGATTTGTCTAACTGACACCAGGGCCAGGCCAGAGTAGGATTACTGTAACTGGCTTCCTGACAGCACCTCTCGCTCCTTTGCGCCAAGCAGAGCTCAGATGCTGGGGAAAATTGAGCCAAAGGCATTTTTGGGTAAGGGTGAATGTAGTGCTTAATTTGTAATGAAAGAGGTGCTGGGGCTCAAACAATTAGGTGCCGGGGCTAAAGCAATTTTTTTTTACTTTCATAACTGATGCAGCAAGCCCAGAGGTGCTGGGATTATGAACTGCCAACTCTAGAGGCACAAATTAAGCACTAGGAGAATTTGCCTGGGAAAAGACTGCAACGAAAGACAGACTCAGAGGTGAGGATAGGAAAATGAGGTGTGAATTACATGAAGATATTTTGTTGAGAGACTGGTTCAGCGTATATCAGCACACACAAAAAACCGTGCATAATCTGTGGAGGAGGAGCTATTCCTTCCAGGTCAACAATGTTATAGAATGCGGCGTAATAAAAAATTGATCTGAATTAATATCTGTGGAGCCTGTTTCTTCCCAAACTGCTCTGTGAAGATGTATAAATTATAAAGATTGCTGCTTCTTCACTGAAATGAAGCCAGGTCTAGGACGGAACAAATCAGCTAGCTGCTTAACAGCTCACAGTAACATTACCCAGCTAGGCAGGATAAGAGGTGAAGAAGAATACTTTATGTAGTGGAAACTGCAAGGGAAGACAGAGTGGAATTATGCTAATTGGAATTTGACTGGAATATTGGCACCAACAACCAATCTCTCAGAGAAAATACCTTGGGATCTTTAATGGTCATGACCTGAATATTACACCTCCTCCAAAATTTTTAGCACCACACTGGGGAAAATCAGGAAGTGCAGCAGCTAGATTTTCCCTTAGAGGGCTCCCATCCAATTATATACCTAGCTTGATGCTTCTTGGTTGTCAAATCTGACAGGACCGTAGCATAAGGAGTTACAGTTGTAGACTAATCTAGTGCTCATTTATCAGTCAAAACATCACAGGATTATTTTCCTGAAGGAGAAGGGGAGGAAAGAGGCCATTTCAACCCAGTATGGTGCCTCTCTTTTTATCGCACTGCAAAATTTAATGTCACTACAACTTTCAGTCTCACATACTCTCCTTCTCTCATCCCGGTCCATCTGTTTTATGCCTCCCAAAGAGCTGTGATAGTTATAAATACTTTCAATAACCAAATGCACACTGTCAAGCATGTATTTATTCAACAAAGAGTTGATACAATTCATAAGACAAACTCCATGGACAGTAAAGCACAAGCCCTGGGATCAGTAAAGAAGCAATTAGATTCAACCCTTGGAGACATGGGTTAGTAGATCTATTAAATTCATTAGACAAAAGGCCTTTCTGTATTGATTCCTTTTATAGTGAATTCTACTATCACATTTAGAAATGGTGCTTTACTTTGTTAATACTAGAGCTGGACAAATATTGTGGAGGGAATTAGTCAGCAAATAAATTATTTGGAAATTTTTATCATTATTCATCAAATCAATCATTCCATTAATAGTATTCAACTTGGACCATGGTGGGGGATTGGCTCAGTTTTGACTCCAAAGAAACCTTTGAGTGCTGCAAACCTTTAAATAAATCTGGACCAAGTTTGGTTTGGGTTTGGGAATATTTATGTTTGCAGGAGGAAACTCAATAGCTTTTTATGGTTTCAGCCACGGCTGGCTGAAAATTCTCTCCCAAAACTGTTTTCCAACTAAATAAAGTTTTTCATGAAAAGTGTCAGTTTTCCACTGAAAATTTCAATTTGCAAATCCAGTATCATAGCTACAGACTCCCATAATGCACCAGGAACCTCACCTTTCCATGAGGAGAGACCATGGTGCATCATGGGAGATGTAGTCTAACCCAGCCAGCAGAGAATGGGATTAGACAGCAGCAACGTTTCTGAATCTAAATATTTGTTTTTTCACCAATAAATAAATAACTAAATAAATGAAGCCTTGCCATAGGGAAAAAAATACCAAAATTTAATTTTCTTTTTAAGTTTTTCCACAGGAAAAAAAGTCTATTTTCAAACCAGTTCTAGTTTCAATCCAACACCAGGCACAAACTGATTGTTCTGACCAAGTCTGACTTTTTAGTTCCTCTGCAATTCAGAGTAATACACCTTTAACCCTGTGTTACTTTGTGCATGAAAGAAAGGGAGCTTTTAACAATTTACTTATTTTTATCTAAACATTTCATGAGCAGTGTTGCCAATGCTCAGGATTTTATTGGGAGTCTTGTGATGTTTCATGTTTTAAAGTTACAGCACCTGGAGAGGAGGGATGAGCTGAGAATCAGCTTTCATTTTTAAAAATAACTAGGTTTCCAGTTCTCATGGTTATGCAGAAAAGCTTAAACACGTCAACCATAAATGCTCAGAAACTAGAAGGAAAAAAGGTTGCTTTTGTTATTACTATTTTTTTAAAATCTCAATTTTTAAGCCAATCTTATGACTTTTGGAGACTTGACTCATTATTTTTGACTGTTTGGAGCTGGTGATACCGAAGGACACAGAAATCCATCCCGGCAGTGAATTGCCGTCTGTCCTGCCCCCACACTCCAGACCTCTGCCTTACAAAGCAGAGAATGACCTTTGGGCTCTGCAGCCATACCCCACATCCTTACACAATAAAAGCAGCTGCTCCACACCCACCCTTGCTCAACAAAATTTCCGAGTTGCCGATCCCTGCAGGACTGAGCACTTCACAGGGCCCCAAAAGAAAGGTAATCATTTGTATCACAGCTACTGTGCTAGCCACCGTCCACATATCCAGTAAGAAACAGCTGCTGCTCCAAAACAATCTAAACAAACAGGATGGACAAAGTAAGTATTATTATCCTCATTTTACAGATGGGGAAGCTGAGACAAAGAAATATTAAATGACTTGCCCAAGATCACAGAAAGTCTGTGGCAGAGCAGGAAATTAAACCCACATGTCCCAACTCCCATCCAGTGCCTTAATCACTAGGCTAGACCAGACCATCCTTTTTCACTGGGGAAATTTTTTTCTGCCATACTCCATGAATGTCGCATTTACACTTCCTGCCTATTGCATATTCACAGGAAGTCTGGTAGCTGTTCCCAAGGTTATACTGAGCTCAGTGCAAAACCTGGGATAATTTTTGGGGCAGGGTCTTTCTTTCTTTTGGTCCAAAGTCCTGGTCAGAAATCTGATGGGGATCTTCCCAGGACATCTGAAAGCTGGATTCATGGAGTGTCCAGAGATCAAATTAGGAGGTTGGGTTCTTTTTTCTTATCATCCTTCCTTGATATGCTGATGATCAGACCAGCACATGACAAGAAAATACCCTGACTCAAAATTGTGGGTGACCAAATACGACCTGCAGACCTCAGACCCCTGCACACCCCAATAATCAATATGCCAGAGAAGACCCTGAAGATTTGTGGCACTAAATACTTTCCACTTATAGATTCATAGATATTTAGGTCAGAAGGGACCATTATGATCATCTAGTCTGACCTCCTGCACAATGCAGGCCACAGAATTTCACCCACCACTCCTGCAAAAAACTCACCTACGTCTGAGCTATTGAAGTCCTCAAATCGTGGCTTAAAGACTTCAAGGAGCAGAGAATCCTCCAGCAAGTGACCCGTGCCCCATGCTACAGAGGAAGGCGAAAAACATGGGGCACGGGTCACTTCAACAGCTATTTGTATTTACGGGCTTGTCTACATGGGAAGTTAGTGTGTAGTAAGCTAGGGTGTGAATTTAAAGCGCACCAGCTACTCTGCACTAACCCCCAACCTGGTCACTTTTACTGTGCACCGAATGCACCCTCAGGCAGTTTTGCTTAGTACGCTTCCAAAGTGCAGTAAGCTAATGAGCACCAAGGCACTTTTAGTGCGCAGTAAGAGTGTGCACATGGGGGGTTAGTGTGGAGTAGCTAATGCACACCAGCTACTGCAGGCTTTCCCCCATGTAGACGAGCCCTAAGAAGCTGAAGGTGCTTTAAAAAGGCGAAGTATTAGTATCCCCATTCTACAGATAAGTAAACTGAGGCAAAAGGTCTCTTTCTCACACACACAGGGTACATCTATCCTACAGCTGGAGCTGTAGTTTCTAGCTCAGCTAGATGTCACCACACTAGCTTTGATCCAGCTAGCACACTAAAAATAGCAGACAGCGCACACAGGTTAACCACCTTGAGTACAATCCCATCGGCAACCCTAGGTACGTACCTGGGTGACTAGCCCATGCTGCCACCTGCACCACCACAGTGACACTGCTATGCTGTGCTCAATCACAGTTAGCCTGTGTACGTCTACTTGAGCTGGAAGTTACCCCTCCAGCTGCAGTGTAGGCGTACCCACGGAGTCGAGAACAGACTGCCACTCCTGGTGCAAACAGCCCGGGCAATTCCTCTTTGACTCCCATAGGGGTTACAGAGTAACAGCCGTGTTAGTCTGTATTCGCAAAAAGAAAAGGAGGACTTGTGGCACCTTAGAGACTAACCAATTTATTTGAGCATAAGCTTCCGTGAGCTACAGCTCACTTCATCGGGGCTACAGTAATGCACACGCTGCTGATTTCCAATGCTTTTATCAGCTGCGTTCTGCTCAGTTCTGCTGCAGCTTTGGGCTGGCAGGAGAACGTGGCGATGTGCTACTAGGTAAGGACATTCCATTGGACCCTTCATACTTTCCCGGGAACAGCACCGAAGTAGCCTCCGTGAGAAGCCCCTATCCGTGAGGCAGCACTAGGGTGTTAAAGAGTTAATTTCAAACCACTGTACATCAAGGATTCTAAGTTCAAGGTCTCCTGCTTGTGCCGAGCTCTCAAATATGGGGAATGCTGAAACTTGACCTCCCTTCTTTCTTTTTACCAGCTTGTGAATACCCTCTGCCCTGGGCCGTCTCCGTTGCCATTTTCAAGCCACCCCTTGTGCTCACCGTGACTTCCACCTGTTTAGCACGCTCCCCATCCTGACTCATAAAACACTGAACCCCACCGGTTCTGCAAAGCATTCCAGCTATAAAGAGTACTCTGTATGTTATTACTGTACTTTGCCTTTGCACTGTGAACTCTTCAGGGCAAGGACTCTGCTTTAGCTTAGCACATCTCGCCGAGGAAAGCATCCAGAGAGAAGACAGTGAGCTATAACTGAGAACAATCATAGCTGCATACTTCTTTACAGAGGATGCAGTTTGTTTCAAAAGAAAGTGCTTCTAGCACTTAGAAAAATAAAATAAAAATACAGAACAAAAAGACAATCCCTGCCCTAAAGACAATCACTGCCCTAAAGGGTTTGTCATCTAAATAACTTGTTGTTTTTCTCAACTCTCTTTTTTTTTGAAAAAAAGAAAAGCTTCATTTTTTCCTTTTTCACCCCACTATATAACCTTTCAAAATTTCACCAGCTTTGGAAAAGTTAGAGTAGCAAATGCAAAAGTTAAACAACCTCAGCAGCTATGTAACTGCAACTCTTCCAGAGCCAGTGCTAGGCATAAGCAGGCTCTGCAATTGCTTGGGGCCCCAAGCAGCTGAAGGAGGCCTGCTATTTGCTTTCTATTATAAGGACTTGCCTGTTTTAGTATTGTGGGGGGGGCACCCCAAAAAATATTCCTGCTTAAAGCCCCCAATGGGATAGCACCGGCTCTGAACTCTTCAAAAGAAAAAACAAATCAAAAGTAAAATTTCATTCTGAAATTTTTTCATTTTGATTCATTTCAAAGTTTCCTTTGAAACATGAAATATGTAATTTTTTTTAAAAAGGACATTTTTGTGCAGAATAATTATAGTTTAATGAAACTCTATTTTTAGTGGGAAAACTTTTCAGTTGAAAAAAAGTTGGCCAATTCTAATGCTCAGTAACCCTACAATAACAATCCTGTGTATACAGCGAAGCCCCTCCCCCTCGTCTCGAACTATACAACAACAAACCAGTCATAAGAGCACCAGCCTAACACGTGAGAGACCTGGGTGCAAATCTTTGCCCTGCCACTGACTTCCAGTGTGACCTTGGGCAAGTCACTTATCTTCTCTGTGCCTCAGCTCCCCAACTGTAAAATGGGGATAACAGCACTCCCTGAACTCACAGTGGTCTGGTGAGGACAAACACAAAGATTGTGAAGTGCTCAGATATACAGTGATGGGGGCCATATAAATATCCCAGATAGACAGAACCAGTGTCCTTAGCCCAGCATTAAGGAGCAACTCTACAGTAAAAGAAGTGGTGTGAGCCAGCAGAAAAACCATTCATGAAGGAAATAAAATTCATTTCCAGCATCCAAAGGGCTATTATTACAAACAGCATGGTTAGGGTTAGGAAGTGGGATACAGGACTCCTGGGATCTATTCCCATCTTTGCCAATAACTTGTTTTAACACGTGCTAGAATTTTCCGATGGACTCGGCCCCGGCAAGTGGAGCCCCTGTTTTCAAAAGAGCTCGGCTCCCACTTAGGCACCTGAACAAAAACAGCCACCTTTACCTGAGAGCTCTCAGGTAGATTTTCAGAAGCACTCCACAGCTCCCCTTGAGGAGGATGGAGAGTCCCCCACTTGACTCCCATTGGCCATGATGGCTGCTGGTGGGTGCCAAACTTTTTCCAGAAACCTGGCCCGTACTCTCTGTACCTCAGCTTCCCTCCTCAATAAAATGGGGATAGCAATACTTTCCTACCATACATGGGTCTTCAGAGGCTCCATTTGTGTCGGCAGTGAAGTGCGTTGAGATCCTTGGTGGGAAGTGGTATTATTGTGCTTGTTTTATTTCATTCTTAAATATATTTTTATTAATATGGTCAGCGACCGGAGCTGGTAAATAAGTTATTAAACTGCCTCGATTTAAAATAAAATAGCCCCATTCTCAGAGGTCTTTTCTCGTCATGTGGTCAATCAAGCCTGTGTTCACCCATCGGAAAGGGGATAAAAATTGAGATGTGCCCTCCCAGAGCAGGACAGCTGAAGAGGTGTAATTCAACAGCGCTCTGAGTTGTTGCTGTCACTGCAGTGATTGAGGTGGACAGGAGGTGTGGAAATGGCCAGGGTTGGTAAAGGACACAGACAGGTGGGAGGACCAAGCATAGGGGTGGAGCGGAGAGCATGGAATACAAAAGGGATCATGCAGGCCTTTTCGGAGCATAATCCGGGAGATGGAGAGGAAAGTGAACAGGCCGGGTGCAGAGTGCAGAAGGGAAAGAGAGAGAGAGGGATACACAGGGACTTACACTTGAATGGGCAGATCTATAGTAAGGCTCATTGCAACAGGCAAAGCTATGAATGAACCAGGAAGGAGCAAAAACAGCTGGAGATAGGCAGAGGGATGAGTGTAAAGCTCTTAGAAATATCCAAAGCAAGGAGCCTAAAGGGAACTAAAGTGAAGGGTGGGTATTAGTCATTCCAGGAAGACTGAGCTGTGGGAGGGAATTTAAGTGGCATGCCCCGAAAGGGGTGGGGTGTCTAAAAATGTAGGTTAGAAATAGGAAAGGGGGAACGCCCCTCCCCTCACACTCACGCACACACAGTCACAGTGTAAGCTACTCAGAAGCCTTAACTGGCTGAGAGAATCTTCCAGGCCCCCAAAACTTGGCCACTCACTGAATGACATTTCTGACCACACCAGCTGCAGCTTCCTCATGGGACTCTCTAAATAGACTAAATGCCCCCAAGGTGAAGCTGCCTGCAGAATGAACCCCCCGTTTGGGGCACGGAGCGATGCAGGGACCAAGCACGGGGAAGAGGAGGAAGACACCTGCAACGTCCCCAGCGAAGGTAATTTCTGTGATTTTCCAGGGCAATATTTAACAGGCTCCTCCTCTTGTCCCCTGAGAAGTAGCATCATTTATTATTTATCCAGCAGAACCTAGAAACCCCAGCCAAGAGCCAGGCCTCACTGTGCTAGGTGTTGTACAAATGCACAGTATGAGGCAGCCCCTGCCCCTTACCAATGAAATTGACACGGCACACAGAGGGTGGGAGGGAAACAGAGGCGAAGGGACTTGCTCCAGGTCATGCTTCAGTTCAGAGCCAGGAGTAGCACTCGGGTTTCCTGACCCACAATCCAGTGCCCTCGCCCAGTGCCTGGATAGGGTATGGGTGCGAGAGACTACGTGTGTGACTTTGGGCAAGCCATTTAGCCTCTCTGTCCCCAAATTCCCCATCCATAAAATGGGGAAAATAGCATTGCCCTGCCTCATAGAGGTGTTATGAGGCTAACTACGGTAGAGATTGCGAGTGGCCTAGCTACATATAAGTACCTAAGAGAGAGAGCAAAAAGTTTGTTAGCCATAAATGGAGTTATAGGTGTTACCACTATAGGAGATTGTTGGCACTGAGCAGTGGTATCATAATCAGCAGCTGTTACTACTGTGCCTGTGTAAATATTTGTTACAAATGCAAAACTGTCCATGCTCCTGTTAGAGTGGCTGCTTATGAGACATTGAAACCCACATGCCGACAGTGAAGCACAAGAATAGACTAGACCATGCAAGGAGAGATTTAGCAGAGTCCCCTAGAGACACATTTCTTGAGGCTTATAGCTAGAGAAAGACAGAATCAGGGGATGCTTTTAGTTTTTCAGAACCTGTTAGAAGAGGCTTTGGCAAAGATGAGAATTCAGAGTCAGGTCCCATTTTTTGCCAAACCCTGATATTTTGGGTCAGGAGAATTCTCATCAGTTGTTCTGGGATTGCTACAGGATCGAAACCATAACATGGCCCATGATATTTATTTTTGTCACCCAAAGTAAAATTGTAGCAATATCTCCCTACATCAGAGGTGCTCTATAAATTGGCACAAACACCATTCTTCTCCATGAAATCATCCACGGTATGTCTCAAGAAATGACCCTCTGAACTATTCTCTACAACGCCTCTGGAAGTGACCGTCATTGTGAGGGACAGCCTTAGTTATAAGACCTAAATGGATCAGAGGCTGGGTCAACATTTATTTGTAGGGGAGGAAAAACAAGGATCATTACCCCTCTAACTTTCTTATTTTAGGATGTATTGTCCTTCTCTTAACTAGGTTTACGTTAACTAGACAGATAGCAATGGAGGCAATAAAAGTTTTGATGTTATTTGCCTATGACACAATCTTTAGGGTATTTATCTTCACACACATATCTCCAAGATACAGATGTGTTACCCCCATTTTACAGATGGGGAACTGAGGCACAGAGATTAAATGACTTTCCCAAGGTCACACAAGAAGTCTGGGGCAGAGCAAGGAACTGACTCTAGTGCTTCCACCTCCCAGATTAGTGTCCTGACCACGCTCTCTCATTCACTCACTGTGTTAGGACATGCTCTGCTCTTGACTCTAGTCCATAGCTTTCACTCCTTTGTGGGGCGATTGCTGGCCAGTAGCAGGGTCACTTATTTTAAACAGTAATGTAAAACTATGTACAGGAAGCTAGTGCTTATTTTTCTTGTGCCCAGGTCTAAAGTGTTTCCGGCCTCCTCTGTGTTTCCTACACTTGGCCACACCATTGGGAACCAACCAAAATGAGAACAAAAACATTGTCAGCCTCCCAAAAGCAACAAGGTCATATCCCAATATCCTCATGCCCACTGTGTGTCTGTCCCCTCTCCTCTTTTTGGAATTATTCAGGCTTAGCCCCCGAAACCAGGGGGAGCTCTAGAAGGCGATTAGCAGTCCAACTTGTCAGAGCAGGGGACTGGCATCAGGATGTCAGGACTGTTTACTTGGTTCCGTCACAGGCTTGCCAAGGAACGTCCGGTCCAATTTTTCAAGAGTTCAGTAACTTGGGGCCTGTTTTAGAGTTCCCACCATGAGACACCTAGGACCGGCTTTCCAGAGGTGCTCCTCACCCACAGTTCCCATTGACTTCAAGAGGAGTTGTGGGTGCTCCGACCCTTTGAAAGGGATTCACATTGGACACACATATACAAAAAGAAGTGGGTGTGTCTAAATGTGATTATCTGTGCCTCAACTTCTCCCATCTGTAAAATGGAGACAATAATGCTCACCTGCTTTGGGAAGACATGAATTTTTATGAAGTGATCCCTGTGGTATAAAGGTAAAAATGGATGGGAAGAACTCGATTTGCCATCATAATAGCCAAGACTGCAACGAGCTTGAGCCCAGGGGCCCCCTGAAAAGTGTTCAGCAGAATACGGTTTATTTGTTGAATGGGAGGTAATGCTGTCCTCAGATACACCCAAGCAACCCCCGTTAGAGACTAAAGGAACTGTAATTGCTCAGCATCTCTGAAAAGCAGGTGCCTAAATATAGCTTTAGATACCTCACCGGGCACCAAGCCCAGGAATTTTAACCTAACTGATTTGCCCAAGGTCAGATGGGAAGCTGGGAACAGCCCCTAGATCTCTGGAGGCTGACTCATGTGCCTTAACCACAACACGGCCTGGAGGAAGAGCTAGGCTGGTAGCGATCAGCCGTTGAAAGATTTGCACTCATGTATCTATGCCAGGAGGAGAAAGCTGAATGCCTTTTGCTGCATCAGTCCTGCAAGGTGCTGTGCCTTCTCAACTCCTCCAAGGGGAGCCGAAGATGCTAAGCACCTCCCAGGAAGTGCCACGGGGCCCGATTCTCATTTACACCAAGACACGTTGCATCACTCTGATAACGTACAGAGGCGTCTAGGGGGATGTAAATACAGAGTGGTGTGGAAGAGGCATAGTGTAAATGAGCAGCAAGAGCTAATATCTACTGCCCTCCTTCCAATGACAGGTGCTTTGAGGGAGGCACCCGTCTTTCAGCTGCGGAGCGGAAACTAGCTCGTGAGACAGCCTGGCAGAGTGAGCGCATGAACTCCAGCAGTATTAACGAGACTGCTTCTAAAGTGTCACCCACTGACTATTCACTAATGGAAAACCATCACTGTTCCAGTGACCCTAAGGGGACAGCTGCACCCTTCTGCTCTCCTTCTCTGAGCCATACCATGAATGGACAGATGTGGCCCTGTATATTCCTCCAGGATTGGGTTACTGTCATCCGAGCTGAAAGGCATGATCTGTTGTCTGGTAATTTATACGTCTTCTGTTCAGAAGGAATTTAATTTTCCTTGCATTGATTTTTAAAAAAAAAAAAAAGATAGTGGCTTAATTATATATTTTATGCATTACAGATTCAGTTCTTTATTGCAGTCTTCAGTTGCCATTTTAGTTTTTAAATAATCCCTTTACATTTTTATGTGCTCTACTCATTTCCATAATCTTCATAGACTCTTTTACACATTTTCTTTTTCTACCCCAATTTTTTTAAAATCATGCAAGGATATGATCTTGTGGGCCAGTCCTGCAAACCTTTACTCATATGAGTAATCCTTAATCAAGGAAACAGAGCCCACTTCTACACTGATGCCACTCCAATTACTTTGATATATATGTTCCTGATTTACAACATCATGAGAACAAAACCCCAGGCTCATTAAAAGCAATGGGGCTACATACATGAGTAAGAACAACTTGCCTGAGTAAATTCTGCAGGATCAGACACTAATTGGACAATTAGATCTCTCAGTATCTGTTTCCTCTGATCCTACTGTTTTCCCCTCAACTTGAATTATAGTGTGATAAAATAGCTGACACTTCTGGAAAAGTCCTGTGAAATCTAAGGGGGAGGAAAACTGTGCTATAAAAGTTACATTAGAATCCCATACATTTTAGTGAAGGATAGCATATTTTCCATACAATTTTTTAAAATGATCCAACAAAATTTAATAAAAGAATGATCTCTCTGCTGCATAATTCTACAGCTTGGTTTAAAAATAAAAAAAACTACAGAGAGGCAAACAGTTTTTGTTAAACCTTTTCTAAAGGTCTGAAGGATCTGAACAGACTGAGACAGCGGTAAACAGGTCACAGCTAAACCAGAATAAAAAGGATGTTAATTTAAGGACAATATTCCTACTCACTCATGGGATTTTTCTTACCACTCTTATTCCTCCTTCTTCCTCCTCCTCTCTTTTTTTAAACACAGATCACAAACACTTTTAGAGATTTTACTACTATTTTATTTGTAACGTTTCCATTTTCTCCATTAGTGTAATCTAGTATCCCCTAGTTATGTTTAAGAACAGCGGTTTCTCTTCATCCAATATGCGTTTTTCCCCTCCCATTCTTTTGAATGTTGGCACTTTAAATCTGGCCCTCTCTTGCTGTCTGATGTGCATTAAGGGTCCAAGACAGATTACAATTTTACTTAAAGATGGGCTCAAGCTGCAAAATAAGGACCCAGGTTTCTAAGCGTCTCCCACCTCCAAAGCTTGGGGGGTGGTTCCTGATCAGACACTTTGGTGCAGTTGGAATGAAAAGTGCTAGATCTGGGGCCAGACCCACTTTGCAACCTTAAAGCTAACTTAACTGGCAAGTAGAGGATTCTTCCTGAAGGAGAAACGGTTAAGTAATGTAGGTCTGCTACAGCAGCTCCATTCCACCTCCACTCCCAGTTCCAGATGTGATAGGATGTGCCTAGAGAAAATGGACATGGCTGGGGCCCCTGTATAGCCCATTAATCCCCAGGTACCAGACTATCCCCTTGGAACCGTGGACAGCTGGGTATAATGTAGAACCACACCAGGGTTAAGCAGTTTCAGGATAAAGAAGAAGAGGTATTAAATGAGCACAGCCACTTTTTCAGGTATTTGGGGAGGAGGAGAGCTGATGGGTTATTGTCACGGAGGCTGTCAATACGGATAATCCATTAAAATTGGCTATAGATCTTTTAAAATGTTTGAATATGGCCTCAACCTGGAATTAGAATGATCAATTCAATGGGATCCATGCACCCAGAACAAAGAGGCCACTGCTGGTGAAATGCTGGCTCCACTGAAATCAACTGGAATTTTATTATTTGTATTATTCTAGCAGCTACAAGCCCTAGTCATGGACCAAGACCACACTGGGCAAGGTGCTGTACAAACAGAACAAAAAAAAGATGCCTGCCACTGATTTCAGTGGGGCAAGTTTCCACCCGATCTCTTTAAGCAAAGGATACACTGAATTCTCACCATGCTTTAAAGGTAGTAATTATAATAACGTCATCATGTGCTGAAAGGGTGACCATTTGGGAGGCCAGTGGGTGCACGTATAAAGGGCAGTGCTGTTTTTGGCTGAGGTGTGTTTTGATGAGGATCACTATCCCTTTTAGAAATGGAATGTTGGTCGTGATCCTGCCACCAAACATTTATGCATGTGAGGAGCTTAATTCACGTGACTTGTCCCTCAATTCATGTGTTTTTAAGGCTACTAGCTAGAGGTGTTATTCACCTGCTTGTGTACGCACACTTGCCCTAGCTTGCATTGAGATAGCACAAGTATAAATAGCCATGTACTCGTGATAGCGTGCAGTAGTGCCACATCTGATCTGTGCCGAGTACACACCCACCCCTTTCAGGCAGGTATGTACTCGGCCTGGCTAAGCTGTGCACCCAGTGCCCCCACTATTTACAATCCCGCTAGCTTGATGAGTGCTTGTGCAAGTACGTGTACATAAGCAGGGGAATCCCAACCCTAGCTCGCAGTGCAGATGTCCCCTTCAAGATGCTCTAGTTTCTCCACAAGTTACTGGCTTTGATGCAGGAATTGCTGAGTGAAATTCTCTGGCCTCTGTTATGCAGTAAGTCAGACAGGATCGGTCCCTTCTGGCCTTAACGGGGTATGAATCTGTAACCCACTGACGACAATGGAACCAGTTAGTGGAGCAGAGTTACTCATGTGTGTTTGTAATAGCAGAACTTTCAGTTAGTACATTAAAAAAACCCCACTAAACTAGACTAACCCCACAATAACATAGCGATAAAGAATAATTCCTTGAGGAAAATGTGAACTAAAATCAGCCTTCGCTTGACATAGTTTATTATATTGGAAAAGTAATCAAGACAGTTTAAGCTAAGAGAGAGGAAGGACGGCCCAATGGTTTAAGATTTCCAGTCATGCTTCCAGGGCACTGCATCAGCTGACAGCATCCATTAGTCCTTCCCCCAGGGGGTAGTTCATTTTGTGGAGGAAGGCTCCAGATTTACTTCCTGTCCTGAACTTTGTGTAAGGTTGTGGTGCAGTTACCTTCCACTCCAGAGATAGTCACTCCCACTACACACAGCAAAATTCTCTGCCCAGACCTGCAGCGCATCTCCTTTGATCCTAGCATTCTGTGCTCCTGATACGAGCAATGGATTACATATGCAATGTGTGTTATGCATCCTCCTCTGTGCCTGATCCACCTAGGCTGGGAGTCTGCTAGTGCTCCAAGCTATGGGATTTTGTCTTTTAACCCAAGCTGTAGCAGCCTGTGCTTATCATGGGAGTTCCCCTGTTCAATCCCTGGTGATGACTGACATGGATGGTCATTAGACCTGTTGACGTTTACTGAAGAGGAAGCAGAGAGAGAACAAAGTTGCCATCCAGGGTGATGTTCTCAGAGGAGATTATTGCCCTTTGCTTTAAAATCACCTTGCAGAGCCTATTGAATGAACTACCACCACCACCACCACGCAGTTATCCTCATCTTCTCCCACCAAAGTCCAGCTTGTACACTGGTGAGATTTGCTCAGGGCTCTCCCATCAACACCACTGGCAGACGGCATAGCAATTGCAATTATATGCACATCAGGAGAGCTAGAATTAGACCCCAGCAAACATAGCAATAGTTTAATTATAATTATACTTAGCAATTTTCATCTTTAAAGTGACTCACATACATTAGCTAGGGGAACCTCACAAGCCCAGCTACACACATTCCCTGGGAGATAGGGAAGTACTCTTACAGTATTTCACAAACAAAGAAAGTTAAGCAATTTGTCAAACATCACAGAGAGAATCAGGGTGAAAACTAGGATTAGAACTCAAAAACTCCTGCCTCTTAGCCAGACCACGACAGCACACTTCATGCTGACAGAGGCAGATTTGTCATGCATTTCCTGCACATTACATCCGCTAGGCTAAGAAAGCTGCAACCTTGAGTCAGAACACCATGTGTAACATCCGTTGTGTTTGTGCCATTCTTTTGTGGCCAGACGTGGAAATCCTTCCTCATATCCTCACTTGAAATCTCCATTCCCAAATGGACTTGCATCCAAAATCCCCAGTTGATTAACCATTGCAGCTTAAATGCTGTGAGCAGAAACCACTACCACCACTGATGAACCCACCTTGATAAGCAGGAGAGCTGCTGTGGAAAAAATGAAGCATGCAGGCACGCACCATAGTTCATAGATACAGTGGCAGCTCTGTATTATCGTATGATGAGTTTATGAAGTTCCTTAAGGGAAGTGGTGGAAACCCTACTGACAAAAGTACCGAGGATTATACTGTAAGGAACACTCCTGCATCAGTAGCAGTTATCCAAAAGACAAGCAGTGCACTGGACTGGGAATCAGGAGATCTGGATTCTATTCCTGGTCATGCCACTAACCTACTGTTGACCTTGGGAAGCCACTGTCTCTTTTTTCTTTCTCCCTCCCATCCTTTGGCTTGCAAGCTCTTCAGAGTAGATACTATCTTACTCTGGGTGTGTACAACTAACACATTGGGATAATTCTCTCAGTCAGGATTCTAGGCGCCACCAGGATCAATTATAATAATCCTAAAGAGAAGATTAGTTAATTTAAGAAGGTATTTTCCATCTCCAGCTTCTATGGTTCCTATTTTTATTTATGAATTGTTTTCACTGAATAAACAGCCTGATTTTCAAAACTTTAGGTGTAGAGGTGTGCTTGCAAAATGTACCTAAATACTTCATGAAATCCTTGTGCATGCAAGTCAGGGCACATCAGTAACCACAATTGTGCCTTTGCACACACAATCACGTAAATTGCTCTTGCAAATGACGCACGCAATTGATATTCTAAAGTGCTTGAAAATCTGTCCCCAACCATCCAGAGTCCACCAACTGCAAAGGTGGAATTGAAAGCCTCTGTGTGCCCACTGCTTTCCAAAAAGGGAAATACCCAACCCAGCGTTGAAACCTCTGAGAAGCAATATTATCGGTTTAAGAGTGGAGGATGGGCAGCTGTCCTACTGCCTGGAGACTGACAGACAGACTTCTCTTTTGAGACAACATGCTTCTTTATATCCCCATATGAATTACGCTGCTATGGAATGTAAGGAAGTGTGTGGTTTCAGGGAGATGAAATGATATACATCACGCTCCACTCCCTTTCTGCTTGCGTCTGTTGCAATGACGCAGACACTTGTATGTAACCGATTTACTTTTGATACTTTTAGCAACTATGTGAATGGAATGTTCCTGAAGATTTCGACAGCCACGAGTCACCCCATGATCTTGTCTAGATACCTCACTTCTCGGCATGTAGGGTTCCCCACATGTAAAACAAATGATACTCACCCAGCTTTGTAAAGGGCTTTTGGAGGAGACTTCCATTTGAACTTCAGTTAGCCACCTAAATCCCATGGACTTTCACTGGGATTTAGGAGATTAGTTGCCATGTGTGCCTGTGAAAAATCTCACCCCTTGAGATCCAGAGATGAAAAGTCACAGCAGAAAATGGATCAGACATTCTCAAACATTCCTCTCTGGTCAGGAGTGGCATGGGTTTAGTGACATGGTGAGTTAGTTGCACAGGGACCATCAGCAGGTAGCCTGGTAGGATTCAGAAATTAAATAGGTAAGGGGCTGATCTCAACGAAGTCAATGGCAGAACTCCCATTGGTGTTCTGTGGCACATGGCAAGTCCATCATTAATGGGCTATCAATGCACACATCAGATGCAGGAGCATAGGAATTGCCAGACTGGATCAGCACTCAATACCAGCTGCACACTGAAAGTTTCTTCCTAACCCCTATCAGGGGATAACTAAAGGAGGAGGATTTACGTGCCTTCCACACACACCAAAAACAATTGTTTAATCCTTACTAGGATAGCTTTGGAGAGTCTTATCTAGTCATATGTACAATCCTCTTGAATCCTACAAGGCTCTTGATATCAATGATAGCATGTTGAACTCACCACAAGAGCACTGTAAATGGTTAGATACTGGGCCAATGGCCTCTCATCCACCCAAGATTACACAAATGATCCAATAATGCAGTTCAAATATTACTAGTATTGGGCTAAATCATCAAATCTTTATTCAGTTTTAATTCATTCCTTACTATGGCAAAACTCCTGTTGGGTCTATAGGAGTTTTACTGGACTAAGGGAGAAATTTTCAATAGGGCCTTAGTGATTTAGGAGGCTACATCTCAACTTCAAAAGAAACTCAGGCTTTTACGAGATTAAGTCCCATTCAAAGTCAGTGAGATTTAGGCACATAAGTCACTATATGCTTTTGAAAATTTCACCTGGAGTCAAAACTGACTCAAGATCTCTGCTTTTAGCCATTTATTATTAAATCCTGCATTATCTTATCCCCATTGTAAATTGAGATCAGATACAAACACATAATGCTTTAAATCAGTTTTAGTTGCTTTCAGTGCACTGCATTGATTGGTTGTGAATGAATGTCAGAGCAGAAAGAGGGTCGGGGAAAGTTAACAAGGCAAAATGCTTGAGACAAATAGGAACTTCAGAAAACATATAGAAGGGGGACTGTGGTCCAGTGGCTTGTGCACCGGGATATCAGTATAGTGTGGTCCAGAAACCCGTGTGCTCATCTTGGTTTTACTGCTAAATCCCCAGCCAAGTTACTTCCCCTCTCTGCATGTTTCCTCACCTCTAAAATGGATATTTAAATTTCTTAGTAACTTAAGAGATCCCCAGCGATAAGCTCTTGCTTGGTGCTTTTAAACTATACTCCAAAGAGAACCCAAATTTGAAAGATCTGAAAAAGCTGGGGATTGCTTTTGGCTGGATATTTTTCATGCCCCTCCTCTCAGCCTGATCTCTGCCAAAAGCAGATGTTACAGGGGCTCCTGTTGCCATATTTCTGGGACACCACTGAAACCAAGAAGGGCTAGAAAGCTCACAAAGACTGATCTCTTGACATTTCAATTCAGTTTCCAGACCAAAGTTGTCTGAAGGAGGTCCAGATGAGCACCCAGCCTCTGCCCCTTTTGAGGTTCTCCATCTCTAGAAGTAATGTCTCTTCTTCTTCATGCATCAGATGAAGTGAGCTGTAGCTCACGAAAGCTTATGCTCAAATAAATTGGTTAGTCTCTAAGGTGCCACAAATCCTCCTTTTCTTTTTGCGGATACAGACTAACATGGCTGCTACTCTGAAACCGGTCTCTTCTTCTGTTTCAAGTTGTTTTCCTGTGGCAAAAATACTACTTTGTACTTCTTTGGCACCTTCCATTCAAGAGCCTTACTGAATTTTAGGAGCATTAATGCAACACCACCACCAAAAGTTTCGAAAGCTGAGCCCTACTTTCAACTCCACCATGCATTGTTAAAAGGCCAATTCAAAAGGAGCTGTCACTCAATCACATCTGTGTGGATCTTTGTCATATGATGCTTCCTACCCTTTTACATGCTCTGATGAGAAGGGGAATAGTTATTAAAGTTGACAATTAAACTGCCACTCCTAGCAGCTGAGTTTGAACCCACTGAAATGAGTGGGGAAGTTCATTGCTTGGAGCTATTGTGTCAGGCTCTCTGCAAACTCAGGCACACCTTGCTGCATCAGTTACATTCACATCACATTTTTGGGATTGCCTTCTGAACCGTAAGTAGCTTACTTAAAAAAAAAAAAAAAAAAAAAAATGATGAGACTCTGGAGAACAATTTAGATGCCTTCTCTCCCCACCCCCAGTGGCATGCTCCACCCTCAGGGGAATGCTGCATTAATGAATTAAGTCACCCCTGCAAGGCAAGCATTACTATCCCCATTTTTACAAGTGGGTGAACTGAGACACAGAAGTGACATGAGGGCCCATAGGGAATGAGCAGCAGAACAAAACACAGCCCCCTGCTCTAACTGTAAGTCAACACTGCCTCCTTAGGGCTCATTCTGAGAGGGAATATTAAACTAGCCCTTGGGAATGGTTAAGGGTTCTGATGGTTATGTTACAGATCCCAGAGAAAGGAGAAGAATACTGTGGAAGTAGTGCATTCTCTGTGGGTTTGAGCAGATACTGGATATTCCACGCCACTTCATTTACATTTGCTCGTCAGTCATCCAGAGTGGATACAAAATGAGACTATTTTTTACAAGTCACCACTGTGCCACACAATATCCATTCCATTTTGGTGCATGGTCTGGGCCAGATTTGTCAAGTTACACACAAGGAGAGGCAGCGTGATCCAGTACCTGGGATGCTGGGTACACAGGAAACCTGGATTCTAGGGTTGGCTCTGCTGCTGCTTTGTCACGGGACATTGGTCAAATCACTTCATCCGTTTCCTGTCACCTCCTTTGGGTGTCAAATCTATTTAGCTAAAAAACTCTTGTGACAGAGCCTGACTCTGAACAGCACCAAAACACAACAGGGCCCCGAGTTGAGGCCTCTAGGTGCTACTCAAATACAAAAGCCCCCACAGGCCTGCTCCTTCTCTCTCAGCCACGGGCTCAAATCACTCCTCTCTCTAGAGTCAGTGTAAAACTGGCATGGAAGAGGAGAATGAGGCTCAGATATTGAATGCTTCCCTGAGCAGTTTTTGGCAGAGAGAGGGGGCCTCTCCCCAGGAAACATACAGTTCATGCAGCTGGTCTTTTCTGTTACGCGGTTTAACATTCCCGCCAATGACAAGCGCTGACGGGGGATGGAAGAGAGGGAAATGCTCCGAATTAAGACATCTCGCTGAGGGAGTCTTGTCAGGTCCCTGACAAGCCACGCACACATGGCGCGGGGCCTCGGCGTGGGTGGGGAAAATGCAGCTTTGGTGCTGCTTAAGAGCGGCCACGAGGCCCATTGTTGGAGAGCCCCAGCAGCTGTCACCGGGCTGGTTGTCTCAGGTACAGCTGGGGGGGTGGGGCAGGGGGGGGCCTCCTCCCAGAAAAGTGATGCCTGACTGACAACTGACAGGTGATTTCCTTTCAATTGACAAAGGAGGAGTCTTTCCTCCCCCCCCCCCCCCCCGCCTTTCAAAGCAGGAAAGGAGGGGAAGAGAGCGAGAGCAGATGTATGAAGGGAAAGCTGCTAAACTTCTTACTGCTGCTAGAAATGGGCCCCAAGCACTGAACTTGGGGAGAGTTTGGGTTCAGATCTGGATCCACAACCCAGCTTCATTACTTGGGCCCAGGCCACAACTGGCAAAGGTGAAACTACCCCAGACTCCAGGGGGTGGAAGGGAGGGGGGATAATGTGGATTCAGAGCCAGAACTCAGCTGTGTGGCTTGGGCCCATCTCTGCTTGCTGTTGAACATGCTCAGCTAGCCTGCAGTTCACCCCAGAGCAGAGAGCCCATACAAGCCTTTAGGCATCACTTAATCCCTGTAGTAATGGCTAATCCTGGGATTTCTGCCAGTGCCATCAGGGGAAGCAGGATTAGACCCCAAGAGGGGCAGGAGGCGTTACTGCACTGAGGTCACAGACTTGTCATAAGGACTCTGGGGAATGCAGTACTCAGATCTCTGAATGCAAAGCACAAGGTAAGTGCCAAGCACTTCTCTTCTGGATGGACTCTCCTGATGCTCCTGTGAGGTAGGGAGCTACTACTACCCCCATTTCACAGATGTGGAATCAGGGACTTGCCCAAGGTCACATGGAAGATCTGTGCCAGGGCAGGGAACTAAACTCAGGTCCCCTAAATTCTAAGCTGGAAGGCTGGCCCAGTGGTTGAGTCACCATGGCCTGTCAATAACCAGCAGTGACTGGTAACTTTGCTCATCTAACCTGTGTTAATTATGTTGCAGGTAAGGCACCATGAAGCCAACTCAGGTGCAAGCAGCTGGAGCTCCACGTGCTCACATGGATACCGGGGCTGCACCCTGCTCTGGCTGGTCAAACGGAACCAAGTCCGTCTTCCTTGGAGGTTTGGTCCCCTTCAACCAGCTACAGCAGTGCTGAAATCGTCCGGCCGTTGGAGGAAGACACCTCCCCCACCCATCAACTCGCCCCCACAGGACTTTCCTCCTAAATGTGCGTTTGATTCACATTAGCCTGTTCTGCATACAGCGCACATGGGAGGAGGGTGCTGATCCTTATGGGCAACATCTTGATTGCAGCTCAGATACACCTTTGCACCTACCAGACTAGGTCCTATCAGAGCACCTGGCCAAGAGGCTGATGACTACAGGGGACTTTTCCCCCCAGGATCAGGAGACTGGAAAGGGGGCAGAATCTGAGGGCTACTTCAGCCCCAGCACAAGTGAAAGCAGCCTTAAGGCTGCTCTAACTTGCCGTGGCCCAGGATCACTGAACTCTGCCCAAGCCCCCCCCATCCTCCAGCATGTCAGCAAAATGCCCCCTACACCCTGAGAAACAAGAGCAACTGGTGTAGAACTAGCAAGCTCCTACACAAGGGTGATTCCCAAGAGTACCGGATTTCCAATTAGGCACAGTAAGCACATGCCTTGGGGCACCGGCCTTCTAGGGGCACCTAAGAGTGGGTTAAAAGTTAATATAGTAGAACCTCAGTTACAGACACCTCAGGGAATGGAGGTTGTGCGCAACTCTGAAGAGGCGGTTACAAACTTCAGCCACATGGGGGGTTGGGGCTGCGGCTGCAGGGGTGGGGGGGTGTCATGGATTCTGACTTTTGGGGCACCAGGGCTCCGGGTGAGGGGCTTAGGGCTTCTTTCCCACAGAAGCCCTGGGATCCTCGGCACTTTAGACCCAGGGTGCGGGGGGAGCACTGAAGTCAGGGCTTCAGCCCCATGGCTCTTCTCCCAGTTTCAGCCTCGCAGGGCCCCCCCCCCCCCATGTCTGGCTTCAGCAGGGAGGGGGCATGCCATGGCTCAGGGCTTTAGCTATGGGGGGCGTAGCACTGGGCCTGAAACCAGCGCTCCCTTGTAACTAAAGCCCCAGTGACCCTGGTGAGGCTGAACACAGGAACAGAGCGGTGGGGCTGAATCCTTGAGCCTCAGCGTCTCCCCTGACCCCGCATCTAAAGCCCTCAGCCCCGGTGCTCCCGAGGGTCAGAAACCCCAAGCCCGGAGCACAGACTGCAGGTGCAGCGCCAACCTCCCGTGGCTAGACCCGAGGCAGTACAGAATTTTCCTTTTGTTTTTTATCTGTGCTCCTGCTGCCTGATTGAGGACTTCCTGATTCACAGGGGGGTCCGGTTGGCCAGGAAGTCCGTATCTGAGGTTCTACTGTATTTAAATCATCATCGTTTATATTTCTTAGTTTGTGTTTTTTGTAAAAAAAAAACACAAAGGTCAGCTATTGGGCGGGCGGGCAGGGGGGCGCGCTGAAGATGCTGTGTCTAGGGTTGCAGAAGGTGTAAATCTGGCCTGAAATCCCAGGGCCCCTCCAAGAGGTTTTTCAGACCCAAAGGCCCCCCCACCACATACTTTCAGTCTGCATGACTTGTTAGAGAATGTTTTAAAAAGTATAAAAAGAAGAGAGGTATCGCGTCCCTGAGAGCAACGTGTGTTCTCTCATTTGCAAGCGGTAAACAAACTGGCAGCCACTTCCAAGAGCGGCCCATACCTAGAAACGTCAGCGCACACAGAAAACGGTTGCAGAACTGCACACACTGCAATATACACAAACACATGTATAAAGTTCTCCCTTCACACACACACCCCAGTGATTGATTCAGAGAAAAAAAATAGCCTGGGAGCTTATTTATTTCTGAAGCACCAACAGGAGATGCGTGTTCTCTGAAAAATCAGAGCCCGAACATGGATTTCAATGTCTAACCTTGGACACACAACTCGGAAGAGGTTGGCCAGTGTTCAAAGGTTCAAATCTGTCATGGACTAAAATAAGGCAAGAGACACATAAATCCTTTGTTAAATTAAAAAGCAGCCCCTGTGTAACTATTCTCTTTATTTTTTAGAGACTGATTATACTGCACATGTAACTTCTCCAGCACACTGAGTATACAGATTGCTGAGGCATTGTGATGTGGGTGCTCTTGGTTAGATTTATTCACAGCTTTTTTGCAGCAGGGCACAGTATTAGTAACCCAGGACAGATTACACCAAGGAAATATGAATATCCTTTATACTGAACTCTGAATTTTCTCAAGACAGAGTTCACTCCAGCAAAAATCTGGAGATCTGCACAATGCTGCTCTCAAAAAATCTATCGGGAAAAAGAGCTATGAACAGCATACAATGGTGCTTTGGGAGGGATTTTTTTTTTTTTTTTTAAATCAGCACATGTAGAGAGTGGATGCATTACTCATGAACAGCAAAACCACAAATGAGTGCCAGTACTGATATCTAGCCTCTTTCATCAGTAGCTTTGAAGTCGATCAGTACCATTATCTTCATTTTACAGATGGGGAAATGGAGGCATGGAGAGGCAAACTATCTTACCCATTGTCACCCTGCAAACCAGTAGCAGAGATGGGACTAGAACCCAGTCATTCTAGATCCCAGTCTGACATGCTAGCCACTAGGCCACACTGCCTCCCTCTTGTAAAACCTCTTCCCGCACCACCCAATGTTCATGCCTTCCATGTATGTACACTACATATTTTACAGGAGATACTTCCCAAAGGTGAGAGGCACTTACCCTATGCCAGCAGAAGGCCTAGGCCCCACATAAATGCCACGAGTTACTTAGGTGGCGTAGCAGGACACGAGGCTGGTGCTGGCTTTCTGCACAGGGGAGAGCCACATCTGAAATGTTTTAGAGAGTTTACGGATTCATAGATTCCAAAGCCAGAAGGGAATCACTGATCATCTCATCTGCATTCCAGTATGGCAGAGGCTAGAAAACTTCCCCTCAGTAATTCCTAGAGCAGATCTTTTAGAAAAACATCCATTTAAAAATTGCCAGTGATGGAGAATCCACCGCAAGGCTTGGTGAATTGTTCCAATCTTTGGTGAGTTACACTCATGGTTATAAAATTACACCTTATTTCCAGTCTGAATTTGCATAGCTTCAACTTCCAGCCATTGGCTCGTGTTATCCTGATCTCGTTTAGTTTAAACTCTTTGGGGCTGGGACGGAGTACATTGTTAGCACTTAAACAAATCATAAGTAGATCGCTGCTTTGGATTGTGTCCAGCCTCGTCGTGTGTGGCACATACAGAACAGGAGAATTTGAATCCAAGACCTCTAGCTGTGCACCACAAACCTCGAGGTACGGGACTAAAGACATTTGCTAGGAGCCTACACCTACAGCCACAAAGGAAGGGAGAACATACAACACACCCCGAACAGGGGAACCTGCCGAGAGGTTCTGAACACTTCCCGTTCCCAGCAGGGATGCTCAGCACAGCAAGTGGCTGGGCAACAGATTTTCTTCAGCTTGCTACCAATTCCAAAAAAAATTTCAATTGAGTCAAACTGAAAACATTTTAGGAGACTCAAAAAGTTTTTAAAAATTGCTCTGATCCAATGAAAGTTTTCATTTCACCCAAAGCCTAGATGTTTTATATTTTCATGCCGCTAAATCGGCATGTATTTTTTTTTTCCAGAAAAAAAGTTGGGACAAAAAAAAAAAAAAAAAAAAAAAATCACACAGCTCTACTCCAGAGGCACTGGATGCTTCCAGCTCTCATGTGGGGTGCTCAGCACCTGGCAGGACTGGACCCCTGGTTTTGGCTTAGTGCCAGAACAGCTCAGCAAAACTGTTGGCTTTGGCTAAGGGAAAAGGAGCCATTGGCATGGCTAATGGGCCTTGTTAGAGACAGCACACAAACATACCCGTGGGAGAGGAGGTGCCTACGCTGGGGGGGGACCCCAACTGCTTGCATGCCAACCCATATTCCTGCATGAACACACACATACGTGTGTAGAGACATGCTAGTTTGTGTGCACCTGAGTGCCCATGCCTCTTCAAGTCTGTGTGTATTCGCGTGCACACACACACCTACCTGTGTGTGCAGGAACAAGTGTGTGTCACTGGGTGCACCTGTTTCAGTCTGCACACATACCTGTTAGACTTCTGACAGGGCCATCTAAAGCCCCAAGGAAACAGATCAGAAAACAAGCTGGCCCAACATTTAAGACCATAAGACAGACGTTTCCCATGAACGCAAAAGGTTGTGTTGTTTTTAAAGTGATCAGTTCTGGATCTAAAGTCCTGTGTAGCAGGAGATGCCACATTTCACAAGCCAGACCCTGGAGGGTTTCCCAACACTCTTTGAGCCCTTATTCTGCAATCTTTCCGCAAGGGGAGCAGAAGGGATTTCCAGCTCACACACTAGGTCTCGGTGGCTCTTCTGGAAGATTAAACCCTCGCATCCTGCACTCAGGAAACTGCTGGTGCAAAAGCGTCTGCCATGAACCAGTGCTCCTTACAATACCTACCTGTGGTGACTGGAGGAACAGCCGTGGAGCATATGCCACTGGCTTCATAACTGGGAGTCTCCAAACCACCTGCTCTTCAGGGCTATTGCAGGCAGTTTGTTGGCACAGAAGGGGCTTCATATTGGACCCTGTATCTTGCTGGCTGGGAGATTGCCGGGTTGTATCTGTGTGATCCTGGTCTGATCAGAGAAAGGGGAGGGTTACCAGCTTCCCTAGCCATAAATCTTTTTTTGTAGGTTTCTCCATCTTCCACTATCCCCTCACCCCAGAAAACTTGCAAGTCCCAGCAAACAGAGATGAACAATTGATGTTAACGTTGCATAGTAGCATGTCAGACAGCGTAGGGCCACACAGCTGCTGAAACCAACATGCAGCTGACATGAGACTCTTGCCAATCCTATGGGCACATCACACATAGGATATACACAGCTCAGTCTCCTGAGCATAATTCATCTGGTAGGAAGGGTCTATTTTTATAAACATCCTTACACCAGAAATAAATAGTGACCCTAACTGGTCAATGGGCCTAATGGACCAGACATGCACTCTAGAGCAGACCACCAGAGATGTTTACAGGTCAGGGGGTATCTGTAGTTAGAATCAGAACCAGATCTGGTTCTGATTCAGATCCAGAGGGACCATATTTCCCTATGCTGAATACAGGACACCAGGTAAAATTACTCTTATTCAAGCGAGTTCAACGGCAATCAATCATACAAACATTCAAACTAACATCAAGTTGACTGAACCCCTGTTAAAAAAATGTGTAGTTGGATTTTTTATTTGCCTTCTTATCCTTAAGGCCTTAGGGTTCACATGGGGAGGGGTGACACACACCCCTAACCCCCCAACCCCCCCCCCCCCCCCCAACACGGAGGGGTGACATATTCCATACACCTCTCACACGGGTTGGTGACTGACCCGACCCTCCCTACCCAGCATTCTCTGCCCTCCATGCCTGGCTGGGCCCCCAGGATGGACCCACCTCTCCTGGTACCGCATCTTCCCAAGGCAACACATGGGGGGCATGCAGGGTCATATGCCCGCCCTCCCTCCCCAGATTTCTGCCAGGGTTCACACCAGAACGTGCTCAGCAGCAGCCATTTAGCACTGTATGGGAGGGAAAGGACTGGAGCTGCTTCCAGCCACAGGGGGTCTGTGGAGGGGGGGAGAAGGGATGACCCTTGCTTGTCCCTTCCTGTGCGCAGAGTCAAACAGCTGCTAACACCTCCAGGCTGCTGCTGGCCACTGACATAACCCAGATTCAGTGAACCCGGCCAGAGAGGTGGCTCAGCAGAGGAGGGAGCCTAGGTGTTGGAGCTACCCCACACTCCCTGGGGGCAGGGCTGAGGGGGAGAGAGCAGGGGGGCTACTGTGGAAAATGCAGGTTAGGGGCACGAACAGGCTGGAAATCACTTTCCCCCTCCCCTGCCATTCCAGAGCTTAGCTGAGGGGTGGAGAAGCTTCCTATGCCAGCGCTGTGCAGGGCTTTGGCACACGCAGGGTTTGTCTCTCCCTGGCCAGCACCCCAGGCCAAAGGGTCTTGGGCTTTCCCAGGGCGCGAGCCCAGCCAGAGGCGGGGCGGGGGGGGGAGAAGAAGCCTGCGAGGCCAGGCTGCTGGTGAGCTCAGTGCTCTGACTACGGGCTGGTTCTCCACACAGCGCTGGGAGCAGGACGTGCCCTGCCAAGGGGAATATGGAGGAGCAGTGGGGCTGGGGGTGAAGGGCAAAGCCGGGAGAGGACAGCAAGAGGGCCGATGGGTGGGCAGCAGAGATGATACAACTGGTCACCGCCTGGTGCCTACCCACACTCACCAGCCACCGCAGCTCGCAGCCACTGCCCCCCGGAAACAGGATGGGTGGTGGGACTCTGCTGGCTGAGAGCCGGCAGGCAGCGGGTGCTGTGCTGATGGACCAGCAGGGGGAGCAGCTGGCCCCACGCACTGCATCTTCACCCTGCCACCAGCCTTGCACATCCAGCCCCCATTGTCAGCCACTAGACCGTTCCTCCCCTCCCCCTCCCCCCCCCCCCCCCCCCCGCAACTGCTGGTGGGCAGGCAGCTGGTGAGCAGGGAGCCAGCCAGCAGGACCTTCCAGTACTGGGGCGGGGGGGGGGGGGGGGGGGGCGAGAGAGACAAGAAAATATGGGACAATTTGCCCTTTAAGAAAAAAAGTCAGGACACCTGCAAGAGGGCTTAAATTCGGGACGGTCCCTTTAAAACCAGGATGTCTGTTCACCCTACTGGTCCAGATCCATGCTTTCTGGCTTGTATCCATCAACAGTTGAAAGAGTCACCTGTTAACTACTAGGCAGTACTCAATCAGAGATTCTGCTTTCATAGAATCTCAGGGTTGGAAGGGACCTCAGGAGGCCATCTAGCCCAACCCCCTGCTCAAAGCAGGACCAATCCCCAACTAAATCATCCCAGCCAGGGCTTTGTCAAGCTTTCTGGGTTTAGCCCAGTAATTCAACTGACATGAGTTAATTGCGCTGGTTTTACTCTGTTTTAACTATGAGCACAATGTGATTGACTATGTCTGTGCAATGTAGAGCTGTACATTCAAGCCCTGCCAACACCCAAATATGTCCTGAAGTCATGGCTAGAACTGGTTGAAATTTACAAAACATAACAAAAATGGCAAACAAAACAAAACCCACTAAGGCAGAACAACAAAGGTCCCAACATCACATTTAACAACTCAACTCTAGAAAATTTTGTGGCAGTGTAACAGGAATTGTCACGAAGGGCTTGTCTACCTAGGGACATTTACCAGCGTTGCTGTTCTAACATATTAGGAAATGCCCTTGTGTGTGCTGCTCTTCTACCAGTTAACCAGCAGATGGCACCAGTAACACACCTGATACACCATGTGGGGAAAGCGCGGCCTATCCACCCACCTCAGCAAGTTGAGTTTTGCCAGGGGTTGCAACCTGTTTCTGTCACCAGCCCACACCTTTGTCATCTATACACCTGGTTACTGAAATACACCCTGAAGAATCCTGTGGAGAGTTCAGCTAGGGCAGGGGGGACACTGTGCACTCACTTAGCAGGACTTCAGCTGACATTTAGCCTGAGCTCCAAGATCTGCACTGGCCTCCAGTTCATGTCCAGGTGCAAGTCAAGCTTGCTTTTGATTTATCAAGGCCTGGTTGGTTTGGATCCTGCTACTGAAAGTGCCAGGATCTCATCTGGACAGTAGGTTGGGGAGTGGCCTGTGTCCGATACCACCACATCCAAGATCACTGAGCAAATGAACACTTGACAAGAGCATCTTCAGCTAGAGTTCCTTTGACTCTGGCATTTGCTTCCCTCATTGGTCCAACAAAGCCTGAATAGGATGATCCTCAGGGTCGAGCATTTGCCCAGGATTTCTGGGCCCTTCCTATTCTTGAGGGTGCCCATGGCCTTAGTGGGGGGTTAATATTAATAGTTCTGATGGGTTGATTGATGAAGGGAAGTCTTATGCTGCATTCATTCCCTTGTTGTAATATTCATGATTCCACAGAGTTTAAGGCCAGAAGGGAGTTTAAGCCTCTGCCAGATGCTGGGATTGGAAAACAGGGAATGGACCACTTGATTGCCCTGTTCTGTTCATTCCCTCTGAAGCATCTGGCACTGGGCTAGATGGACCATTGGTCTGAGCCAGCATGGCCATGCTTATGTCCTTCTGGACAGTAGATCGAGTCAGATCTGCTGAATAACAGAGGCCAGAGAATTTCACCCACTTTCCCCTGTATTGAGCCCAATAAATTGGGTTTGACTAAAGCATCTCCCAGGAAGGCATCCAGTCTTGATGAGCAGACCTCAGGAGATGGGTAATCCACCACATCCATCAGTAATTTGCTCCACTGGTGAGCCACCCTCACATCCCTGCCACTGAGTTTGTGTGAAGTATTTTTTAAAAAAAAAGAAAACTAGATAATTTAATTAAGTTGTTTAGCATGGCAAAGAAAATCAGTAGACAGCGCTCAAGTGCTCTGACGGGCGGGGAATGAGAGGGTGGCAACAACACAAATCCTTAGGAATAGGGGGCCACAAGACAAGCTACCACCGTTGCCACAAATCTAAGTAGCCCCATGGCCGTCAATCTCAGCAGTAATGCCAAGGACCGAATAGACTCGGTGCCTGATGCTGTCCCATTAAAGCCCTAAGGGTATGTCTACACTGAAAAAAAATCCCACAACACTGGGAGGGACCAGGTCAGCTGACGGGCTCATGGGGCTCGAGCTGCAGGGCTAAAAATTGGAGTGTAGATGTTCAGATTCGGGCTGGAGCCTGGGCTCTGAGACCCTTCCCTTCTGGGACCTCAGAGCCCAGGCTCCAGCCCGAGCCCCCCAAAAAGTAAACAATTCTGGGATGTATAAGCAGGAGTGTGGTAAGCAAGACATGAGAAGTAATTCTTCTGCTCTACTCCACACTGATGAGGCCTCAGCTGGAGTATTGTGTCCAATTCTGGACACCACATGTCAGGAAAGATGTGGACAAATTGGAGAAAGGCCAGAGAAGAGCAACAAAAATTATTAAAGGTCTAGAAAACATGACCTAGGAGGGAAAATTGCAAAAACATTGGGTTTGTTTAGTTTGGAGAAGAGAAGATTGAGAGGGGACACGATAATGGTTTTCAAGTACATAAAAGGTTGTTACAAGGAGGAGGGAGAAAAATTGTTCTTAACCTCTGAAGATAGGACAAATTGCAGCAAGGGTGGTTTAGGTTGAACATTAGGAAAAACTTCTTGTCAGGGTGGTTAAGCACTGGAATAAGTTGCCTAGGGAAGCTGTGGAATCTCCACCATTGGGGATTTTTAAGAGCAGGTTAGACAAACACCTGTGACGGATGGTCTAGATAATACTTATTCCTGCCCTGAGTGCAGGGGACTGGAACAGATGACCTCTTGAGGTCCCTTTCGGTTCTGTGATTCTGTTTACACTGCAAATTTTTATCCCCACAGGCTCAGCCCAAGTGAGCTGAACCCAGGCCAGTCACAGCCATGCCACAGGTCTTTTCTCACAGTATAGACATACCATAAGAGACTCAACTACATCCTCAACAACAGGGGCCAAGTTCCCTGCTGATGTAAACAGGTGCGGCTCCAATGAAATAAGAGGTGAAACTCATTTCCACAAGCAGAGAATCTGTCCCTAGAAATGATCTATCCAGGTGGGGTAAGGTTCATTGGTTAGGCGGAACAGGGGAAGCTTGTCTGTGCTTTATTTATTTGCATGGCATCCCAGTTCTGGACCAGGACCCCATTGGGCTAGGTGCCATGCAAGAGTCCCTGCCCTAGAGAGTTTCCATTCCCAAGATATTGTGCCTTTCCTTGTCTAGACAGTTTCGTTCTCCAGGGCTGATAATCTAGTTCCCTCCCCCCAGTCGGCACTGAACCCACTTAAAAATTAAACAGGTACATCCACTTCCAGTGAAATGGAGATAGCTCAAATTGAGATTTTTGTCCCAACTTCCTCAATAAAATTCAGTACATGAGATCAGCACACAGATAGCCCCACTGAAGGCAAAACGCAGCCCTATGCAAGCACCAGTGGCCCACAGAGTTCACGTAGCCTCAGTAAAGGTGATCAGAAATAATTCTCAAAGAGTTTCCAGGTTCTTTTGACTTGACAAGATTCAGAACTGATCAGTTTTGTTTACCGAAGATACTTTATTGAAACAATTAGAGAAATGGTTAACATTTTTGGTTTAGCCAAAACCCAGTTCTGGGTAAATAAAAAAAGGACAATAAAAATACATCATGAACATTTGTGAAATCATGCAAAACAGTCAACAGGTTTTCTGGTGACTTTGTTTACCAAAAAAGGTAATTTTCCCAAGTGGAAAAAACTTTTAATCTGAATAATTTCAGACCTCTGTAAGTATGAGGGTTTTGTACAGTTGATGTAGTCCAGGGTTTCAACATCCTCTTGGTCCCTGGGAGATCAGGACCTGGTATCCCAAAGCATTTTGTATCATCATTATCTAGGAAAGCTACATTTACTTCCACCAATGACAACTTAAATAGGAAGGGAAGAATCTCTAGGTGTCCCCTAATTTAATAAATTCTCCTGTTCAGATCTCAAAGATATTTCTTTACAATTGCATTCTTATCAAGCTGAAAATCTGAATCATTTTCCCTTAATTAAAGCCCTGGTCCTACCTTCTGACTGTTCCCCATTTCCAGTGAGGTCACTCATTTTAGTCCCAAACTTGCCTGTGTTGCACACAAACTGGGTAACTCCTCGCTTTCATTGCTGAAAGCACTTACAGACACGCAGAACAGCGGCACTGTTAGCGAGCGTTCTTTGCAATGAAGGGAAGGAATCCCACACCACTGAGTGTCCTACATGAATCCACAGGCCTTTGATAGACAACGTGACCCATACTAGGCTTTGCCAGCCAGGGTGATACAGCCCCAGTTCCGCCCACAGCCCCCTGGATTTCACTGAGGTTTTGCATAGGTGCAGGAGTCTGCCCTCATACGGTACCTCTACACTGCAGTCAGAGGTGTGAATGCAGCACCCGGAGACACAGCTGGCTTTGGTCTCCCTAGCTTGAGTAACAGTAGTGGTGATGTCAGCATGCACGAACTAGCTGTTCAAGTACAGGGTGCCAGGTGGGCTTGCACAGCCCATGCTGCCATGGCTTCACTGCTCTTGGTACCTGTCCTAGCTTGATCAAAGCTCGAGTACCCCTCTGCATGCTGCAGTCACAGCTCTGACAGCAGCATAAACATACTGCCAGCATCACTTGTAGGACTAAACAGCTCTCTTCTTAATCTTAAGACTCCATCACTCCCCTGGGGGACAGAGAGTGACTAACTACGTACAGCAGTTCCCAGTTGCTCTCTTTAGAAAGGCGATTTCCTGCAGAGGTTTCACTTTGCCTCACTAAGCTTTTACAAGGTAAACCCCACTCCAGGCTAGCGACTTCGGGTTCAGTCCTTCAGAAACACGATTCAGATGTGGAGGAGCCGGTGGCATTTGAGTTCCCCACGTGCTAGTCCTGGGTTGCCTATCAGATTGTTGCGTGCAAGAGCCGATGACTAAGAGAGAGACAGAGGGCTTGTAACTGACAAGATGCCAGATCTCATTTTCAGCCATTACCACTACCAATGCTAAGTCATACACCATGAACCAGCAAAACCTCCTTTAGGGCTCAGTGGTGGGTTACTTAACACATGGCCAGGGGAGGACATGAGGCAAACTTATTCCCCTCTGTTGGCCACCTCTATTGCTAGCCTGTGCACAGGGAAGAGAGAGAACAGCTGCTGCCAGGCTGATACTCCCCATCGCACAGGTGGGAGGTGTTAGGCCCCACCCACTCCCTACACCAGCCAATGCAGATGCTCCATCATGCCAGGGTAAGTGATCTGCACCAGAAAAAGAACCCGCACATCTTGTTTTCCTAATGGTGCAAGGGGGAAGCTCAGCTGGGATCAAGTTGCAGTTCTCAGCACCACAGTTCAGTCCCTGCTTCTGGGGCAATGTAGCTGTGTGCTCAGGTCAGATTGTAAAATTACAGTCTAGCCCTTGAAAATGAGCAGCATTAGAAAGATGGCATTCATGATAACTGCAGCCAAACCTACCCTTGGAGCAATATCACATTAGCTACTATTACACACAAAACTGCTTATTGAGTGGAACATGTTGAATTATCTGGTGCAGATAAATTATCTGATGAACTTTGCTGAGTTTTCTGTTTGCAAATGGTTCACAGACTGATCCCAATTTGTTATGCATAAGTATTTGCCAGATAGTTTGGATGGTCAGCTAAAGGATTGTTCATAAACTGTTGATTTGGATAGGGTGCATGGCTGTGTCCTTTAAGTCACATGAAGAAAAGGAGTGCTTGTGGCATCTTAGAGACTAACCAATTTATTTGAGCATGAGCTTTCGAAAGCTTATGCTCAAATAAATTGGTTAGTCTCTAAGGTGCCACAGGTACTCCTTTTCTTTTTGCGAATACAGACTAACACGGCTGCTACTCTGAAACCTGTCATTACACAAAGTAAAACTATTTCCCCTTGTTTATTTCCCCTCCTACTGTTCTTGTAAAGGGCTGGAAATGGCCCACCTTGATCATCACTTCAAAAGGTGCCCCCCACACACTCTCCTGCTGGTAATAGCTCACCTTTCTTGATCACTCTTGTTACAGTCTGTATGGTAACGCCCATTGTTTCATGTTCTCTGTGTATATAAATCTCCCCCACTGTATTTTCCACTGCATGCATCCGATGAAGCTTATGCTCTAATAAATTTGTTAGTCTCTAAGGTGCCACAAGTACTGCTTTTCTTTTTACGGATACAGACTAACACGGCTGCCACTCGGAAACCAGATTAAAGTAGGGCACCATGCTTGTGCCTCCCACCCACCGCAGGTGGCCTTACTAATCCAACATCTCACTTCTGTGACGAAGATTGTAACAAGAACAGGAAGAGAGGCTTGATCATCATTCCATTATCACAATGGCTGAATACGACTGGGATAGTTCTGAGAGCTAAATTGCATTGTGGTTGAAAATACACAGGTTTGGTGAAATGGTTCCATTTCATGGTGAATTTCCTTTATTTTTTTAAAAAAAGAAAAAGGAGTACTTGTGGCACCTTAGAGACTAACCAATTTATTTGAGCATAAGCTCTGAAACCTTTATTTTTTTAAATAATTTTTCTAGCGTGGGTGAAAGGTATCAGATCAAGTCCAACCATATATTTGCAACCCTCGTCAAAACCACTTCAATTAGGTTAGTTATAATCCATACCTATTTTGTATGCTCTTCCATTAAGCACCACATGCTAGGATGCACCTGTGTATGCTGAGACTAAATGGCATCTGCATCCCTAAGACAAGTTCATGCCTGACTGGAAAGGGGTCAGCATTTATCCATATGCAGCCACAGTGAAAGCTACATCAGTGCCACTGTACCATCACAGGAAATAGGCATCAAAGAGCCCTCAGATGGTTACAGGTGTGCATAGCATGCTGGGTGAAACTGGAGAAAAAAAAGTCACGTTTCAGAAGGACCCTAGTTTGATATGACAGCAGGGGACTGCTGAACCCAAGCAAGCGAGCAGAGAGCCAAGTACCAGACAAACATAGGCCTCTCAGCATGTAACTCTGTTCTCTATACATGTTCAATAAAGAGATCTTTCCTAACAGCCATGCCACTTATGGCTAAATAAATCCATGGGCTAGAGCTGAAAGGCCCCATATCCCATTCATGCAAAGCATGCTTTGCACTTTCTGCTCAAGGGTTCAGGACTTTACCCACCTCAACTTGCTTTGAGTTCTCAGCTTAGTCACACTCAGCAACTCATCTAGCCAGCACTATCTTGGAATCATAACTACAGAGGGTCAGATGCATACAGACATCAATAGCACTATGCTGACAACCCAGGCTAGACCTGCTGGGATTGGGTTAGACGAGAAGACCCTTGCTGTCTCTTCTAGCCCCATGATTGGCACCACCCTTGGCAGCGTGTCTGCGGCAGGTCTTAACATTTTCACCCAAGACCTCAGTGGCTCACAAAGCTCAAAGCAGGTGTTTTGTGGCTGTGGGCTCTGGCACTGTGGGCTGCTTGGGCTTTGCCATGTGACATAAAAACACAATTTTGTGTTTCCATGTACAGGTGACAGGTCACAAGCCAAGCAGTTGCCCATTGTGGCATGCAGAGACACAGTGGAGGTGCTAGCCAGAGCTGGGCTATGGCATGCCATAACCACAGGTGAACCACTTCTTAAGAGGAAGGGCTAGTAAAGGGATGCCAGCTACCAGGTCACTGCAGGGATTCTGCAGACTAATAAAAGAAAGCTCTTTGGAACCTGGGATGAAACTCCCTCCTGTGCACAGGGCCAGCACACAGGCTCCGCACCACTTCTATCTATCACTGCAATCTCCAACGTATTTATCCTCACAACACCCACCCCTTGAGGCAGGGAGTGCTAATATCCCCATTGCACAGATGGGGAAATGAGGCACAGAGAGACTAAGTGACCTGTCTAAGGAGTCACAGGAAGTGAAAGAGGACTTAAATCCAGATCTCCCAAGCCCTAGACTAATCCTTTAACCAGTGGACCATCCTTCCTCTCCACTTAACTCCTACTTAAAGCCTCAAGACTTCAGGGCCAGATTCTCATTTAAATCAAGACCCATACCCTCAAAGCAATTTCAGGGGGAGTTAAGTGCCTAAAAGCCTTTAAGGAAACAGACCCATGTCCACTGTAGATCCCTCTGGCAGCACAGAGGGGCCTTTTGCTGCCAGGGTGATGTAAAGGGTCTTTAGCGTAAATGAGAATCTGGCCCTAAACTTTGCTAGTGCCCAGCGATTGAGTTGGACCTCTGCCAAGTGGTAAATCTCTCCCTCTCTAGAGCAGTCACAGCCCAGGGATCAGGTCTGAACTACTTCCAATAAATGTTCAACAGTTTGCTGAGTCCTTCATACATGTGTTCTTTTTGTGTTCCATTCATAAAGCAGTATAAAAAGCATGTGTGTATATATCCCAACCCACCCACACAATGAGAGAGAGCACTTGATTTACTGGTGTTACTCTGTAACAGGTTTGCTCTACTCACCACCGGACAGTGCCACCTCCTAGTGGTTCTGGGGATTAGTTCCATCAGGCTTACACTCCTTCCACAGGTTACCCCCTTTCAGTTTCTCCCCCGCAGCCCCTCTCTTGCTCCAGGAACCACAGCATCTTCTCTGTGACTCAGCTCTCCAGCCAGGTCACAATGGTGGTTTCCCCATCCAGGGAAAGCATAGCAAGGTTCCTGCTTTCTAGCCATCTCCAGCAGTCTTCCATTTCACTGCCTCATAGTGCCACTCCTGCAGCGGCTGGTAGGGGAACCCAGGCCCACCCTCCATGCCAGGTTCCAGCTCAGGGACCCTCTACACAGCAGCCAAGGTCTGGTCCCTCCCCCTTGCTGCCTTTCCTGAGCTGCTTCTATACTTCCTGGCCTTCCCCACGCCTCTGGGTTTGTCACTCCCTCCCTCTCCCTGCCTGCCTCTCACAGATGAGCTTCTCTCTAATTCCCTCCAGCCTCAAGCTCCTGTTTGTGGCCTAATTAGCTGATTGGGCCCAACTGGCCTAAAGGCCTTGCAGGGCCAGTGTGGGGAGCAAACCCCACTCTAGTTCTATATGAGTGTAACCTGAATGAAATCAGTGGTGTTACACTGACATAAAACTGGAGTAAAGTAGTCTTGAATCAGGTGTACAGGCTTCTGGTTTTAGATTTTAATTGACATGAAGGAAAAAACTACTCAGACAGGTTTTTTTCCAATAAACACCAAAAAGAACGGATTATTGCTCTTTTCTTTTCTATTTTCCAAATTTTCCAGTGCATTCTGTTCCCAAATTCATTGCTGAGATGCAAGATAATAAGCCTGTTTCTCTTCTGTCACACACCAGACAGATAAGGTATAATTCTGTTGACTTCAGTGCAGCTACTCCAGATTTACACCAATGTGAATTAGGGGAGAATCAGGCCCACTATATCCAGAGACGAAAGGAGCTGATTAATGTAGTTGTTCCGCGGGTACCTTTCCCTGTGACAAACCAGAGTGCAGTCTCTGAATGTGTATGTGTAACAAGGAGGAAAGCTCATACTGACATCCTTTGAAAATTGTTTCATTTTACATCAGTGTTATCTGTTATGAAACCCCAGAAACAGAAAAGGATGGAAGATCCAGTGGCTAGAATGCCAGCCTGAGACATGGGACCCGTGGGTTCAATTCCCTGCTATGCCACAGACTTCCTGGGTGACCCTGGGCAAGTCACTTAGCCTCTCTAGGTATGTCTGCACTGTAACTGGGAGCACTGAGGGGCTCTCATGTCCACATCACTGTTTTTAGTGTGCTAGCTTGAGCCCTGTTAGTATAAGTCTCTTTCCCCGGGCTGGGAGGCTTGCTCCCAGATGCATCATAGAAATACCCTCTGTGCGCCAGCCCCTATCTGTAAAATGGTGATACTAACACTTCCCTATCTCAGAGGGCTGTTGGGAGGATCAATATATTAAGGGTTATGCCGTGCTCAGATACTATAGCGATAAGGGGGTAGATAAGGCAGAAATCGTACTGTTTGGAAATGAGTCACAATTTGCATTAAAAAAACTGGGACTTCCGAAAAAATAAAGATGTGTACCTGGGAACTATTTATGGGCTAAATTAGCAGCGAATTTACACACCCATAAAAGGAAATGCTTTTTCACACAGTATGTAATTAGTCTATGGAACTCAGGGCCGTCCCTAGCCATTTTGGTGACCGCCCCAGCCCCCGCCCCCCCGCTTCCCCCCCTGCTGGTCCAGAGCAGAGGTGGGGATGGGGCAGAGCAGGGGTGGGGGCCATGGGGAAGAGGCGGAGCAGAGGCTGAAGCAGCATGCAGCTGCGAACTTTGTGTATGGGTAGGGACAGCCCTGATGGAACACATTGCCCCAGGATGTCCTTGAGACCAAGAACTTAGCAAGATTGAAAGAGGGATTAGACATTTCTATGAATAACAAGAGTATCCAGAGTCCAAATAGTTAGTGCTAACAAAAACTGTTGCACGGGATATTTAACCTCATGCTTCATAGTTTAAACTAATCTCTAACTACTAGGGATTCAGATGAGATCTAAATTATCCCACAGCTGCCTACTGCCGGGTGTCTTGTTCTTCCCCTGCAGCATTTAGCATCAGTCACTGCCGGCGACAGGACACTGGCCTAGAGGACCCTGGGTCTAATTCAGTATGGAAATGCCTATGGTGCTCTGTTCCCCCACAGAGGAATTAAACACCCTCTAACTCCTCTGTATGGGTTCCCTGCCAGTAACCAGGACATCATCTTTGACTCAGGTTTCTCTCTAGCTCCTCACGTCTTGTTGATTCTCTCTGTATAACATCTCTAAGGCATAGGCGCCGGCTCCTTGGGTGCTCTGGGGCTGGAGCACCCACAGGAAAACAATGGTGGGTGCTGATCACCCCCATCAACACCTCTCCTTCCCGCCAGCACCGCCTGCCCGCCAACAAGCCCCGCTGATCAGTGCCTCCCCCTCCCTCCCAGCGCCTACCACGGATCAGCTGTCTCATGGCATCAGGAGGTGCTGGGGGGGGAGGAGCGAGGGCACAGCGCACGTGGGGGAGGGGGCGGAACTGGGAGGGAAGAGGCGGGGGGTCAGGAAGAGGTGGGGAAGAAGCGGGGTGGGGATGGGAAGAAGCAGGGCGGTGGTGGGGCATTGGGGGAAGGGGTGTAGTGGGGGAGGGGCCTGGGCAGAGCCGGGGGAGGAGCACCCCCTGGCAGATTAGAAACTCGGTGCCTATGCTTTAAGGTACGGCCTCTCCTATCCATCCACACAACACGTCTCGATTACTGAAACATCCTGTCCTCTGGCCTTGACAAATGCCATCTTGTCTGGCTCATCTCCATTCAGAAGGCTGCTGCAAAGATCATTTTCCTAGCTGGTCATTTCCACGATGCCCCCCTCCCTTTGCATCCTTCCACTGGCTTTTCCTTCCCCATTGAGTCAGCTATAAGCTGCTCATTTTCACTTTTGTGATCTATCCCCACCCTCCCTGCCATCACCCATGCCCTGCTGAGATGTCGACTGCCACCTTCAACTGGCCCAGGATGCCAGCCTGCATCACCCACTTGTGACATGTTCACACCGGCACTTGCATGCTCTCTCCCCACCTCCCCCTCACACATGGGAGGTGCTCCCCATAAACACCCACAAAACCACCTCATTATTCACCTTTACATCCCCCCTCACAACTCTTCTGTGCCCCAATGGCTGCAGAAACCAGTACACCCCTGGCCTAACCATTGTCAACTAACACCACTGCCGGTCATGCTGACCTATATTGTCATGTGGTCTCCTTGTGCTCCCCCGTCTGTCTGTATCCATCTGTTGTCTCTTGTTTTAGTCTCTAGACTGCAAGTTCTCTGGGGCAGAGCCTGTCTTTTTGTTATATGTTGGTACAGTATCTCGCACAATGGGGTTCTGGACCATGACACAGGCTTCTAGGCACGCTGGTAATACAGATAATAACAGGTCACAGCGCAGGCAGGGAGAGCAACCTCCCTCAGACTGCTACTCTCCCTCCTGTACAGGTGGGCAGGCAATAGGTGGAACCCAGGTAAACGGGTGGCCCAGCTTACTTCTTCCCTGGGGTAGGGAAGGAACCAGAGACCCAACTCTGAGTCACAATTCAGTCCCTGTTCCATAGGTGCTGGAACTAGGGGTGTGTGTGGGAGTGCTGCTCCACCCCGGCTTGAAGTGGTTTCCATTACATACAGGGTTTACAGTTTGGTTCAACGCCTCTCAGCACCCCCACTGTCAAAATTGTTCCAGCAGCCCTGCCCTGTTCTGCACCTAGGGCAGTGGAAACACGTGCTGTCCCTTCCTGGGGACAGACTGCAAGGTGAAAATCTACCCTATAGAAATTGACATGCAACAGGCTGGAAAAAAAAAAAAACCAAAACCCTGCCTATGATTAAAATCCAGCACACGTTTCTGGCAACTCTCAATCCCTCTTCCCCTGCCACCCCCTTCTGGTTAGGAGCAACTGCAGAGCAATGTGAGTGGCTGAGGGTTTGTTTCAAAGCAGCTCCCTTGCTATCTATAAAATATCTATTAACTATCAGACATTAACCACTGCAAGAAACCGCATCGGATGTGTAACCACAGTATAGATTTTGCTGAGCTTGAGAAAGACAGGTGTGCAAGAGGAGATCACAGTTTATGCTATGGCAGCAGCAGTTCAAAGGGAAACGGGGGGTTTCCTCGGTGAGGTTTACCCCCTTCTCAGCATGCCTGCTCTCTGAAAGAGAAAGGATAACATAAGGGTTAGGCCACTAGTTGGAGACGTGGGTTCAATTCCCTGCAATGCCTGCAAAGACTTTCTCAGGGAACTGGGTCAAGTCACTTAGCTTCAGTCCTTCATGTGTAAAAGGGGGATGAGAGTGACAAGCATGACAGACGCACAAGGTATTGGTATTACTCCTATTTCGTCATCTCAAAGGGGTTGAAAAAAACCAAATGCTTCCTCTCTTCCAGCCTAGTTTTTTTCTTAACTTGGCCTTGTGTTGAAGTCACAATGATAATTAAATCTGAGACATCACAATCATTTCTATATCACTTGACCATGATGCTATATAACTCTATGCTATGAAGACAAATACAATACATTATCTCACACAGAGAGGCAACAATGTGAAGGAAAGGTACAAGGTGAGGGTGGAGTCCTTTTTGAACATAGAAATAATCCTGCTGAGCGAAAACCCTGTGGAAAATTCCAATATTTTAACATTTGCTTTCATCCCAAATCTGAACAAACTGACAATTTTTCACAGAATGAAAAGTTCCAGAAAATTTGGATTTGGAAATGTCAAAAAATGTTTAGTTTCAACTAAACTAAACTAAATCCAAATGTTCTGTTTCGAGTGAGTTCGACATTAAACTGCATCTGCTTAAAAGGCGCAGTGGTGACTCATGGGCGTTTTAGTCTGGGTGCTGCTCGTCTCCTTTCTCCTCTAGGGCAGGGGTGGCCAATCTCTGGCTCCAGAGCCCCATGCGGCTCCTCAGAAGTCAATATGCGGCTCCTTGGATAGGCACCGACTCCAGGGCTGAAGCTACAGGGGCCAATTTTCCAGTGGGTTGGGGGGCACTCACTGCTCAACCCTTGGCTCTGCCCCAGGCCCTGCCCCCACTCCACCCCTTCCTTCCCCCTCCCCTGAGCCTGCTGTGCCCTTGTTCCTCCCTCCTCCCCCTCCGAGCCTCCTGCACGCCACAAAACAGCTGATCGGGAGGTGCAGGAAGGGAGGCTCTGATCCGCGGGGCTGCCGGTGGGGGGAGGTGCTGGGAGCGGGGAAAGGGAGAAGCTGATGGGGGGCTGCTGACGTATTACTGTGACTCTTTGGCAATGTACATTGGTAAATTCTGGCTCCTTCTCAGGCTCAGGTTGGCCACCCCCGCTCCATGGGATGGTCTCCCTGGCCAGACGACCTAACCTCTCCCTTGATAAAGTGAAAAGAATAGACCTAGATGTAGGATTCTCACCCACGCTGCTATATCTGGAATAATCCCAGTTCTCCCAGGTTGTTGTTGTGCCTAACTTCACTGCTTTCCAAAGGACTCTCAGGGTCTTGTAGGTTGAGACAGAACCTCACTGCATGATGATGCTTGGAGGATATTTTGATGCAACATGATAGCGTTGTCCCACAAGTCACCAGCACTAGCACAACCCAGAAGTCATGATGAAGGCTACGTTTATGTCACGGAGGTCATGGAAATCACCGAATCCGGGACTTCCAGAGACCTCCCTGACATTCTCTGCTTCAGCCCCAGGGGCTGCAGGACCCTGGCTGGGTTCCAGGGACAGGCAACAGCATCGACAAGCGACAGGGGGCCCCCCCTGCAACGCTCCAGCAACAGGTGACAGACTCCTGAGGGGGCCCTCCGGTGGTGAGCTGGAGCCGGTTCACACCGGTTCGCATGAACCGGTTGTTAAATTTAGAAGCCCTTTTAGAACTGGCTGTTCTGCGAGGACCCCTGCCTCATCCAACCCCCCCCCCCCCCGCAGTCCTTGACGCCCCCCCCCCAGGACCCCAGCCTCATCCACCCCCCTCCCCTGTCCCCGTCTGCTCCCAGAACTGGGCAGGAGAGTCTTGTGGGCCACCATAGTGGGTGCCCACCCCACCCCTAAGAGCCAGAGGAACCTGTTGGGGGGGCGAGGTGGGGAGTCCCGGCCGTGCTTACCTGGGGCAGCTCCCAGGAAGCATCCGGCAGGTCCCTCTGGCTCCTACGGGTGGGGGAGCGTAGCTAGGGGAGGAGCAGGGGGAGCGGCCGCTCCCCCCACTGATCACATCAAAAGTGGCACCTTAGGCACCGACTCCCTGGGTGCTCCTGGGCTGGAGCACCCACGGGGAAAATTTGGCGCCCGGCCCCAGCTCACCTCCGCTCCGCCTCCGCCTCCTCCCCTGAACACGCTGCCCGGGTCTGCTTCTCCGCCCCCCTGGCTTCCCGTGAATCAGCTGTTCACGTGGGAAGCTGGGGCAGGCTGAGAAGTAGGCCGCGGCTTCCCGCTCAGGCCCAGGGAGACAGGGCGGAGGTGAGCTTGGGCGCAGGGGGGCGAGGAGGGCCACCCGCACTGCAGCAGGTAACCCCGGGTGGGGGGCACAGAGGAAGCGCTCCCCGTCCCAGCTCACCTCCGCCACCCTCGGCCTGAGCGGGAAGCCATGGCCTGCTTCTCAGCCCTTCCAGGCTTCCCGCCGAACAGCTGATTCATGGGAAGCCGGGAGTGGGGATGGCGGAGAAGCAGAGCAGGGCAGTGAGTTCAGGGGAGGAGGTGGAGGCGGAGTGGAGGTGAGCTGGGGCCAGGCGCGGGGTGGAGAGCTGCCGGTGGGTGCTCTGCACCCACCAAATTTTCCCCGTGGGTGTCAAGGACTGCGGGGGGGTTGGATGGGGCAGGAGTCCCGGAGGGCAGGGGTGGGCAACGACCCCCTCTTAGGGTGAGGAGGGAACCCGTTGTTAAGATTTAGGCAGCTCATCACTGGGGCCCTCCTCGGGGTTTCAATGACAGGTGACAGCCTTATGGGGGGAGGGGGATGCCTCAGGCAAGCAGCTGTGGGTGTCCCATTTTCTCTTTGGGAAATATGGTCACCCTGCAGCTCCCAGCCACTGTGGGAAGAAGGGGAACCCCACAGCTCCCAGCCACCACGGTGGTGGGAGAAACCATGGAGTTCCATGAAGTTTTGTTTATTGCCCGTGACCTGTCCATGACTTTCACTAAAAATAACCATGACAAAATCTTAGCCTTAGTCATGACACGGTACTGCCCATGTTTCTATCATTGGACAACATTTCAGAAATGCCAACACTAACCCACGATCCTCCTCAGATATGCAATCAATACAGAGTTCTGTGGCATTTAGGACAGAAAAATCCCATGCACCGCTACAGACTAGCGACCAAGTGGCTAGGCAGCAGTTCTGCAGAAAAGGACCTAGGGGTTGCAGCGGACAAGAAGCTGGATATGAGTCAACAGTGTGCCCTTGTTGCCAAGAAGGCTAATGGCATTTTGGGCTGTATAAGTAGGAGCATTGCCAGCAGATCGAGGGAAGCCTCATCTGGAGTACCGTGTCCAGTTTTGGGCCCCACACTAAAAGAAGGATGTGGAAAAATTGGAAAGAGTCCAGCAGAAGGCAACAAGAATGATGAGGGGGCTGGAGCACATGACTTATGAGGAGAGGCTGAGGGAACTGGGATTGTTTAGTCTGCAGAAGAGAAGGATGAGGCGGGATTTGATAGCTGCTTTCAACTACCCGTAAGGGAGTTCCAGAGAGGATGGATCTAGACTGTTCTCAGTGGTGGCAGATGACAGAACAAGAAGCAATGGTCTCAAGTTGCTGTGTGGGAGGTTTAGACTGGATATTAGGAAAAACTTTTTCAATAGGATGGTGGTGAAGCACTGGAATGGGTTACCTAGGGAGGTGGTGGAATCTCCTTCCTTAGAGGTTTTTAAGGTCAGGCTTGACAAAGCCCTGGCTGGGATGATTTAGTTGGGGTTGGTCCTGCTTTGAGCAGGGGGTTGGACTAGATGACCTCCTGAAGTCCCTTTCAACCCTGATATTCTATGATTTGGAATAGACCACTGATCCCATGCTTTAATTATGCTTTATTTGGCTAAGGTAGAGATATGGGCTACAAATATTTAAATGGTGTAGAGAAGGAAGAAGAATTGTTTGGATGAACCAAGAGGGAGCTAATGAGGAATACTGGACTATAGTTAAAATGGTGGAAGCACCTGTTGCCTGAGGCATGTAAAGTTAGACTTGACATAGCTCCAGGAAATACACTGTAGAGAGCAAACCTTCTGTCAGAAATATAGAGGGAAGAGTAGTATAAAATCCCTCCTTGGCAGCTGTACTGAATTGCCTTACCTGTAAGGGGTTAAACAGTTCAAATAACCTAGTTGGCACCTGACCAGAAGGACCAATGAGGAAAGAAGCTACTTTCAAATCTGGAGGGAAAGGATTTGTTTGTTGTTCTCTTTTTTGGTTCCTTCTCCGGATGGAGAGAGAAGCCAAGCAGGTACAACATCCCCTGAAAATATATCTGGAATAATCCATCTAAAATCACAGAAATTGTAAGTAAGGCAAGGAAATGCATTAGGTTATCTTTTGTTTTAGCTTGTGAATTTTCCTATGCTACAGAGGTAGTTTTATTCCTGTTTTTGGAACTGTGAAGCTGAGCCTAGAAGGGAATCCTCTGTCCTTTAAATCTTTTTATTACCCTGTAAAGTTACCTTCCATCCTGATTTTGCAGGTGTGATTCTTTTACTTTTTCTTTGTAATAAAGTTCTTCTTTTAAGAACCTGATTGATTTTCAGTGTCCTGAAGACAAAGCGTCTGGTCTCTGCCCTCACTGCTAAGGCAATTGGTTGGTATATTATTCTCAAGCCTCCCCAGGAAAGGGGGTGAAGGGACTTGGGGGGAATAGGGATTCCAAGTGACCCTTCCCTAAATTTTTGTGTAAATCACTTGGTGGTGGCAGCAATACCGTCCAAGGACAAGGAAAGGAATTTGTGCCTTGGGGAAGTTTTAACCTAAGCTGGTAGAATATAAACTGAGGGGGTCTTTCATGCGGGTCCCCACATCTGTACCCCAGAGTTCAGAGTGGGGGGGAGCGGAACCCTGACACCTTCATTGGCAGAAGCCTGGATTAAATGACAGACCAGGACTTTACCATGTTTGACTTCTACAGCTCTAAGATCCTGTCCCATGAGGCTCAGGGGCAGATGCAAATATCTAGCACACCTGCCAGAGGATACTGCCAGATAGCACACCATATTATTATGACTATATCTACATAACATATCTAGCACACCTACCAGAGCACACCATATTGTTATTAATATACCTGGTGGTGCAATAATATACCTCTGGAGGGGATTTCTTCCTGACTCCCATGATTCCAGCACAAAACAATGGGTTTAGAGAGATAAAAAAATTAGATCTGTGACTAGGTTTTTTTATTTCAAAAGAGATAACTTTAAAAAATTAAAGAAATTAGTTAGGGAAGTGGATTGGATTGAAGAACTTGTGGATCTAAAGGCGGAGGAGGCCTGGAATTACTTCAAGTCAAGGTTGCAGACACTATCAGAAGCCTGCATCCCAAGAAAGGGGAAAAAACTCATAGGCAGGAGTTGTAGACCTAGCTGGATGAGCAAGCATCTCAGAGAGGTGATTAAGAAAAAGCAGAAAGCCTACAAGGAGTGGAAAATGGGAGGGATTAGCAAGGAAAGCTACCTTATTGAAGTCAGAACATGTAGGGATAAAGTGAGAAAGGCCAAAAGCCATGTAGAGTTGGACCTTGCAAAGGGAATTAAAATCAATAGTAAAAGGTTCTATAGCCATATAAATAAGAAGAAAACAAAGAAAGAAGAAGTGGGACCGCTAAACACTGACGATGGAGTGGAGGTTAAGGATTATCTAGGCATGGCCCAATATCGAAACAAATACTTTGCCTCAGTCTTTAATGAGGCTAATGAGGAGTTTAGGGATAATGGTAGGATGACGAACGGGAATGAGTATACGGAGGTAGATATTACCACATCCGAGGTAGAAGCCAAACTCAAACAGCTTAATGGGACTAAATTGGGGGGCCCAGATAATCTTCATCCAAGAATATTAAAGGAACCGGCACATGAAATTGCAAGCCCATTAGCAAGAATTTTTAATTAATCTGTAAACTTAGGGGTTGTACTGTATGACTGGAGAATTACTAACATAGTTCCTATTTTTAAGAAAGGGAAAAAAAGTTATCCGGGTAACTACAGGCCTGTTAATTTGACATCTGTAGTATGCAAGATCTTGAAAAAAAATTTGAAGGAGAAAGTAGTTAAGGACATTGAGGTCAATGGTAATTGGGACAAAATACAACATGGTTTTATAAAAGGTAGATTGTGCCAAACCAACTTGATCTCCTTCTTTGAGAAGGTAACAGATTTTTTAGACAAAGGAAATGCAGTGGATCTAATTTACCTAGATTTCAGTAAGGCATTTGGTATGGTTCAACATGGGGAATTATTAGCTAAATTGGAAAAGATGAGGATCAATATGAAAATTGAAAGGTGGATAAGGAACTGGTTAAAGGGGAGACTACAATGGGTCATAATGAAAAGTGAACTGTCAGGCTGGAAGGAGGTTACTAGTGGAGTTGCTTAGGGCTCAGATTTGGGACCAATCTTATTTAATCTTTTTATTACTGACCTTGGCACAAAAAGTGGGAATGTGCTAATAAAGTTTGCGGATGACACGAAGCTGGGAGGTATTGCCAATACAGAGAGGGACCAGGATATCATACAGGAGGATCTGAATGACCTTGTAAACTGGAGTAATAGTAATAGGATGAAATTTAATAGTGAGAAGTGCAAGGTCATGCATTTAGGGATTAATAACAAGAATTTTTGTTATAAACTGGGGACGCATCACTTGGAAGTAACAGAGGAGGAGAAGGACTTTGGAGTATTGGTTGATCACAGGATGACTATGAGCCGCCAATGTGATATGGCCATGAAAAAAGCTAATGTGATCTTGCGATGCATCAGGCGAGATATTTCCAGTAGAGATAAGGTGTTAGTACCATTATACAAGGCACTGGTGAGACCTCACCTGGAATACTGTGTGCAGTTCTGGTCTCCCATATTTAAGAAGGATGAATTCAAGCTGGAACAGGTACAGAGAAGGGCTATTAGGATGATCCAAGGAATGGAAAACCTGTCTTATGAAAGGAGACTCAAAGAGCTTGTTTAGCCTAACCAAAAGAAAGCTGAGGGGAGATATGATTGCTCTCTATAAATATATCAGAGGGATAAATACCGGGGATGGAGAGGAATTATTTAAGCTCAGTACCCATGTGCACACAAGAACAAATGGATATAAACTGGCCATCAGGAAGTTTAGACTTGAAATTAGACAAAGGTTTCTAACCATCAGAGGAGTGAAGTTCTGGAACAGCCTTCAAAGGGGAGCAGTGGAGGCAAAAGACATATCTGGCTTCAAGACTAAGCTTGATAAGTTTATGGAGGGGATGGTATGATGGGATAGCCTAATTTTGCAAATTAATTGATCTTTGATTATTAGTGGTAAATAGGCCCAATGGCCTGTGATGGGATGCTAGATAGGGAGGGATCTGAGTTACTACAGAGAATTCTTTCCTGGGTGTTTGGCTGGTGAGTCTTGCCCACCTGCTCAGGGTTTAGCTGATCGCCATATTTGGGGTCCGTTGCAAATTATACCTGATAGGTCACGCGCAATTCGAGTCTAGGCTGAGGCACACGAACAAAGTCCACAGCTGCAGAGTTCCCAAAGATATTAAGTTTATTACGCTTGAGCGTGGTGCCCCCCTGCTAGTCAGAAGGGGACCCCAAATGCAGGTTATACAAAGATTATATACCTTTTTAGCAAAGCATGTTGCCCTCGTGCATCGGAAACCTTAGCCAATAGACAAACCCTTTCCTTATCTATCACCTATCCCTGCTAGGTACATTCCCCATGTTAAACTAAACTACACAACATGGTTCTAAAGCAATGCATCAGTAACCTTTCTTATCAGGATGGGAGGCCCACATCACAAGGCCAGGAGGCAGGGAGTTAGGAACAGACAAAGAACAAAAACCGGGAGTCGAGACAGACTGGAAACAAGGGGGAGGGTTTTCACAGGAATGCAGTATCTGAGGAACACTCCTCCTGGTGCATGATGTGCTTGCTTTTAGACAATGGTGGGCCCCAAACCAAAATGGAGTCACATATACTAACTTTTCCTTAACAGGTCGGGAAGGAATTTTCCTCCAGAGCAGATTGGAAGAGGCCCTGGGGGAGTTTCGCCTTCCTCTGCAGGATGGGGCACTTGCTGGAGGATTCTCTGCACCTTGAAGTCTTTAAACCATGATTTGAGGACTTCAGTAGCTCAGGCATAGGTTAGGGGTTTGTTACAGGAGTGAGTGGGTGAGATTCTGTGGCCTGAGTTGTGCAGGAGGCCAGACTAGATGATCATAATGGTCCCTTCTGACCTTAAAGTCTATGATCACGGTCTGTATTGTGGCAACTTCCTTTGCACATACTATGTCGTTCCTGGATATAAATCCTGGGGTTCACCCGCTTTTCCTCCCTCTGTGTCTATGTCTTTTCATAACAATTGCAGATCAAAAGATTTCATGATTCATAAAACAAACCACAGGAAGGTATCTTAGTTATTTTGAATATCAGGCTACTTCAGGATGTTGTCTATTCACACATCAAAATGACCCAGACCATTCATCAGCCTCAATTCAGGGTCAAGTTCCATCGGTCTTACCTTAAGCCAGAAAGATATTTTTGAGATCTTCATTGGTTTCAGAAATGGAAAGTTCCCTGACCCACTTTGAGTATTTCAGTAAATGGCTGAAGAGAAAACCCCTCTCTGAGAGAAGGGTTTCCGTTAGCCTGTATGTCTCTAACTTTGAGAGGAAATTAAACTACGCATTTAACATTTCAGATCTTAGCGTACTTCGGAGGGAGGTGATGTAGGTCATGGCTATCCCAGAAACAGAGGAAAAAGTTCTACCCTCAGTTATACCCCTTTGAAAAAACTGAAGACAGAATTTGTACCAATGAGCAGATCTTAAGCACGCTTCGAATTAGCACAACCTTTACTCATGGGAATCACCAAAATTAGAAGTTGGAAAGAAAATGCATTAGGACATCTAGTCCTTGCCCAGAAAGACATCCGTGCTGGATTGTATCTTGCAGTCTATATTCTTCATTGCTTTGTCCAGTCTAGTGTTCATGATTCAGACTATGGGGTTTCCACAGTGTAGTAGTGCTCACTGTTCCTAAAATGTAGCCTACGTTTTCCCATGCTCAATGCATATTTTGGAGGGGAAGGGGGAATTTCCAATGGTACAACCTTTTTTCTTTTTTCAACTAAAAGGGCAGACAGACAGACAGACAGATAGATAGATTTTAAAAGTCCACAATTTTATACACACACATATATAATCACACTTACCCAATACAATACATATTTATTTATGGATTTACTTATGTTTTTTCTTTCCGTCTGTAGAACTCCAGTCTATCTATCTATCCAGTGATCTATGAACACTGCAGAATATGTATCTCAATAAACTATATTTTAGAACTTCACTCAAACTCAGCAATAGTTGAGTGAAGAAACTTCCCTCCCAATATCATTGAACTGAATGGGAATTTTACTGACATGCCAGAGTTGAACCTGATTCTATAGGTTAGCTCCTTTAGGAAGATAAAATGATGTCACAATTGTAGCAGTTCTTTGATAGTGAACACTTTGATACACAACCACTGATGAGCACTCACGTTTGGGGCAGGAGCTCAGCTGCCTGGTTATTGAAATCAGATTTCTGTTCTTGATGGTTGACTGAGAAGTAGCCTGTGAGTGGAAGATCCATCCTCCAGGGAAGAGGTAAGGCTGAGACTGGGAGATCTTGTTACACGGAGCTCATCCCAAGGTCATATTCAGGTCCCAGAGGGGAATAATGAGTGACATAACCACTGCACCACCTTTTCCTTTTGCCCTTTCATCGCCAAGGGTGAAGTCCTCCCACCACCTTGGAGAACTGAATTATGCCTGAGTTTCAATGCAGAGAAGGTGCATTGGTGCATGTAGGCAGTGCATTTGGCAGGCACCTCATCTGCACTGGGGCCAAGGCACCTGAACAAGAGGTGGGGTCTGGCCCCAAAGGAGCAATTTTGCATCACTGCTCCGCTATTCCTATTCTTTCCTTCCCAACCCTGACACAATTTAAGAGCGCACCTGGAGCAAGAGCTATTCCATGTCTGAGATGGGATGGGAGATGTACAAGTCTATCCCAGAGGTAAAGCCACAAGAGAGATGAATGGACACATGGATATAGACCAAATACATCCCACAACACTCTCTTGAAGTTAACAGGGTTTTGCTCTTTATACCAGGGTTGGGTTTATCCCTTTCAATATATATAATCTATTAACGTAAAGGTCACCAGGAAAATATGATCAATCCAGATAATGCTGATGCTGAACCTTTCCTGGAGGTTTTGAATTTCAGTATCCCCAAAAGAATGGATGGAGATTGTGTGTCAAGAAATAAAGCTACTCCCCCAAGCATGACAAGTCAAGTCACAGGGAAAATGTATCCACCAGGACCTTCGATGCAAGGTAAAGAGGACCAGATCCTCCACTGGTGTAAATCAGCATAACTCCATGGATGTCTATGAAGCTATGCTGATTTACACCAGCCAAGGATCTCATCCAGCAGCCAAATGCTGGAGATGCTCCCAAAGAAGTGATCATCTTGCAAGATCAGGCTTAAAAAATGTCAAACTGGGGCCCAATCTTTTGGTGTGTTCAATTACTTCAGTAGGAGTTTTGCCTACGTAAGAAATGAATACAAAATGAGCAGTTGCTATAACCAGGGACACTGAGGCTGATAAAACCCCAGTTGGAACTCTCAGAAGCTGGGATTCCGTATTCTCTGAGGGGGCCCCTGACTGTGGAACTCACCGCCACCAGAAGTCAGAAGGAAGCGGAGCTTGTCCACCAGCAGGGCTTAACACCAGACTCACCTGTTTACACCAACCGCCTTACAATAATGTCAGTGCCAAACTAGCCAGATATGCCTCCCCCACACATGGCAGAGGGACCCTGCTGGTGAGTGATGGATCAGTGGAAACACTGCCAAATCCTGCTGAATGAATGGTTGCATTTCATTGGTGTATGTGGCACCTGGTTACCCTGGTGATAGGGTGCATTACCAATGGGCTTCAGACAGAAGACTGACAAGTACAATTGACTCAGTGGCTTTGTAGATGTACATGATATCCTCTGTCCAATTAAAATTCTTTGCCCAACATACTGTCCATCAGTGCATTGGCATATGGCCTAGGACATACTAATGCCTCAGTGCCTTCAGCTCCCATTGAAGGTAGAAGGCACTGATGGGGCTCAGCACCTCACAGGTGATGCTGAGCACCTTGCAGCTTCAGGCACCTAGTACTTCCTAAGGTTTACATCCTGCCATTGTTCCACGTGCAATAACTTCCTTCCCACACCATCAGACATTGCTTGGAGCACAAACAAGGTTCCACCATAGAATCATAGAATATCAGGGTTGGAAGGGACCTCAGGAGGTCATCTAGTCCAACCCCCTGCTCAAAGCAGGACCAATCCCCAATTTTTGCCCTGATCCCTAAATGGCCCCCTCAAGGATTGAACTCACGACCCTGGGTTTAGCAGGCCAATGCTCAAACCACTGATCTATCTCTCCCCCAGGTTCAGTTGAAAATATTCTATACACACATCAGACAAGCTAGCCTTGTCTATCCTGGGACACTCTTAGCACGTCCTGTGTGTTGTTAAGTCCCATATGTTTTCCCTCTCTTAATGGTGTCCGAAAGAGGGATTCCTTCTGCTGGCCCCTTTCGGTCAGGCCAATGAGTCTAGAATGAAAAATCAACTGTAAGACAAGGCCCTGAATAATGAACCAATCTGCTCTTTGTACCAGTGTGTGATGACTCTTCTCCCATCTGTGAATAGGCTGCCTTAAGGGAAAGATTAGGCACATGGAAAAATTCTTGTATGAAGAGCGGCTGAAAAGAGAAGGACTGTTCACCTTAGGGAGAAGGGGAACAAGAGGGGACCATTTCAGTTGAGGGGATCCAGCGATGGAACAAACTTTCAGAGGAGGTCAGACGAATCCAGAGTCTGACTGGCTTTAGGAAACACTGCAAAATCTTCCCCTTCAAAAAAAGGCCTTTTCATCATGAAAATAACACAGACGGCCCCTTTTAACTTAAACTCCTACCACCCAACATGAGTTCAAGGAGCCACTTCACTATTGCCATTGATTTTAAATAGCAAGTGTTCAGATACTACGGTGATCGGTGGTGATGGATAGATAGGGAGATAGATAATCATAGAATCATAGGACTGGAAGGGACCTTGAGAGGTCATCTAGTCCAGTCCCCTGCCCTCATGGCAGGACTAAGTATTATCTTCCTTCCAGCATAACAATAGCACATCTCATCTCTGCCTATCCTCCCAACAGAGTTTAACTTGTTGGCACTCTGAATGACCCATCTTCCAGACAGAAAGAATAATGAATGGGATAGAGGAAGTGCATTGAGAATTTCTCTTCTCCCGTTCTCAGAAAACAAGAGGCCATTCAATGACACGGAAGGCTGGTAAATTCAAAACAGGTAAAAGGAAGTAAGTTTTCACATCATGCATTATTAGTCTGCAGAACTCATTACCACACTCTTAATTGAGGCCAAGATCTTAGCAGAATTGAAACAGAAATTGGGCATTGATATAGGTAACAAGACCATCCTGAGTTATAAGAGTAAACGTTAAAAGAAACCAAGTGTTCGGGAAGGGATTTAAATCCTTGTGTGTCAGGGTATAAGCCAGCCTCTAATAAATATTGGAAGACAGGAGGAAACTTTCCTTGCGGGCAGGTTCTCCTCAAAATGTCCACTTCAGGGAGGTTGTACCTTCCTGTGAAACATCTTGTGCAGGCCACTGTCAGAGACAGGACATTGGACTGGATGGACCATGGGTAAGATCCAGTCTGGCAATTCCTATATTTCTGTAACACTACCGCATCTATGATTCATGTGGTGTTGCCAAGAAAGACCACAAAGTATCTCAACATACATCTGACGAATTAACCACAGTTACCTGAATTCACTTAGCACCTAACCTTATTTCTGATCAATACAGCATAAGGATTTTGTGTCTGACTTCAATTTCGTTCCAGAAAGGGAGCAAATTATGCAAATATTCCAAACTGATGACACTAATTTAGTACTTATGACAGTTTACACTCAAACTCCTTGAAATCAAATGGGTTTTAAGGTTAACGAGTAGCAGTTTGTCAGTTACCACAATAACTTCATTTCCTGGAGTTCATGGAGTGGAAGTTTTACGTAAAGTTTTATGTAAAGTTAAGTCATAGTCCAGAGCAAGAACCACAAATAAGGTTGGGAAAAACCAATTGCAATGGAATTGCAATGGAAACTAGGGCAGTGAGAGAAGAAATCCTTATATAAAGCCCTGAAGTTCGTGCACACAGACAGGTTCAGTTGAAAATATCCTATACACACATCAGACAAAGTAAGAGAGACTGCAATACGATGACTTTTACAAGAAGTGCTCCATTGGTAAGTACTAGCTTTGTTAAATTTGATTGTAACCGATGTAATTTCTAATAGATATTTTTAAAAATCAATGTAATCTAAATTGGGACCAGCAAATATTAAAACATATGGCTATTGCATAGCATCACTACAGGGCAGAGTAATGGTTATTAGCACCTTTACTATGCATTTTTGTACCTTAAAATGTTTACAATTCACTGTAATTCTGAATTACTGGGTTTACAATGCTTGATTTTTCTTTTACCATTTAGTTACCGGTTTGTACGGTCAACCTTAACTTAGTTTTTTGTTTGGGTATTTCCTTTTTTTTTTCTTAATTGTTAAAAATGTCATACATTAAAAGTAAACAAGGAAACCACAGAGAATGCTACTATGTGATATCACTAACCAATTGAAGATATAAAATATCAATCCTAAATCTTTTCTTTTTAAAAAATTCTAATGTTTAGGATCAGAATCACTGTATGCTGTGGCTGCTTTGCGCTGTTCTGGATTAGTAGGAGATATTATTTTTGATACCCAAAGCTAGCACTAATTCAATATTAACTTTGAGAACTCAGGCACTCGAAAGTCAGGAAATGAAACAATAAGGTTGAAAACTCAACCTTACTGTGTCTCCTTGTGCTTATTTCTTAGAGTAGAGTTCCTTTATGTGAAATTATTTGTTAAATTAGATTATTTATTATTTAATACAACCTGGAATTTCTTAGACTACTAACTTACAATAAAAGAACTTATGGTCTTCAGACTTTGTTTTATATTTAGTCTCAATGAGATCAACAGAACAAGCTAAGTTTGATGTTTCTACCTTCAGCCATTGACGAGTTATCTCTGCACAAAATTTGGAGTCAGGGGGACAAATTCTCTGCTTGTGTAAATGGTCAAAAGCCCACACATGTTAATGGAGCTATTCTATTTACACCAGCAGAGATTGGGCCTGGAAAGAGGATTCCTAGCTCCCAATCCTAAACACTAACCCACACTCTGCTGTATTTTTGCAAAGGTGTGTATCTTCCTATGAACTTATATATATTAGATGTTTATAAGTGCATCCATCTCATCAAAATCATCAGAATTGTCATGGGTTCTCTTTAGACACAAAAGGTTTCTGTGAATGAAGTAGAACTTCGTTCATCTCTGAACCTACCAACCACAAGCAGAGTTGGGCCTGCATGAGACCTCCAAGCCAAGAATTGAATTTCAGGATATAACTTGTTGCTGAAGCTATACAGCACATTCCTGCGTTCTGTTCTCTGCATTAACTAATCATGATGTTTATTCATTATATATGTATTTATTAGGTCATTAACTAATCATGGTGTTTCTCTATTTCAGTTCCGTTCACTGCTGTTAATGCTGATCCTGGTGCTCCAGGCTAAGAATTCAGCCTATGGAAAGGCAGTACAGACTGGATTCAACATAGAGAGAGGCACTGATGAGAAAAAGAGTGATGACTGCCCTCTCCAAAAAGATTCCAGATTCCCTCTTAGTGTGAAAGTTGACATAAACATTAGTAGCACAAAGCATGCTACCAAAGTGGGTCATGATGTCAATAACCGGTCTATGTCTCCCTGGGATTACAGGTACAGTTCATGTCCCCATTGTCTGGAAATGCACTGGGCTCTTCCAAAGCACTGCTTAGGCATACAGAGGGGATGTCCCCAGGACAAAACACAGTGCACTGCTGTATCCAGAAATATTAACTTTGACCTGCCAGTCCATGTGGTGATGGTCAGATTCCTCATGCAAAAATGATAACTGGATATTTATTAATTATTATTTATTTGTATTGTGGTAGCAACTAGGAGCCCCAGTCATGGACTAAGACCCCATTGTGCTAGGCGCTGTACAAACAGTGAACAAAAGGATTGTCCAACTCAGCCCTAAGGATAGAAGACTAATTAGCTTTAGGATTTATCACTGCTCTTTTATTCAGAGCCATTTCTGGTCTGACATATCTGAGTGCAAATCCTGCCTCAGAAAGTCCAGCAAAATACCCCCAAGGGCTCAATCCTACACCATTTAAGTCAATTGGAGTTTTGCCATTGATGTTAGTGGGACATTAGGCTTTGAGAACATTGGGCCTAATACTGAAGTCTTCATCCAGTTGTAATCAATCCTTATTCAGGCAAAAACTCCCATTGAAACTAGTCAGACTCATGAAGTGACTGAGCATTGCAGGAGCTCAGACATTGACCCAGCACAAGCTGACTCTATGAATCATGGGAAAAGATGAATCTCAAGGAGGCATTTACAAACTGTGTCTGGGTGATGAGCAAGATTTAGCTGAGGAGAAAGCCCTGCTGATTCAGGGCAGTGGCCAGGCTTCCACTTTGACCAATTCATTCTCTTTGTGTCTTGCTTCACAGCATTAATGAAGATCCCAACCGGTTCCCCCAAGTGATTGCTCAGGCCAAGTGCCGCCATTACAGCTGTGTGGACTCCACCGGACAGGAGGACTACAGCATGAACTCCATCCCCATCCAACATGAGATCCTTGTTCTCCAAAGGGAGCAGAGAGGCTGCCAGCACACCTACCGGCTGGAGAAACAGCTGGTCACTGTGGGCTGTACCTGTGTCAGGCCCATCATCCACTACCTGTAGTAAGAGAAGCCAGCAGATCAGAAGAAGGAAACCACATGGAGAACCATCCATGGGCATCAGATTTAACAAATGGCCTGAGCCAACTCCCACTGATTTCACTGGAATTGGGCCAAGCCATAATCAATAGCCAGATTCAAAGACCGCTGGCAAGAAAAGGGGGAGAAATACAAATTTTTTTAAAAAAAATTCCCCCAGATTTTGAAATTCTGAAATTCAAAATTCAACCAGATCCATAAGTGGGAGATAAAAGGGTAAAAACTTTCATAATTTCATATCAACCTTTTCCCCATTTGTTTGTTGTTTTTTATTTCAAAATTCAAACCATTTTGACCAGCTCTAGAGTCAACCAAAGGCTTGGGGGAATCAACCTGAATCTGATTCTAAAATCCAGAGGCTTTTTTAAGTGCTCATAAAAGTAAATTATTATATTTGAACAGATCAAGGCTTTAAAAAAAGCAAAAATGTCATTTTCTTTCTTTTTCTGCAAATGGATATTGAACATAAAACCAAATTTGCAGTCATTTAACTATCTATGTAAACCCCCAGGAAAACAGTGGTGAAATGGTATATTTTTGCATCTCTATTTAAATGATCTATTTATACAATTATTTATAGCATTAAGGGGTGAGATTCCAAATAATGTATCTGATTATCATCTGTATTTATTCAATAAAAATCTGGTGAATAAATCTACTGTTTCTTTGTGTGCAATGTTGCCATCTAATGAGTGATCCACTGAGAGGATAAGGTCCCTACTACTGCTGTCTCTTAAAGGAGATCTCCTAGAGCTCAAGTGACAGAGGTTCCTTTTTGGTAGCGCTGAAGAAGCAGGGTTCTTCAACTCCCTTGTTTGTGTATGTCTGATTTACCTACTAATTGTGTTTGCCATCCACAGCACAGTTTTCACATTATCTGTGACACAACATCGCCAAGTCACTCAATTCCAGTGGCAGGTATGTTGGTAGAGAGGGGTATAGCTTATTCAGGAAGGACAAGCAGGGAAAAAAGGGAGGAGGTGTTGCATTATAAATCAAGGATACATATACTTTTTCAGAGGTCCAGAAGAAGGTGAAAGGCAGAGCAGTTGAGAGTTTCTGAGTAAAGATAAAAGGGGGAAAAATAGGACTTAGGTCATGGTAGGAGTCTATCACACACCACCAAATCAGGAACAAGGCAATAAACAGAGGTTCTTTAAATACATTAGGAGCAAGAGAAAGAGTAAGGAAAGTGTAGGTCCTCTACTTAGCAGGGAAGGAGAGCTAATAACTGATGATATCAAGAAGGCTGACAAGTTTAATGTTTATTTTGCTTTCAGTCTTCACTAAAAAGGTTAATAGTGACTAGATATTCAACACAATTAATATTAACAGCAAGGGCAAAGGAACACAAGCCAAAATAGGGAAAGAACACATTAAAGAGTATTTAGATCATTTAGATGTATTCAAGTCAGCAGGGCCTGATGAAATTCATTGTAGGATACCTACGGAACAAGCTGAAGCAAACTTGGAACCTTTAGCAATTATATTCAAGAACTCATGGAGGACAGGTAAGGTCCCAGAAGGCTGTAGAAGGGCAAACATCATACCCTATCACATTCTGGGGTGCAATCCAGACCAGTGAATCACCACCTGCCCTGCAACCTTGGGTGCCTTACAGTGCTTTGCTGTTGTCTCTCCCAAGCTGGGCCACTCACAAACAGCTAAACAGCATGCAGGTCACACCCTGAGTGTCGGTGTACAGCTGCAGTCCTGGTCCAGCAACTCTGGCCCCAGCAACCAGTCAGCAACACATCAGCCACACTCTGGCTTCCAGCAGCCTTGGTTAGTACTTGCAGGGTGACCCCAGCACACTCCCAGTCCAAATTTTCCAAAAAAGTGTGTCCTGCACGGTCCAGCCCTCTCCTGGACAGTTCAGATATTTAGGTCCATTGCCCCTCTGAGGGGTCAATATCCAACAGCCTGCAACTTCAAATGGAGTTACCAAACAGCTCAGTTTAAACACAGCATGGGATTTGCTTTGATTAAAAAATATTAAAAGTTTATTTAATAATAAAGAGAGTGATTTTAAGTGAGTACAGATACAAGGCATTAAAGAGAAATAAAGATAAAACACTTTCTAGTAGCTAAAACTTAACAAATTAGACTGGGGTCAAGGTAAAATCCTTACCACATGTTCCCAGCAACATTGCTAAGCAAATTTTCATGCCTGGGTCCTTCACAAAGTCAAAAGGCTGCTTCCTTTATCTTCTTAGGTGAAAGTGAAAGAGCAACAGAGAGACGGAGAGAAAGAAAGAGAGATCCTGGGGTGTTCTTGCCCCTCCCTTTTATAGTCCAATCCCCCTTTGGATTGCATTTTCCTGAGGGTTACCACTAGATAAAATTCCTTCCCACTGTGAGGACGGAGATATGGAGTCTCGAGGTGAAAGAGGTTTCATGTTGTTTGCTAAAATGCAAATCGACCTGTTCCTGCCCTGCTTCATTGCCAAAGAATGGCCACTTGACCAGTGAGTGCCAATCAACTTTGATGGCACCTGGCTAGAGGTGTCAGCTTGTCCTTTGTCTTTGAGAAACAGGTTGTGTGGTAAACACAGACTTGTGTGGTAAACACAGTTCAGACAGAATTTTAGCTTATGTTCATAACTTTATATATAATGTTCCTACACACATTTCAGCATATGATTGACCAGTACATTATTAGTTTTCAAATGATACTTCCCAACACACATTTGTTTACAAAGATTATTACAGTGGTGTGTAGGATGTGAATACAGGAATGCATTCAGTCACAGTACCTATCTTTAAAAGGGAGAACAAAGAGGAACTAGGGAATTATAGACAAATCAGCCTAACTTTAATACCTGGAAAGATACCAGAATAAATTATTAAACAATCAGTTTGTAAGTATCTAGAGGATAATAGGGATATAAGAAATAGCCAATATGGATTTGTCAAGAACAAATCATGCCAAACCAACCTAATTTCCTTCCTGGCCTAGTGGATGGGGGGCGGGGAAGCAGTAGACGTGATATAACTTTATTTTAGTAAAGCTTTTGACACAGTGCCACATGACATTCTCATAAGCAAACTAGGGAAATGTGGTCTAGATGAAATTACTATAGGGTGGGTGGACAGTAGGTTGGAAGACCATACTCAAAGAGTAGTTATCAATGGTTCTCTGTCAGACTGGGAGGGTAGATTTAGTGGGGTCCTGCAGGGGTCAGTTCTGGGTCTGGCACTATTCAATATTTTCATTAATGACTTGGACAATAATGTGGATAGTATGCTTATAAAATTTGTGAATGACACCAGGCTGGGAGGGGTGGTGAGCCCTTTGGAGGACAGGATCAGAATTCAAAACTATCTAAACAAATTAGAGAATTGGTCTGAGATCAACAAGATGAAATTCAATAAAGACCAGGGCAACGTACCTTATGTAGGAAGGAAAAATCAAATGAACAATTACACAATGGGGAATAAGCGGCTAGGCGGTCATACTGCTGAAAAGGAGCTGGGGGTATAGTGGATCACAAATGGAAAATGGGTCACCAGTGTGATTCAGTTGCAAAAAAAGGCTGCTATCGTCCTGTAAGACATGGGATGTGATTGTTCCTCTCTGCTCAGCACTGGTGAGACCTCAGACGGAATTCTGTATTCAATTCTGGTGCCATACTTCAGGCAAGATGTAGCTAAACTGGAGAGACTCCATTGGAGAGCAACCAAAATGATAAAAGGTTTGGAAACCCTGGCCTATAAGGAAAGGTTAAAAAAAACCCTGGGCATATTTACTCTTGAGAAAAGAAGGCCGAAGAGGGGACCCGATAAGAGTCTTCAAATACGTTAAGGGCTGTTATAAAGAGGACTGTGCGCAGTGGTTCTCCATGTCCAGTGTGGTAGGACAAGAAGTGATGGGCTTAATCTGCAGCAGAGGTAGGCTACGTCCACACTGTGAGCTCTGGGTCTGATTCCCCCGCTCAGACACACATACCTGCAGTAGCGCTCATCAAGCTAGCCATGTAGTTGTGGTAGCAGCAACGGAGGCATGGCTGAGCTGTGCCAAGTACGTACCCACCAATTTCAGGCATGTTGGTACTCAGCCCAGCTCAGCCATGCCTCTGCGGCCGCTACCTATCTTAGCACACCTACTCGGAGCTAGCGTGAGCATGTGCACGCCAGCCGGGGAATCACACACCGAGCTCGTAATGTAAACATAGCCTTAGGTTAGATATTAGGAAAAGCTTGCTAAGTATGAGGGGTAGTTAAGCTCTGGAATAGGCTTCCAAAGAAGGTTGTGAAATTCCCATCGCTGGAGGTTTTTCAGAACAAGGTGGACAAACACCTGGCAGGAGTGGCCTAGGTACACTTGGTCCTGCCTCAGCAGAGGCGGGAGGTCTAGATGACCTCTCAGGGCCCCTTCTACATGTTTATTATTGTATGAATAGTAGAGCTGTGCAGAGAAAGGTGATTTCTCTTTACAGAGGATTTTGATATTTCATAATCTGGGTTGGTTCCAATTGAGAAGGAAAACCAAAAAATGTGTAAGTTATCCATGAAAGGGACTGGAACTCCAAGACAGTCCACATGGCTGGCTGACACAAGGTCATAGACCCTACAAGACCTGGGACACAGGTTGCCCAAAGCCATGGACTCGGCAGACAACCAGGCAGGCTGCTGAGAGCCCAGACAGGCAACCTGGCAGGAAACCAGCACTTTTCCAACAGAACCTTACCTGGACTCTGTCGGTACTTTGGCAAAATCGGACTGCCCCCCACAAAAAAGTTCCAATTTCACTGAATCAGCAAATTCTGACCACCTCTGTCTCAGTTATCTCATCTATAAAACCCAGGTGATTATACTAATTTCCCTACCCCACAGATCTAGTTCATTTTCATTTTCGGTACATTGTTCTTTGAAGATAAGAGCTGTGGAAATGCTACATGTGATTTTTGATGTGGAATGTGATATGAAATGCACAACAAAAGGCAGCTAAACCCTTAAATTTAGTTATTTAGCTCACTGATAGCTTAAAAACATCCGACTGATTTTTTTCTCTAGAGCTGGTCAAATTTTTCAGTGATTTTTTATACTGATATGTGATTTTTTTTTCAAATTTGAACATTTTTGTGTGAAAAATCTATTTTCAATATTTTAATTAATATTGTTAATCAAAATGTATATAGAACATTTTGCTTTATTGTGTTATAGCTTTTTCCTCTTTTCCTTACTCTCTTTTTTACAGTGTAAGCAGTGTCAGGATGAGCTCCACCCTGACATCTGGTGGTGAGGTGTGGCAAGTTGTGGAAAAAAAAACTTCAGGGGCCGATCTCATTTGCATAGGCACACCCACCCCGCCTAGACTGAGGCCATAGCTGCCCAAATGGTCACTTCGGCTGCTGTGGGATCCCCAGTGTCTCTGTTATTGGGGCAGGAAGAATAAATTGTTATTACCCTGATTATGGGAACTGTGCTTGGAACTGTACTTGGCCTTTTGCTATGATGGGGGGACTCACCATCAACTAAGTAGCACTCGCTAGGCAAGGGTCATGGGTTCCAAAACTGTGTGAATTGAGAGAGACTTGAGACAGGTATTAGTACCTGGTGGTGTGGGCCCCTTTGTGAGGGCCTGAAGCACCAATTGCACCTCTGTCTCTCTCCACTGTGGAATGTCAGAGCTAATTTTGGGTCTATTAAGAGTCTTGCTACAGGTACCGTGCTGCATTCACGTTGGCCTTATGGTGCCCCAGCACTAAGGCCCCCACTACTATGAGCTGAAATCACTGAGCACTGTGTCAAGTAGTGGGGAGCCGGAAGATCTAGAGTGCAGGGGTACTGTTCGTGAGATGGTGAGCTGTGCAGAGCGGAGCCGTTCGTGAGACAGCGAGCTGAGCAGAGCTGTTTGTGAGACAGCGAGCTGTGCCGAGCAGAGCCGGTTGTGGTGGAGCGGAGCCGTCCGTGAGACAGCGGTGTGTTCGTGAGATGGCGAGCTGAGCAGAGCTGTTCGTGAGACGGCAAGCTGTGCAGAGCGGAGCCATTCGTGAGACAGCGAGCTGTGCAGAGCAGAGCCGGTCGTGGTGGAGCGGAGCCGTTCGTGAGACGGCGAGCTGTGCGGAGTGGAGCCGGTCGTGGTGGAGCGGAGCCGTCCGTGAGACAGCGGTGTGTTCGTGAGACTGCGAGCTGAGCAGAGCGGAGCCGGTCGTGGTGGAGCAGAGCCGTTCGTGAGACAGCGTAGCAGAGCAGAGCCCTGTGGGGCAGTCAGCTTCAGGACACGTAAGGTGCCCCTTGCCCCTTTCCCCCACACACAGGCACATTTTAGCCAGACTGGGGAGTAACACTATGCAGATGAACTTTTGAACTCTGGGGCTGGACTTTTTGGACTTTGGGTGATTTGTGGATTGCTGGACTCAAGAGACGTTTGGGTGCTGGGACTCAAGAACCCGAGGGAAAGGGGCATGCCCCAATTTGCTTGGGGTGGTTTTTTTTTGCTCATGGGTTGTGTTATGAATCCTGTTGGTGGTGTTTCCCCAACATAATGCCACATTGTTTCTCTCTGTTATTAAAAGGCTTTTTGCTACACTCAGACTATGTGCTTGCGAGAGGGGAAGTATTGCCTCTTGGAGGCGCCCAGCGGGGGTGGTATATATTTGTCCCAGGTCACTGGGTGGGGGCTCGAGCCGGTTTGCATTGTGTTATTGGAATGGATCCCCTAGATATTGAACCCGGCCCTTGTTGCCAACTCTGATGGGCAGAAGGGTTACACAGTATAGTGGTTTGGGCCTAGTTAAGGACTTCAGAAACCCATGTTTGAGTCCCTGCTGTACCACTGACTACCTGGGTGACCTTGAGCAAGTGGTGCCCCATTTTCCCCATCTGTAAAATGGGGCTAATAATTCACAAGGATGTTGTGAGGATTAGTGCATTAAAGATTATGAAGTGTTTTGAAATCTACTGCTGCAAGGCACTCTGTGAGACGTAGGTATTATATTCTTGTTTCTTTTTTCTGACAGTCATTTTGGAAAAACATTTTCATTTTTGAAAGCATTTTTTTTTAATTTTTATAAATACCAATATTTAGCTCCAAATTTTTATTTAGGTTTTTTTTTAGGGTCTATTTTGCTAAAAGCAAACAACTTCAACATTTGTTCATCAAATTGCTTTTTTCAATTTCCAGCCAACTCAATTTATCTCAAAACTATTCGATGCAAGCAGACAGATTATCTGTTGTCAGGGCTCATTCCATGTGGGTAAGAGGAACTATACATGAATTCATTAGACTGCTGAGGGTAGAAGATAACCACCGGTGAGGTGAAACGCAGACTTGCCCATCTCTGGAGTGGTTTCTTCCATACTCATGCCCCTGCAATGCAATCCTCACCACCAATCAGTGCTGTGCAGAGGTGTTGAATGTAGGGCAAGCTGACAAAGCATTTCTGCAGTGGCTGTGTTGAGGCGTAGGTGGGGTGGAAAGCTAGCGCTCTGTCTGTCTGCGTTTATTTAAAGCATTATTTTGTTGAGAAAAGAAAAACAAAAATGTCCCACATTTCAAACGTCTGGCTGGTCTGAGCAGTCCCGGATGTTAGATGTTGCTGTCATTCCTGGAAGGAGTAAGTCTGTGGTCTGTCATTGTCACCACTGAAATCTCATTTGTGAAAACTACAGAAGATACAGACCTGCGAAGGATGCAGAGGTCAGGATGGGTTGCATGTACCTAACAACTGGTTAGTTGAGGTTGGGTAAGTTAGTACCTGAAAAGAATTGAGGAGGAGATTTTCCAAAACACCTCAGGAATTTAGGAGCACAAATCGCACTGAAAGTCAATGAGACTTGTACTCCTGGATCCCTCAAGTGCTTTAGAAAAATCTCCTTTTGGACAACAAATAGGGACACATTTTTCATGATTTTTTCCCCAGCTCTAGCTATAGATCGGAAGGATTGTCTGGTGGTTAGAATGCTAGCTAGAAGATGCAGGTTCAATACCCTGCAGTACCACAGACTTCCTGTGTGACCTCGGGCAAGTCAGTCTTTCTGTGCCTCAGCTTTCAATCTGTAAAATGGGGACAACAGCACCTCGAAAGATGTTGCAAGAAGACTGTAAGATTCTCCAAGACTATGTGAATGGGGGCGATACGTACTTCAGATCCATACTGTTACCAGCTGTTGTGGTTATCACCTTTGGGAGCCCTACCTACCACAAACAACACTCCAGCTGAGGCCCAACTATGCTGGTTAGATTTTCTGTGAGCAGCACTGTGCTGAAAACAGCTGCTGAAGCCAAGGAGCCAACTATGTTCAAGCCCCCAGAGTTGCTAACATCAGTGGCAATAGTGCAGACAAGGTTAGAGATAGAGCTAGTTGAGAAATTTCAAATTATTCTGATGAAAAAAGGACACATTTTTCATGAAAAGTATTCCCATTTTTCAACCAACTCGAGTTACAGAGTGGACAGAGAGGAGCGAGTTCCTTGTCAGAGGTTCAGTGGGTCAGGAGACCCTCGATTGAGACTTCACCTATGCAGACAAGACTTGAGAGTGCTGGGCTATCTAATGCAAATGACAGCAGGGGAAACTTCTGGCTGTGGACAATAACCCTGCAGCAAAGGCTGACTGCAGGGTTTGAGCCCAGGACCTTCCACACCAAAACACAGACTTCTGTCACTTCAACTGGCAGACTCAGTACACAAGGCGGATAGCTCCAGTTCTAGCTTCCTGAATTCCAGGCTAAGCCCCCCACAAGTTAAAGCTAGTCAGCAGCAGCAGCTTTAACACTTGCCACTGGCATTGGCCCTTACCCAGGCAGAGGTTGTCCCAGGCGTTCCACTCCTCCACCGTGCCTCTTCCCCAGGCCTGAGATAACAGGCTGATGGTCAGATGCACAGGGCCCAGCGATGCTGTAAATACACCAGCAGGTAGCTCTCCTCCAAAAATAGAACTCTCCACTGCACATTTGCAGGTGGATTATGCCTCTTCAGCATTGCAAAAGGGCTATAAAGTTTGAGAACCTGCTCCTCACGCTGATAGGTGCCAACACTGTCAATAGCAGGCCATTATCAAAGGGCGTATCTTCACTGCACAGTTAACCCCAGTGATCGGTACCCGGGTCTGAGCACCGGGGTTAGCCTAGCCCAGCTGAGAGCGTCCTTACCTCAGAGCTCTGCCTGCACTGCTGTAGCCCTATTGTTTCTGCATTCTGTGTGTGCCTGTGGCCATATCCCATGGTTCTTTGCGCTGAGACACTCTAGGATGGTTTCCCGGTCAATTTCTGTCAACTGGAGAACTCGTCTGTCCTTCAGGGGAATTGTGGGAAGGATGTTGGAGAATGATCATCACTTGAGTGATTTAGCCTGCAAAATGACAGGTTTCAGAGTAACAGCCGTGTTAGTCTGTATTCGCAAAAAGAAAAGGAGGACTTGTGGCACCTTAGAGACTAACCAATTTATTTGAGCATAAGCTTTCGTGAGCTACAGCTCACTTCATTGGATGCATACTGTGGAAAGTGTAGAAGATCTTTTTATATACACACAAAGCATGAAGATCTTTTTATATACACACAAAGCATATTACCAGCAGGAGAGTGGGGTGGGAGGAGGTATTTTTTCATGCTTTGTGTGTATATAAAAAGATCTTCTACACTTTCCACAGTATGCATCCGATGAAGTGAGCTGTAGCTCACGAAAGCTTATGCTCAAATAAATTGGTTAGTCTCTAAGGTGCCACAAGTAGTCCTTTTCTTTTTGCGAATACAGACTAACACAGCTGTTACTCTGAAACCTGTCATTATGCAAGGCACTGCATTTAGCCATATGGAGTGGAAATCTATCAACTGCATGAAAAAACTTGTACAGATACAGACAGACATCATCTTCCTTTCCAAATGCAAACAGATGGACATCATACCAAAAGGACTGAAGGTAAAAAATCCATTACAATCTACATACCACACAGACTATGCTGACAGCTTGTGCCACACGCTCTCAAAGAAACTGCGGAATCACCTGATCAACATCCTCTACAGCAAACAGGGAAAGATTAAGAATGAGCTCTCAAAAATGGATACTCTCATAAAAAACCAACCTTCCACGCAAACTTCCTCATGGCTGGACTTTACTAAAACTAGACAGGCCATTTACAACACACACTTTGCTTCTCTACAAAAGAAAAAGGACACTAAACTTTCTAAACTACTACATGCCACAAGGGGCCACAGCAATGGTTCCCTCAACCCACCCAGCAATATTGTTAACCTATCCAACTATACTCTCAGCCCAGCAGAAGCAGCTGTCCTATCTCGGGGCCTCTCCTTCTGCCCCACCACCCCCACGAACATGATACAGTTCTGTGGTGACCTAGAATCCTATTTTCAATGTCTCTGACTCAAGGAATATTTCCAACATACCTCTGAACAACATACTAATCCACAGAGACCTCCCTACCAACACTACAAAAAGAAGGATTCTAGGTGGACTCCTCCTGAAGGTCGAAACAGCACACTGGACTTCTACATAGAGTGCTTCCGCCGACGTGCACGGGCTGAAATTGTGGAAAAGCAGCATCACTTGCCCCATAACCTCAGCCGTGCAGAACACAATGCCATCCACAGCCTCAGAAACAACTCTGACATCATAATCAAAAAGGCTGACAAAGGAGGTGCTGTTGTCATCATGAATAGGTCGGAATATGAACAAGAGGCTGCTCAGCAGCTCTCCAACACCACTTTCTACGAGCCATTACCCTCTGATCCCACTGAGAGTTACCAAAAGAAACTACAGCATTTGCTCAAGAAACTCCCTGAAAAAGCACAAGATCAAATCCGCACAGACACACCCCTGGAACCCTGACCTGGGATATTCTATCTACTACCCAAGATCCATAAACCTGGAAATCCTGGGCGCCCCATCATCTCAGGCATTGGCTCCCTGACAGCAGGATTGTCTGGCTATGTAGACTCCCTCCTCAGGCCCTACGCTACCAGCACTCCCAGCTACCTTCGAGACACTACTGACTTCCTGAGGAAACTACAATCCATCGGTGATCTTCCTGATAACACCATCTTGGCCATTATGGATGTAGAAGCCCTCTACACCAACATTCCACACAAAGATGGACTACAAGGCATCAGGAACGGTATCCCCGATAATGTCACGGAAAACCTGATGGCTGAACTTTGTGACTTTGTCCTCACCCATAACTGTTTCACATTTGGGGACAATGTATACCTTCAAATCAGCGGCACTGCTATGGGTACCCGCATGGCCCCACAGTACGCCAACATTTTTATGGCTGACTTAGAACAACGCTTCCTCAGCTCTCGTCCCCTAACGCCCCTACTCTACTTGCGCTATATTGATGACATCTTCATCATCTGGACCCATGGAAAAGAAGCCCTTGAGGAATTCCACCATGATTTCAACAATTTCCATCCCACCATCAACCTCAGCCTGGTCCAGTCCACACAAGAGATCCACTTCCTGGACACTACAGTGCTAATTAACGATGGTCACATAAACACCACCCTATACCGGAAACCTACTGACTGCTATTCCTACCTACATGCCTCCAGCTTTCACCCTGACCACACCACATGATCCATCGTCTACAGCCAAGCTCTGCGATACAACCGCATTTGCTCCAACCCCTCAGACAGAGACAAACACCTACAAGATCTCTATCAAGCATTCTTACAACTACAATACCCACCTGCGGAAGTGAAGAAACAGATTGATAGAGCCAGAAGAGTTCCCAGAAGTCACCTACTACAGGACAGGCCTAACAAAGAAAATAACAGAACGCCACTAGCCGTCACCTTCAGCCCCCAACTAAAACCCCTCCAACACATTATTAAGGATCTACAACCTATCCTGAAGGATGACCCAACACTCTCACAAATCTTGGGAGACAGGCCAGTCCTTGCCTACAGACAGCCCCCCAACCTGAAGCAAATACTCACCAGCCACCACATACCACACAACAGAACCACTAACCCAGGAACCTATCCTTGCAACAAAGCCCGTTGCCAACTGTGCCCACATATCTATTCAGGGGACACCATCACAGGGCCTAATAACATCAGCCACACTATCAGGGGCTCGTTCACCTGCACATCCACCAATGTGATATATGCCATCATGTGCCAGCTATGCCCCTCTGCCATGTACATTGGTCAAACTGGACAGTCTCTACGTAAAAGAATAAATGGACACAAATCAGATGTCAAGAATTATAACATTCATAAACCAGTCGGAGAACACTTCAATCTCTCTGGTCACGCGATTACAGACATGAAAGTTGCTATATTACAACAAAAAAACTTCAAATCCAGACTCCAGCAAGAAACTGTTGAATTGGAATTAATTTGCAAATTGGATACAATTAACTTAGGCTTGAATAGAGACTGGGACATTATGACTGGGAATAGAGACTGGGAATAGAGACATTATGCAAGGTAACCTATTTCCCCTTGTTTTTTCCTACCCCCCCCCCCCTCCTCAGACGTTCTTGTGGAACCCTGGATTTGTGCTGGAAATGGCCCTCCTTGATTATCATACACATTGTAAGGAGAGTGGTCACTTTAGATAAGCTATTACCAGCAGGAGAGTGGGTTTGTGTGGCGGGGGGGGGGTGAGAAAACCTGGATTTGTGCTGGAAGTGGCCCAACTTGATTATCATACACATTGTAAGGAGAGTGATCACTTTAGATAAGCTATTACCAGCAGGAGAGTGGGATGGGAGGAGGTATTTTTTCATGCTTTGTGTGTATATAAAAAGATCTTCTACACTTTCCACAGTATGCATCCGATGAAGTGAGCTGTAGCTCACGAAAGCTTATGCTCAAATAAATTGGTTAGTCTCTAAGGTGCCACAAGTACTCCTTTTCTTTTAGCCTGCAAAGTGGGCAGATTCCCAGCCCAAGTTAAACCAGAGCCTGAGTAACTAACACTCCAGGCTCGAAAGCTAGCCCAGGTTTAAAATACCTCCAAAACCAACTCAGAGGTTCTTCAGTGTGGATGGTAGGTGGTGTTGGAATTATTATTATTTATTCAGGGCATTTGCACCACACTAATCTAACCATAAATTCCTCTATTAAATCCAAAGATCAAATGGTATTTATACAATTGCTCTAAGCATGCCTAACAAGCCTAAATAATATGCAATTTACTACATCCAAACAGTAACAAAACTTTTATAAGCATTTGATCAAGAGACATACAAACAGGCTAGCCACAGGGGTGCTTAGACCCATATTGGTCAGTGCCAATGTGGTCAGGCAGGTGTTAGCAATGACCCCTTTAAGTGTTTACTTTTTATACCCTTTAACAAAGTCGTGATGTCATTGCCTATTACCAACTTTAGCCAAAAAACCATCTCAGACAGTTCACCCTTATTTTCAGTCTTATGTTCGATAAGATTTACAACCTCCTTTCTCCCATGGCCTTTTCTCTCTGTCTCTGCCTTTTGGCTGACCCACAGTTTTTGCTTTGCAGCTTGTGGGGTGGGAAGGACCATGTTGGCTCCCTCCCACCCGGCACTGGACACTGTCAGAAGACAGGATACTGGGCTAGACGGACCTTTGGTCTGACCCAGTATAGCCGTTCTTATGTTCTAATCCAAGATGGTGACTGAATGGCTCAAGGGGCTGGTGATGGACTTTAGCCCCTTTCCCCTTCAGGACATCCCAACTCTGGTCTACATTGGTCAACACTCCATTTACAAGCTGCAGAGATACCCATGTCAGGCTCCCCAGTGTATGACTCACAGCAGGAGCACTTAACAGCTCACTCGGCCAGCATAATGAAATCTTAATCCAAGCCTCGTTAGTGGAGCTGGGTGGGAAACGGTTTTCACATCCCCACAAAAGTTTTCAAACACTCCATCCTTGACCTGACACACCTTTCCCAACAAAAGTTCAGTCTAAACTGAAACATTTCCACAAACAGTTTTAGTTTAAAGAAAAGGAGTACTTGTGGCACCTTAGAGACAAACAAATTTATTTGAGCATAAGCTTTCATGAGCTACAGCTCACTTCATCGGATGCATTCAGTGGAAAATACAGTGGGGAAATTTATATACATAGAGAATATGAAACAATGGGTGATTTAGCACCAGGTTCCCCACGAACATGCGGTGCGCAAGGGGTGAGAGGCGGCTCCCTTCTGTCCACACTCCGGTCCCAACGCGAACGGCTCTCCTCACCGCAAAGTCTTGTGTCAAAGGCTGACTTTCAATAGATCGCAGTGAGATAGCTGCTCTGCTACGCACGAAACCCTGACCCAGAATCAGGTTGTCTACGAATGATTTAGCACCAGGTTCCCCACGAACATGCGGTGCGCAAGGGATAAGAGGCGGCTCCCTTCTGTCCGCACTCCGGTCCCAACGTGAACGGCTCTCCTCACCGCAAAGTCTTGTGTCAAAGGCTGACTTTCAATAGATCGCAGCGAGATAGCTGCTCTGCTACGCACGAAACCCTGACCCAGAATCAGGTCGTCTACAAATGATTTAGCACCAGGTTTACACACTGTAACCAGAGTGATCACTTAAGGTGAGCTATTACCAGCAGGAGAGCGGGGCGGGGGGGAAACCTTTTGTAGTGATAATCAAGGTGGGCCATTTCCAGCAGTTGACAAGAACGTCTGAGGAACAATGGGGGGTAAGGGGTGGGGGAAATAAACATGGGGAAATAGTTTTACTTTGTGTAATGACCCATCCACTCCCAGTCTCTATTCAAGCCTAAGTTAATTGTATCCAGTTTGCAAATTAATTCCAATTCAGCAGTCTCTCGTTGAAGTCTGTTTTTGAAGTTTTTTGGTTGAAGAATTGCCACTTTTAGGTCTGTAATCGAGTGACCAGAGAGATTGAAGTGTTCTCCAACTGGTTTTTGAATGTTATCATTCTTGACGTCTGATTTGTGTCCATTTATTCTTTTACGTAGAGACTGTCCAGTTTGGCCAATGTCCATGGCAGAGGGGCATTGCTGGCACATGATGGCATATATCACATTGGTAGATGTGCAGGTGAACGAGCCTCTGATAGCGTGGCTGATGTGATTAGGCCCTATGATGGTGTCCCCTGAATAGATATGTGGACACAGTTGGCAATGGGCTTTGTTGCAAGGATAGGGTCCTGGGCTAGTGGTTCTGTTGTGTGGTGTGAGGTTGCTGGTGAGTATTTGTTTCAGGTTGCGGGGCTGTCTGTAAGCAAGGACTGGCCTGTCTCCCAAGATCTGTGAGAGTGATGGGTCGTCCTTCAGGATAGGTTGTATATCCTTGATGATGCGTTGGAGAGGTTTTAGTTGGGGGTGAAAGTGATGGCTAGTGGAACACTTCAATCTCTCTGGTCACTCGATTACAGACCTAAAAGTTGCAATTCTTCAGCAAAAATACTTCAAAAACAGACTTCAACGAGAGACTGCTGAATTGGAATTAATTTGCAAACTGGATACAATTAACTTAGGCTTGAATAGAGACTGGGAGTGGATGGGTCATTACACAAAGTAAAACTATTTCCCCATGTTTATTCCCTGCCCCCATTCCTCAGACGTTCTTGTCAACTGCTGGAAATGGCTCACCTTGATTATCACTACAAAAGGTGTCCCCCCCCCCCCCCCCGTTCTGCTGCTGGTAATAGCTCATCTTAAGTGATCACTCTCGTTACAGTGTGTATGGTAACACCCATTGTTTCATGTTCTCTGTGTATATAAATCTCCCCACTGTATTTTCCACTGAATGCATCCGATGAAGTGAGCTACAGCTCACGAAAGCTTATGCTCAAATAAATTTGTTCGTCTCTAAGGTGCCACAAGTACTCCTTTTCTTTTTGTGAATACAGACTAACACGGCTGCTACTCTGAAACCAGTTTTAGTTTAGTTGATCAACATTTTCTGACAAAAAAAAGTTCCATGGAAAAATTCCCAATTGACTATTCCTGCCTGCTGCTGCTGTTGTACTCACTTGCTGAGTTCAGAAAGCTTCTTGGGTATTGCACGTTTCTTCGCTAATACTGAACTCGACTTTTGATTGCCTGGATTATTTTGCTACCAGGAAGGATTTCTTTTCAATTCTATCCAAAAATCTCGTACGGCCTCCATCACCATGAGAAACAGGTCTGTCTTTTCATTTCAGTATGCACCCAAAATGTTATCGAATAAATGTAAATAAACGGATACTTTACCATCTAATGGCCATTTAGTGGTTTCATTCCAGTCTCCTGTGGCCAAACTTCCATGACCATAGTCGACGCTGTCTGAAGTAAAGAACTGAGGAGAGTTGGAGGCTGCATTATTCTCTTTAGCCTAGAAATGGTGCTTCCAGGATTGGATGGGTAGATAGGAAAGCTTGCTCTGTCAGGGCTCATTCTGTGAATAAGGGACATCCATCTCCAGAACTGTCCATCCACCACCTTCTTTTGAAAATATAAATGACCACCACCATTTTTTTCAAAGACTTCAGTCTCTCCCTGATTTAAGCTCATGGGGTGGAATTATGACTGTGTGATTTTTGCCTCAGTTCACAGCATTGGCTTCCCTTCCAGTTCGGGTCCATGAGTTTCCTGTCAGCTTTGTAAAATTTCAGCAGCAGCAGCAGCCCTGCTAAACTTAAAAAGTGATTAAAAATCAATGATTAAAGACAAACAGAAAGGAAGGTTTGAGATTTTATTAATGTAGCAAAGGAGCAGATAACTATGACTTTGAGTCCCAGTTAAAAAAGGAAGATGGTCAGATACTATAGTGATGAGTCATGATAGACAGATAGGTAGATAGATAGATAGGTAGATAGATAGATAGATAGAGCTATGTCATGTAATGCCAGTTGATGAGAGCTAGGCTGAGGAAATGTGATACATACTTTAGAAGCTGGATATGAGCGGAAAATCAAGGCCAAAATCTCAAGGGGGAATTTGGTGAGATCTCTGATATATATTTGAGTTTGCCTGAATAAAGAAGCTGGTTTCAGGTTGCCAACCCTCCAGGATTGTCTTGGAGTCTCCAGGAATTAATGATTAATCTTTAATTAAAGATTATGTCATGATGAAACCTTCAGGAATGCTATCATCTGACATGCTCTACCCATACCATCTCACCACTGGCTGATTGCAAACTTTAGATAACACACAACAGCCTGGTGACCATGACAAAGGAAGGCCACTCCAGGCAGTTCCATCTTTTGGGGCTCCTCAGAATTTACTTGCGGCCTGGGTTGGAGGGGGAGGGCCTTTAGCTTTGGACCTAGCATCTCCTGGCAACTCCAATAGGTCCATCGTCTGGGGGTAGTACTGGGGTGGAATAGTCCCACGCGCCGAAGGGATGTCCATGAGACTGGGTAGAGGAAGGCTGTTCCAGGTGGCAGGAGCTGTAGAAGAAGGAGATTTTCACACCAAAGGAGGAAGGACTGTGTGAAGGGACAGGGAGAGTCAGTGTCAGGCCAGCAGAAGGAATAAGAAGTGGAAAGGAGAGAGGCAAAGGCCCCGACACTGAAATCTGGCCAAAGACTGTTCAGTCCAGCTTGGGTTGCGGGGAAGCACCAACATGGTTTTATGGTACCTGTGTGGCTCCCCAGTGTTGACACTAACTGTGGACTGGTCAGGTCCTTGAAGGCTGCTCACTAGCTGCCTGTGACCCCACGGGCAATTTCAGTAGCTGCAGCTTGAAGGGTGGCTTACGAACTCCTATTATTATTATTTCTATTTCTGTAGCAGTTAGGAGTCCAAGTCATGGATCAGGATCCCCTTGTGCTAGGTGCTGTACAAACACAGAACAAAAAGATGGCCCCTGTCCCAAAGGGCTTCCAGTCTAAGTGTAAAATAAGAGACAACAGATGGATGCAGACAGACAGAGGAGTACAAGGAAGAAAAGTGACAATATTGATCAGCGTGACAGGCTGTGGTCTCTGCACATCCGCAGCTCTGTGCCACAGGACATGGGATCATCTGAGGCCTGGATCCACTGGCTTAAGGGCTGCTTTACACCACTGGAGCACTGGCTTAGCTTTGTAAGATCCGCTGAGGTGGATGCAATTTGAAAAAAAGCAGAGCTATTTTGAATTGGACTCATTTGATGCTGGTGGTGATGAAATTATGTTCTTGACAGGGAGTCAATGACAGGTCTGTCTGCCATTTGGTTAGTTAGATTCCTGGCAACGAAAGCCAGTCAAATAGGTCATTGAAAATTTTGGCATTTGCTTTTAAATCAAATAATCGTTCACAGATAAATGGTCCTATTGCTCAGCCAACTCTCTCCAGGGAAATGGTCTCTTTAGAATGAAATAAGCCTTGGTACTGGTTCTGTTCAGGCTCAATCTACACACAGGTTTGCTCTAGTTTAACTAAAGGTGTGCTTTTGAATCAGTATAGTTAGACAAGTCCAAAACCCTGTGTGGATGCTCTTAATTACCTGGTTTATATCAATTTAGCTAAAGTTAATAAGTTGCTGGCTCGAGCTAAATTGAGACGTTAAATTGAATTAAGAGTGTCCACACAGGCACTTGCATCAATTTATCTAAAATTATTTAAAAGCCAGTTTAACTCTGTGTTAAGACAAAGCCTTGGGCTGTTTATTCCAGAGCAGCAAATTAGCAGGGGTGGCAACCAAGAAAGGGCTTATCAGGAGGCAGAGAATTTAGGTCACCTTAAGTAACAATAACTGGTACACAGCATGCTGCTCGCTTCCCTCTCAGAGGGTTACTGTAACAAGGGAACTCATATCATGTGGGGAGCTGCCAGAACGCCTTGGTGGGTTTACGTGCTCGCCACATGAAGGGCTTGGCAGTCATAAAGAAACTGCTCTGTTGTCGCAGCCAACCAGAGTTCGCCTTGCTTTGTAACTGAATGAGAAACGCTTCCCCTCTAGTCACATCAAAGTAGTGTCTTTTACTGGTGTGGCTAGACCCCACTCACACCCCCCACCCCCAGGGAGGAGAAACACACTGCAAACTAGACAAGGGCTAGGTTAGTCGCCCAGACCTACCTCATCTCCAATTCGGAAGAATACGAGAGCTCCAAACCAGAAGTTTGGGTCACAGATTTGTAATAAGCTGGGAAAAAGACAGGGTTTATCTGCATGAAAAAGTTTCACCAGTCTGAACTGAAACTGATTTTGTTACAGTCTTATATGGACACTCTTTTGGTTTAAGAGTGGCTTCTCTCTCTCTCTCTCTCTCTCTATCTATTTTTGGCTTAACTTAAATCAATTGGGAAGAATTTTGGTTTAACTATTCCTAAACCAAAGATAGAGTATTAGCACAGGGATTTACACCAGTTTAAAAACTGATTTCATTTAAAACCGGTGCAACTTTCCCCATGTAAACAAGGAAACAGCTGGCGTAAACTGAAGTTACAGCTACACGAATTTACACCAGGGAAGACTCTAGCTCCCACTATGTCTAGAAAAAAGAATAACACTTTAAAATACAAACCCTCAACAATCTAATCAAATAATAATAATTAATAATAATTAACAATAAATAGCAAGTCTTAATTACCAGATTATTTCCAGACTACAAATCGGAGTAAAAATGTTTCATTATTAAAGGAAAATGAGTCAGTGAAGAGTAGGATATGCTACTGCCCCACAGAAGATTCAGGGGGATCCCCTGCAAATTCCTGTAGGACATACAATGATACATATGATAGCCCCAAGCTTGCAATCGGATCAACGTGACCCTTAAAACAATTTGGGTCTGACTGCAGGATCAGGACCCATGATTGTAACTGGCAGCTTCACACCCAGGGCCATGTGCTGAAATAAGCATCACACAAAGGAAATACTCCAAAAACGCAAAGGTTTAGGGAGAACATAAGAGCAGATATACTGGGTCAGACCAAAGGTCCATCTAGCCCAGTATCCTGTCTTCTGACAGTGGCCAACGCCAAGTGCCTCAGCGGGAATGAACAGAACAGGGCAATTATACAGTGATCATCTGTTTCTAGCAATTAGCGGTTTAGGACACCCACACCATAGAGTTGTAACCCTGATCATCTTAGCTAATAGCCATTAATGGACCTACCCGCCAAGAACTTATCTAATCCTTTTTTTAACCCAGTTCTACTATTGGCCTTCACAACATCCTCTGGCAATGAGTTCCACAGGTTGATTGTGAATTGCGTGAAGACATTCTTCCTTTTGTTTGTTTTAAACCTGCTGCCTATTAATTTCATTAGGTGACTCCTGGCTCTTGCGTTATGTGAAGGAGTAAATAAGATTTCCTTATTCACTTTCCCCACCCCACTCATGATTTTATAGCACTCTGTCATCTCTCCCCCTAGTAGTCTCTTTTCCAAGCTGAAGAGTCCCAGTCTTTTTAATCTCTCCTCATACAGAAGCTGTTCCATACCCCGAATCAATGTTTAATTTTTGCCAGGGCGTGGCAGGCCTGAACCCCAGCACCTCTAGGTTTGGCAGTACATAGCCCCGGCACCTCTGGGCTTGCTGCATCAGTTATGAAAGTAAAAAAAAAAATGCTTGAGGCCCAGCACCTCTCTGATTACAAATTAAGCACTGACCCTAATCATTTTTGTTGCCCTTCGCGGTACCTTTTCCAATTCTCGTATACATATTTTTTGAGATGGTATAACCAGAACTGCATGCAGTATTCAAGCTGTGGGCCTATTGTGGATTTATATCGGGGCATTATCATATTTGCTGTCTTATTATCTATCCCTTTCCTCATGGTTCCTAACATTTGGGTAGCTTGTTTGACTGCTGTTGAATATTGAGTGGACATTTTCAGAGAACTATCCACAATGACTCCAAGATCCCTTTCCTGAGTGGCAGTAGCTAATTTAGACCCCATCATTTTGTATGTACTGCTGGGATTATGTTTTCTAATTTGCATTACTTTGCACTTATACACATTGAATTTCATCTGCCCTTTTGTTCCTGTAGCGAAGCGCCAACTCACTGGCGGGGCGCCTCCTACTGATCAGCCTGGGAATTAGCTCTCTAGTGTAGGGAGCGCCCTCTGCAGGCTCCTCACCTGCCCCTGGCCCTGTGTCCCTCCTGGACCCCAGTGCCCCTTACCTTGGGGTTCTGCCCCAGCAGTACCCCCTCGCTCTGGGTCTCCCCTCCCAGGGGACCCCCAACCCTCTAAACCCCCCTTGCCTCAGTGGCTACTGCCAGTCATCATCTAGCCCCCACTCACTGGGGCAGACTGGAGTGTAATGGCCACTCATCACTGGCAAAGGGTAGGACCTGCTGCCTTTGCCTACCTCTGGGCTGGTCCTCTGCAGCCCCAGTACCTTTGTAGGCCTTCACCAAGGCCTGCAGCCTGGGATTTTAACCAGGCTAGAGCTAGCTCGCTCGCTCCCCCTTCCCCAGCACGGCTCCACCTCGGGTACCTTGCCCCCAGGCAGCTAGCCCTTCCCACTCCAGGGCTAGCATGAGACTCCTCTGGCTTCTGGCCCACAGCCCTCTTATAAGGGCCAGCTGTGGCCTGATTGAGGCATGGCCACAGCTGTGGCTGCTTCCCCCAATCAGCCTAGCTGTTCCCAGCCTCAGCCCTCTCCAGGGCTGCTTTTACTATTGGCTCCCCCAGGCAGCCATCTCCCAGGGCGGTTTTAACCCCTTCAGGGCTGGAGCAGGGTGACCACCCCACTACTGTTCCTAGTTTTGTGAGATCCCTTTGTAACTCTTCACAGTCTGCTTTGGACTTATCTGTCTTAAATAATTGTATATCATCTGCTAACTTTGAAACCTCACCATTTACCCATTTTTCCAGATCATTTATGAATATGTTGAACAGCGCTGTTCCCAGAACAGATCCCTGGGGGTCACCGCTATTTACCTCTCTCCATTCTGAGAATTGACCATTTATTCCTACCCTTTGTTTCCTGTCTTTTAACCAATTGCTGATCCATGACAGGACCTTCCCCATTATCCCATGACTGCTTACTTTGCTTAACAGCCTTTGGTGAGGGACCTTGTGAAAGGCTTTCTAAAAGTGCAAGTTACACTATATCCATCAGCTCATCTTTGTCCACATGTTTGTTGACCCCCTCCAAGAATTATAATAGATTGGTGAGGTCTGATTTCCCATGTTGACTCTTCCCCAAAAAATCATGTTCATCTATAAGTCTGGTAATTCTCTTCATTACTATAGTTTCAACCAATTTGCCCAGTGCTGAAGTCAGGCTTACCAGCCTGTAGTTGCCGGGATCACCTCTGGAGCCTTTTTTAAAATTTGGCATCATATTAGCTATCCTCCATCATCTGGTACAGAGGCTGATTTAAGCAATATGTTACATACCACAGTCAGTAGTTCTGCAGTTTCATATTTGAATTCCCTCAGACATCCTGGATGAGTACCGCCGGGACCTGTGACTTATTACTGTTTAATTTATCAATTTATTCCAAAACCTTAAGGAGGAAGGTTTAGCATATTTTTTGGACAAGGTGCATAAAATGTGCCTCTTTATTCGTAACATTATTGCAATTCATGTAATAAGTAACAATTGCAGGCGTGAATGGCTGTGAGTCTCGCAGCACAAAGGTGTGAAGGAAGCATCTGTAGGCACAGTAGCTTGCTAAACACAGCAGGCTGAAAAAGTGAGCGAGGTCGTTTTTATTGGACTAACTGCTGTTGGTGGAAGGGACAAGCTTCCAAACTACACAGAGCTCTTCTTCAGGTCTGGGGAAGGTAACCAGTGTCTGAACTAACTACAAGGTGGGACACAGACTGTTAAGCATAAAGAGGTTCACAAAGGCTGTCGGAGACTGCTTAAACTGAAGTGGGCAATAAAGGGTTAGATGGTTAAGCATAAGGGGTTCACATGCTGCAGGGACCTCCCCTACCTTCTCTTTCTCATATCCTGGGACCAACACAGCTACAACACTAAAAACTGCAGGGTAACCATGGTAGCACCAGCACAAGCTGCGGCTCAGGCTAGCCTCCCAAGTACATGCCCAGGGCTCCAGGAGGGATCATAGCGGGGCGGCTAGTGCATGCCACTGTGACTTCACTGCTATCTTTAGCGAGCTAGTGAGATCAAAGCTAGCGGGGGTATGTCCTCACCTGCTGCAGTCACACCTCCCAATTGCAGCGTGGACGTACCCTTACACCTCAAACCATCCAGTTTACCTCATGTCAGTCCTGAGCCAAAGCCACCATTGTAGTCAGCAGGAGTCATTTCACTGACCTCAAGGGGCTTTGGATCAAGGCCTTCGACCTTTCGGATTGTGGCTTTTAAAAATCAAGGGGCGTCATGCAGAGGGTCAATTTATCCTATTTCTACTCAGCCATGGCCCTGGCAAGAGGAGATGAAAAAATAAAGACGCTTAAACTGTAAATGTGCCCAGAGAATAGGAATATTGGAGTGACCACACAAGATCAGACCAATGGTCCATCTACCCATGATCCTGTCTCCGACAGAGGCCAGAATATCCTGTAGCAGTGAGTTTGGTGGGTCTTGTGTTGAAGAGGGCACAATGGGAGTTTTTCTCTCTCTCTCTTTCTCTCGTAGTACACCCCAAGCCAGCATACCTGCCTGTACTCTTATAAGGCAAGCATGCTGCACACTTTGACATGGCTGGTAAGCAGCTGCCAGGACACCTAAGTCGCAAGCTGGTAGCCTTGAAAATAAGGGGCTAATACGGTGATACCGGAGGAGGGAGGGGCATTACAAGTATAATTAAATTTGACAAGAAGAGCGGGGCGAAAGAGGGAACTCCATCGGCATGTGGAGCTAGGGGTTAGGAGAAGAAGGGGTTTCGATCAGCATATAGAACAGTAGTTGGGGAAGAGGGGAGGAATCATTTTGGCCTATAGGGACAGCCTGACTGGTGTGAAGGGCTTCGGAAAATGCTTGCTTGTTTAGCCTGTTGAAACTAAAAGCAAGGCCAAAAGCCAAATTATTATTGTTTAGTCTCTACCTATTTACTTCACATTCTCCTCACATCAGTGTAATATTGAACACAGCTTCTGAGAAGGTGAGAGGCAGTGTCATTCAGAGTGCGAGGGCACTGAACTGGATTCACAAGACCTAGGGTCTATTCCCAGCTCTGCCACTGACCTCCTGTGTGACCTTGGGCAAGTCTCTGAGCCTCTCTTTTCCATCCCATCATTTTCATGCATTACCTATTTAGACCATAATTTCAGGGCAGGGATTGTCTCTTACTATGTGTATGTACAACATCTAGCACCACGGGGCCTTGGTTTTAGTTGGGATCTATAGGTCCCTACTGGAATACTAACAACTTTTAGTTGCCTGATTTCTTTCCCTGCCAGGAAAATAACATTTTTTAAAAGAAAGAAAACAGTAGCAAACAGGAACCTGTCCTTGTCTTTATTGAATAAATACAAATAAACAGATACAACATCCTTATACTCTGAGCACTTACAGGGCCATAAATATAGTCATATAAATAGATCATATAAATAGAAATATAAACATGTAACAGTTCTTTGCCATTTCTCCCGGAGTTTTTCATTTATATCATATTTATTGCTAAACTCCAGTAGAAGCCAGTGGGTCCACTTCTCTCACTTAATCACAGGAGTTACAACAGGATAAAACCAGTGTAAATGAGATCAGAATCAGGCCCAAAGTCTCTTAGTCAGAGCTACACTAGAAACAGTTGCTGGAATAGCAAAGTCAATTAGAGGTGAGATTTTTTTTGGGGGGGGTGTCAATATTTCTATAAGAAAAAGCCCTAGTATAGATGCAGTTATATCAGCATAAAGATGCATTTGCCAGTATAGTTTATTTCCCTTGCTGAACCAGTATAAGCCATACTGGCAAAAGCACTGAGAGGGCGTCCTGGCAAACTCTTCCTAGTGTAGAGCTAGTCTTACATCGATTTTCAGTTTTCTATGTCAGATACAGACATGTACACACACAAAATGATTTGGGAACATAGCTGTGCTCTCCCACAAATCAGAATTTACATCTCCTGCTTCCCTTCCTTTTGTATGTTGCTTGTCTTCTTAGACTTCAAGCTCTTCAGGGCATAGTCCATTTCTACTTTTATGTCAGTACAGCACCTAGCACAAAGGGGTCCATGATCAGAGCCTGGAGGCCCTACCATAATGTAAATATTAATTAATAACACTAATAATCAGCACTGGAAAAAATCCCCACCCCCACCCCTAATTCTGTATTGAAATTCAGGTTAAATTTCATGAGGATCTGACAGATCAGAGTAGTCACGAATTTGTTACACGTCATTTGTTACATTGGCTAGCTGTCCATGTGTCTTCCTTGTCCTGACCCTCTTAGGACTGATGATGGAGAACAGGCACAGCGCAGGTACAGCCTACGGTGATGAGCTGCTTCTCCAGCCGGTAGGTGTGCTGGCAGCCTCTCTGCTCCCGTCGGAGAACAAGGATCTCCTGCTGGATGGGGACGGAGTTCATGCTGTAGTCCTCCTGCCCCAAGGCGTTCACGCAGCTGTAATGGCGGCACTTGGCCTCGGCGATCACTTCGGGGAACCGGTTGGGATCCTTGGTCATGCTGTGAATCAAGACACGAAGAGAATGAATTCTGTGAAATTGCTATTCCTCGGAGGACAATGCAGAGCGGCAGGGTCTGAGTCTCCTCTGTGAATCACTCAACGGATCAGTGTTTATTCTCACCCAATAACCTATTTCCAAATGGAGTGACCAGACAGCAAGTGTGAAAAATCAGGGTGAGGATGGGGGGCATTAGGCCCCTATATAAGGCAAAGCCTCAAATATCGGGACTGTCCCTATACAATTGGGACAACTGGTCACCCTATTTCCAAATGAGGTCCGTGATGGATGTTTCTGGAGAAGCATAGAGATGATGCACTTAGGAACCACACAATATACAATCTTGGGGCTAGTTCATGAGCCTAAGCTTGTGATCAATTTTTAGCCTGAAGCAAACAGATTGATAGGCCTTGTAATTTTATTCTACTTAATAAACAGATGCTATTCTTAGTCTGGACATGGCTATGTTTACTGTAAATTTGCCCAGAGAATAGGAATATTGGAGTGACCACACAAGATCAGACCAATGGTCCATCTAGCCCATGATCCTGTCTCCAACAGAGGCTAGAATATCCTGTAACAGTGAGTTTCCTAGGTTCATTATGCACTGTGCAAAAGGTACTTCCTTCTATTCATTTTATATTTTTATCCTTTTTCCCCCTTACATGCCTACTGATCCGCATTAGGAGACACGGTAAAAGGAGTCCCCCTATGCTATTTAGTTTAGAGTGATTTCCTAGAAATGGCTGAAAATTTAGGAGAGTGTTTTTAATTCCTCTGTACCAGATAAATGTAGCAGTGCTCTGGCTGAGGACACCTAGTGGAGTTCCATGGCAAATTCACCCAATACCCTTTGCAAATGCTGGAAGCACGCAACGACCTTCTTGTTCACAATGGGAACATACAGATAATTGTGCAGTGCAGCGTGGCCAGTGCATTTCCAGCCAATGGGATGTGCATGTTACCTGTAATCCCAAGGAGATATAGACCGGTTTCTGACATCATGAGCCATTCTGATAGCATGACTGGGGCTGCTGATGTGTATGTTGACTTTCACACTTAGAGGGAATCTGGAATTCTTTTGGGTCGGGCAGTCGTCGCTCATTTTCTCATTAGTGCCTCCTTCCTTGTTGGGTACAGTCCGTACAGCCCTCCCACGGGCTGGTTTAGCCGAGAGCACCAGGATCAGCACCAGCAGCAGTGTCCTGAACTGAAAGAGAGAAACATCTTTCTTGATTCTATTCAGATCAGAGTTTGGAACTGACGAGGGCATCAAAAAGCTCCAGGGACACCTCACTCGGGAATCTCTTGTGAAGGAAGAGCAAAGCACAAGCGGTGAACAGTGATTTAGAGTGAAGGCCAATTCATCCATCCCGGGGAATCAGCGCTGGATTATGGTTACCATTCACCCGCAACTCTAGCTCAGCTGGGTATAACATACTGGCCAGCACAGCAGTAGAGGCTTATGCTGCTTCCAATGGAAGACAATTCAAAGGTGGACAGAGCCCAGAGTTTTCAAGAAAATCTTTGTTTACGGTTATCTTTGTCTTTAAAATAAATATTTGCACTCAGCAGAGATGCCTCTTCTAAGAACTATGACAGGTCCTGCTCTTGGGGGTTGATTATTATCAAGCTAGGATGCACAAGGCTGGATATGGAAGAGAAGCAGCTAGATGCTCCGCACCTCTGCAAAATCGAGCCACTTAGGAGCCTAAATATGGATTTAGGTGCCTAACTTTAGACACCCACATTTGAACATTTTGGCTACAGTGACTTGCCCAAAGCCAGCGCTGGCAGAAATAGAATCCAGGATGCTTGACTCCCTAGCTCGATCCAGAAGGCCACAGCTGCCCACTTGCATTGTCCCAGTCTCTTTTACACTTCTCCCTTTCCCCTACTCCCTTTTACTGCATCTGGTAGAGTACTTTTCAATGCAAAGTCCAGTCCATTTTCCCTGGTCTCTCTGTGCATGCAGGGGGCTCCAGGGACACAGCCAAACATTGGAAATGCTGGGGACGAGGGCACAGTGAAATCCAGCAAGGGGGGAGGCAGACACCATCACAAGGAGCAAAGCTAAGGACAATCAACAGAATCAGATGGTGGCGCTCTAAGCAGGGTAAAGGCAAAGGAGCAAATCCAAGCCAATGAGAGACAGACCAGCCAAAGAAAATCTCTGTCCCTGGTAAGCAGAAAAGTAGGTTCAGAGAAAACCAGCTCCACAGCGGTTGGATTTGGATCCAGGACTGGATCGTTCCTATCCGATAGTTTCCCAAAGTCCAGGGGTGTTTAGATCAGGGGGATTTTCTGCAGATCCATGTCTACACATGGCCCAGGACATGAAGTGAGCACTGGGTGAACAGGTTTGGATGAGATTCAAGGCTGAAGATTCAGGCGATCGAATCACTCCTGGGAAGGTTATATCACACGCGGGCACCTGAGGAATGCTGCGCGTTCTCTCTTGGCTGAAGCTTTCAAAAAGGGGAGTACAATGCTAAGCTTTTAAACCCACACTGTGGGACCTGGTTCTCCAAAGTGTCCCAGCCATCAGGGAGGGCCTAATTTAGATGCTCAAGGTTAAGCTAAGCTTCAGAGAGGCCGAAGTATCCTCCACACCTCTCTGCCCCAGCACATCAGCTCTAACTGGCAAGTAGCATCCGCAGCTCTGTCAAGCCCAGGCCTCCCTACAGCCCTGCCCCAGCCTGCAGGATTCCTGACCTGCAATCATCCCTGCTAGGCTACATCCTTGGCCGTGGGGCTGCTCTACCAAAGTCCCTCCGCCCTCAAACAGCCCCTGCAAGCCCTGAGGCCTCCTGCACTGCTCTGCCAAAGAAACTGAGCCCGGAGCTGGAGGAACTACCCCCTTCTTTTCCAGCCCGCAGCCTGCCTTTGGCAGAGTTGGCAATCGTGCCAGCTGGATCCTGCGGTTTTGTGGCACACACAAAGACAGCCCTGCCATCCCAAAGCACTCGGCAATCACGGGTCAGGCCCCGACAATCATGAGATTTTTTTAAAAATAATAATGATTATTATTGGCTGCTTTTGATTTGGCTTCTGGTTTGGGGGGCGGTTGGGGTGCACTCGTGTCATGTGCTCAAGCTTTGCTGTGCTAGACACTCCCTTTTTCTTTGGAGTAAAAGCTGAGACTCTGACGCACCAAAATAGCGAACATTGCAAGAGTGTTGCTGCCATCACGGGCTGTGGAAGGAGAAAACCCAGACACATTCCTGTTGAAGACAGGATTCAAACCCGCATTCGTCAAAGGTTACAGCCGCGTGGCGGGGCAACACAGCATCCAGGCAGGTGCCAAGGACTAAACGTGCCCGGCAACCCAGCAGGGGGACAGTCACAGCTGAGCGGCTTTGGCGGCACTGCGGGAAGAGGTGCCTGCCTCGCTGAAGCTTTGCGTAGCTCCATCAGGCTCGCATTGACTCCCCTGGGTATGCAGCCCTTTTGAAAAATCAGTGGATAAGGGCACTGAGCTGAAAGTCAGGGTTCAGTTCTCAGCTCTGACACTGACCTGCTTTGTGTCCCTGGGCAAATCGCCTTCCTTTCACCTTCTCTTTCCCCACCCAGCCTTTGTCTGCTTAGATTGTAAGCTGGTCGAGGCAGGGGCTCATAGACTTTAAGGCTAGTAGAGACCACCATGATCATCTAAGTCTGACCTGCTGCACATTGCAGGCCACGGAACCTCATCCACCCACTGCTGGAATAGACCCCTAACCTCTGGCTGAGTTACTGAAATCCTCAAATCATGGTTTAAAGATTTCAAGTTACAGAGAATCCACCATTTACACTAGCTTGAACTTGCAAGTGACCCAGGCCCCATGCTGCAGAGAAAGGTGAAAATAACTGAGGGTCTCCTCCAATCTGACCCAGGAGAAAATTCCTTCCTGACCCCAAATATGGGGGTTAATTTGATCCCGAGCATGCGGGCAAGATCCATCAGCCAGACACCTGGGAAAGAATTCTCTGTAGTCACTCAGAGCCCTTCCCATCTAGTGTCCCAATACTGTCTCTGTCAATGAACTTATACAGTGCCACTCCCAATCCGGACCAGTAAGTGGCACTGTCATTACAACTAAATAACAATAATGCACAGTCCTGTCCCCCTCGGAAGGGCTCCTTTCAAAACAGGCTTGGGGTAGGTTATTGAAACAGCGAAGGGCAGCTTGCACTGCTTGTGCTGTAGCCCCTGTCTGGTGGAGAAATGGCAGAGGTAAGTCCCCAGGGCTGTCAACCCAGCACTTCTCACCAGCCCTAAATCCACCTGAGAAAGCTTTAAAGAAAATCCCAAACTCGTCCCACTGCCTGAGGGCTTAATCATGCTGCCTGTGAGTAGCTCCCACTGCAGGCAAGAGGAGTCACTCATACGCACCGCTGGCATAAGTGGGCCCTTGGTAGGGTTACCAGATAGCAACTGTGAAAAAACGGGACAGAGGGCTGGGGGCAATAGGCGCCTATATAAGAAAAAGTCCCCAAAAACGGGACTGTCCCTTTAAATATGGGACGGATGGTCACCCTCGCCCTTGGTGTCCAAAGGAGTGAGATTTGTGGCCACCTGGGTTAAATAAAAGTACTCACCAGTGAGGGGTGTCTTGCAAAAGCCATGGCCATCTCTCTTCCGCTGCAGAGCTGGACGGTCTGAAGCAGTAGGTGAGTATCCTTCCGCAGGAGGTCTTTCACTGCGAATATATCTATCAGCCAGCTACAGCTCCTTTTTATAAGGGTTTTCAATCACTCCCATCATTTCCATTGCAGCGAAGATGTGGCTTCTCCACCCTTCCTTGCGGTTCTGGGTCAGGCAGAGCTGACATTTGACGTTTTCTATGCCACATCCTCAAGCTGTCACAGGGGGGGAGGCAGAAAGGAAAATACACGTGATGAACCGACTACCCAGATATCAGAATCCCAGACCAAATGCTCAGATGCAGATAAAGTGATAAATAAGAGATAAAATAGCCCGAAAGAGATGTAGACTGGTGCCATCCGTTTTTGCACTTGTGTTGTCAGCATTTTTTTCTTTCTTCATATTAGTCAGTTCTCTCTCTATGCGTCCGCCACAGACACACACGCACCTATGTAGACAGACCTAAATACTGCCTACAAAAATCTACATACAAGAACATTAAGATCACAAAGTCAAGCACTCAAAAGTTAGATTGCTGGTGCCACTTTAAGTGCCCATGTACCTGAGCATGAGAGTACAGTCTTTAACTACATGACCACCTGCTAGTTCCTCTACCGGTCCCCTGCCTCATTCTGTGCCCAGGCTGGACAGTGCATGGGGCAGCAGGCTACAAGACAAGAAAGGCTGTTCCCTTGTGGTTAAAGGCACTGGGGACTAGGTTATATTCCTGACTCATTTCTGAGACGAGAAGAAAGTATTTTGTTTTGCCCATGATAAAAAAATTCCTTTGGAAAGCTCTTGGACCCCTATATTTTGGGGCAAGGACTTGAAACTTGTCAGGGGGTGTGCCTTTCGGTGTTCCCATGAAAATCCTCCCAAATTTGGCCAAATTATAAGCCTTTGAAAAACCCCAATTCCCACATGCTCAGTAGAGACTTCTCAGCGCTGAGCCGTTAAAATCTCTGAAGATTCTGTCCTCACTGTGCATGTTGGAGCCTCTCTCAGGTCCTAGTACCGTTGACCAGACTGCGCATCCCCACAAAGTGATTAAGTATGGTCCTTCCAGTTCAGGGCTACATGGGACAAGCTGGACTTTCCCTATAATGGCTGCTCAGGACCAAGGTGGGGCCGGGCACCAGAACTGAGAGCAGGGACCCTGCCTCTCCTATGTTCTCAGTGACTTCTCTGTTGGCAACCAGGCAGTGTGGAAGAGGAAGTCACCTGGTTCAAATGCAGAGGGGACAAGAGCTGGACCTAGGAGGGGAAGGTGTGGGAAGGAGATTGGGACAAGAAGCTGGGGTGGAGGAAGACTGGGATTGGTGGCTAGTGTGAGGGAGAGAAGGAAAGTGGGATTGGGTGTTGGGAGGAGAGTGGGATTGACTGGGCAAGGAGACTGGGACTGGAAGCTGAGGATGGAAATGCGGGATACTGGGAGCTAGTGGTGGGGGGGGACACTGAAATTGGAGGAGGTGCCATTGTAGAGTCTGGAACTGGGAACCAGTGGGATGCAGAGAAAGAGGTGGGAGAGGAGAGACAGATCTGACAAGGAGCCAGAGTGCAAAGGGAGAACTGGGACTGGCTGGGCAAAAAGACTGGGACAAGGCACCAGGGGAGGTGGAAACACCACGATTGGACAAGAAGCCTGGGTAGGGAGACTGGGAGCTGATGGGCAACATGGGTGGGTGGTGACTGGAGGCCAAGGGGGAGAAAGATGGATTGGGAGGGCAGGGAACTGGGACTGGCAGGGCAAGGAGCCAGGAGTGTGTCTTGGGAACGGGGAATGGTTGGGCAAGGAGACTGGATAGGGGGAAAGACTGGAACTTGCTGGGCAAGGAACTTGTACAACCTTAATTCACCCCCTTGTGCATACATATTATGATACAGTTTTTAGTTACATGGTCACATAGCACTCTTTTTCCCAGGACCTCTGCCTCATTCAGTGCTCAGGATGGACCTGCTCTGGGGATGAATCAGGACTGTGCAGTGAAGGAAACATCTCTGCAGGGCCCCATCCTCCTTTGTTGCAGAAGCTGGAAGGTGTGCAGTGAATAAGGCAGCAGACTGCAGGAAGAGAAAGGATGGTCTCATGATTAAGGCAGTTAAATGCTGTCCTGGAGAACTGCAGTCTATCCCTTCCTCTGCCAGAGTTCCTGTGTGGTGCTGGGCAAGTCACTTAAACCAAACTTTTTACAGGTGGTTACTAACTGCGTGTGTCTGGGTACCTGCCTTGAGACCCTGCAGTCTGATTTGCAGAAGTGCTGAGCACGCATAGCTGCAATGGGACCTGTGTTTTGACCATGTAGAGGGCTATACAATGATAAGTACCCTGAAAAATGAGGTTCCCTAAGCACCTTTCAAACTGGGCACTCAAAATGTATGGCTGCTTTTGACCTTAAGCTCCCTGTGCTTCAGTTCCCCATCTATCAAATGAGGATAATACCAGCCCTTCATCTCAGAGCGGGGATTGTAAAAACATGTGAATTGATGTTTGTGTGAGCACTCCGATACTATTGTGATGATTAGAGAAGCGCGGGAGGCACTCAGTGATTCAGTCTTCTGGGCAGGGTTCACACTGAACAATGAGGAGAAATCGAAATATTGAATGACTCATCTATCCTCACACGGAATGAGGCAAGAGTCTGTGGGGCAAAATAGTACGTGATCACATAATTAAAGTCTTTTTCATAATGTACATGCACAAGGGGACCATACTGAGTTTGTACAAGCAACCGTAACTCTTGTATTTCCTACTTTCTGAGTGCTTGATTTGGCAACCTTAAATAATGTTGTTGTTGATCTCAGGAGGGTTTTGCTTCTAATTCATATTTAGGAGATGCATGAATATTGCAAAAAATCCAAAACACATACTTGAAAATTTGTTAGAATAAAGCATGTGCATCCTCTTTGACTCTATGATCGGGTATACGATCCCTCAGGGGCTGGGGATGGTCGGGGGATGACCAAGAAAGCCTTGTAAATTTCCCTTTATGCATACATTGTGCTTGAGAGGGCATTTGCCCTGGGTTAGTGTTTCTGGGCAAGGGTTCTGAATGGGCCTGGGGCCCCTGCATTGGAAGGTCACGCCATGCATAGAGGGCAGCATGGAGGATCCTAGTAAAGAAGCCCTCAAGACTGCCATCCTTGGCAAAAAGAAAAGGAGCACTTGTGGCTACAGCTCACTTCATCGAAAGCTTATGCTCAAATAAATTGGTTAGTCTCTAAGGTGCCACAAGTCCTCCTTTTCTTTTTGCGAACACAGACTAACACGGCCGTTACTCTGAAACCTCTCCTTACAATGTGTATGATAATCAAGTTGGGCCATTTCCAGCACAAATCCAGGTTTTCTCCCCCCCCACAAACCTACTCTCCTGTTGGTAATAGCTTATCTAAAGTGATCACTCTCCTTACAATGTGTATGATAATCAAGATTATCCTTGGATCATTATAGTAAACAGAACCATTCAACTCCATTCAGCATACACCTATTGTGTTGTGAGCTCCCCCGGCTGGATCCTCATTCACTCCTGGACAGAGCTCATTACAGGATGAGACGCTTGGGCCCATTTTTTGCAAGCACTCATCTTAGCATTGCTGTACATGCTTTTATTAAACACAGTGTAAAGGATCACAGTATGTGAAGTACTAAAAAGCAATGCTTATGTACCTGCCATTAACTCCACATGCGACGGGCTGGCAGCACTGAAAATACACAGAGAAATGTGGTCAAGGAACCCTGGATTTGGATCACTGGTTTTGAATTTATGGTGGTTTCCCAGATTTGAAATGAAAGCTCAAAAAAATCCCAACCCCTCAAAAGAAGTGGGAAAGTGACAGACTGTCATGCCATGAAACGGCAACAGACACCAGGCCGCCTATCTCGGGGTTTCATCCCAGAGCCATCACAGTTACATTAGGCAGCTCATTTTCTTAGCATTGTATTTTTCTTTGGTTAGTGAATTTGGTGCCGGTGGACAGATGATTGCACTGGAGACCGGGGCCCCTCTTTAACCACTGAACTGACGTATCACGAGCCCTGCAAACTCTCCTCACAAGCACCTCATCCCTGTTGCCCAGGAACCCCCTCTAAAGCTTTCTGTCTGTCTAGATACTTACATGGCCCCCATCATCCACGCATCTCATTGTGGATTTTGGCCTCACAACAGCCACGTGAAGTATTTGGGGAACTGAGGCACAGCATAGATTAAGTCACTTACCCAAGGCCACCCAGGCAATCTGCAGCTGAGCGGGGAATTGACAACAAGTTGCCTACGATAGTGGTTTTCAAACCGTGGGTCGCGACCCAGTTCTGGGAATGGAAGGCACTGGGTCATGGCCGCTCTGGTCAGCATCGCTGACTGGGCCATTAAAAGTCCCATTGGCAAAGCTGCCCAGCTAAGGCAGGATAGTCCCTTCCTGTTCCGACATCGCGCTGCATCCCGGAAGCAGCCAGCAGGTCCGGCTCCTAGGCGGGGGGGAGGCATGGGGCTCCACGTGCTGCCCCTGCCGGGAGCAATGGTCAATGGGAGCTGGAGGAGGGGGAGATGCCTGTTAGCGAGAGCCACGCGAAGCCGCTTGCGCACCTCCACCTAGGAGCCGGACCTGCTGCTGGCCGCTTCTGGGGAGCAGCATGGTCCGCGATGCCAGGACAGGCAGCAAGCCTGCCTCTGCACCCCAGCTGCGCCGCTAACCAGGAGTCACCGGAGGTAAGCCCGCGCCCCAAACCTGTACCCCAATCCCCTACCCCAGCCCTGAGCCCCCCCAAACCTGGAGCCCCTTCCTGCAACCCAAACCCCTCATCCCCGGCCCCACCCCAGAGCCTGCACCCCAAGCCCAGAGCCCTGACCTCCTCTGGCACCCCAACTCCCTGCCCCAGCCCGGAGCCCCTCCCACGCCCCAAAACCCTCATCCACAGCTCCAATGGGCCGCGGGCATCAACAGTTTTCTTCAATTGGGTCGCCAGAAAAAAAGTTTGAAAACCACTGGCCTAGGGGGCACACCCCAACCCTATGCACTCAACCATCCTTCCTCATGCCGCTCATCAGGAAGCAGATTGGTGATAAGCGTGATGGTGGTCTCTGTGCTGTGACCTGGGGGGAGCCCACCACGCCCATGGCCATGCATAAAATTTCCTAGCAGAGCTGCCCAAAACAAGCGCTCCTTTCGCTATTGCTTTGCATGGCTTTTTTTGAGACAATAAGACCAGGCTCCGTTTCACCAACCTCAATGTTGAATCAGGAATTGCACAGACACTTTCCATATAACTAGAACTTAGATGCCAGTTGTTTCTCTCCACCCCCACCATTAGGGGAAAATACACCACTGAGAGAACGTGATGCTGAGTTCTTGTTGATCTTTATTCACCCTTGCCAGGACATGGAGGGACCATTTCTAGGTGTTCAGATACTATGATGATGGGCCCTGAACAATAACTAGTGTAGAATAATCTAATTGTTCTAGCATGAATGTAGTACTTCACACGTTCAAAGCACTTCATTATTATTGCTTTGGTCTGGGGTAGCAACCAAGGGGTCCCAGCCCACTTTGCTAGACACTATACAAACATATGACAAAAGGTGATCCCTGCCCTGAAGAGCTTACAATTTAAGTATAAGATGAGAAACAAGAGGTAGATGCAACAAATAACTGGGGGAGCACAGGGCAACACTGAGACAATTACGATTATCATGATAAGCAGGGGTCACACAGAGATAAACACTGTACAGATTATTTTAGAATCCTGACAACATCACTGTGAGGTGGATGGGTGAGCATACTGCAGTACTAGGCATGGGGAGACACAGGAAACTGACCATAACAGCTGTTGCAGATAGCTCCCTGTGTGGACACTCTATTCCAGAATAAAAGTCACTCAATTCCAGAATAGTTACCCCACTGTGGAAGTGGAGTAATTATTCTGAAACAATAGTGACTTTTACTCCAGCCTAGAGTGTCCACACACAGAGAAGTTCCAGAATAGCTATTCCAGTCAACTCCCTCCTTGTAGACAAGCCCGGAGACAGAAGGTGAAGTAACTTTCCCACAGCCACATGGTAAATTCCAAGGCAGTGCATTAAAACACAGGACTTCCTAACTCAACTTTGTGTTCGTTCCTCCAGTCCACACTACCTTTGTAGAAAGATAGGGACTAGAAAGCCAATTATAGAGTCAGATTTTTAAGACCAAGAAGTCCCATTATGATCAACTAGTCTGACCTCCTGTAGAGTATTTCATTGTTTGCCTTACAAATTCCTCCTTAAAACTCTTCTTCACTGGCATGCAGAGTCCACTGCCCATCATGCTGATCAATGTTTCCTTGTGCTCCTCTGTCTGTCTGTATCCATCTATTGTTTCTTGTCATATACTTAGTTTGTATGCTCTAAGTATCTGGAGGGGCTGACTTTTTGCTCTGTGTTTGTACAGTGCCTAACACAATGGGCTCTTGCCCGAGAACCATACCCATCAACCCTTAGTGTCCTTGCCACTTGTAATCCTGATTTTTGGACCCGGACACTTATCTGGTAGGAATCATGTTGACACCAGCCACTCGTGTCACATTAACTTTTGATATTTCAGGTCACTACAGTCACCATCACGCAGGCTCCTCTCTTTGGATGACAGCAACTTTCATGACACATTTTCTCTTCTGACTGCTTCCTGTTTGCCAGTAATGGCCCAGACTGTCGTCAGTCTCTACATCCACAGATGAACACGACGACGAATGGAACGTGGAAGGAGACCGAGTGACAGTAGAATTACCAACGTTGCACATTTACAGGTCAACAATTGACCTATTTTCTGGTCTTTTCTTTTTCCTAATTGACTGTTTGAGGTAAAGGAACAGAGCAAAGCGTTGCGTTGTATATTGGGTTAGATTTTGCAGGTATCACGTCAAATGGAAATAAGTACAGGCAGCGCAATGGTGACATTTTTTAAGGTTTCCAAACACTTTCCATTATCGCCCCCTATTTTTGATTACGTAACTTCAGCAAACTTTGTAACTTCAGCAAATATTAACTTCTCAAGCTCAAATTTTCCATGCTCGGCACTTGCCTTGGGTTGAAGTTTAATGACACATTCATCAAAAAGGTTGCACTCATTTTCCAGGCGGTCCGTCCAAAAGAGGTGATTTTTTGATCCATAAAACAAATCTCCAGGCACTGTTTGAACAACTTTCACATCACAGGGTAAAGGAGCAGGGAATCCAGATTTGGCAGGGATGTAGTGCAGAGGTCAGAGGGGTGCCTTTTACTGGCGTCACAAGAATCTGCCCATATTTGACTGAGTTACAATTAAGAATATCACCATTTTCACAGTGGAATTCATTGCACTCTTTGGCTGAAGTTTCTAAGGCACCTTACGGAGTTATGTGATCAACATCCATTGAATTTCATAAGAACATAAGAATGGCCCTACTGGGTCAGACCAAAGGTCCGTCCAGCCCAGTAACCTGTCTTCTGACAGTGGCCAGCACCAGGTGCCCCAGAGGGAATGAACAGAACAGGTAATCATCAAGTGAGCCATCCCCTGTCGCTCATTCCCAGCTTCTGGCAAACAGAGGCTAGGGACACCATCCCTGCCCATCCTAGCTAAAAGCCATTGACAGACCTATCCTCCATTAATTTATCTAGTTCTTTTTTGAACCATGTTACGGTCTTGGCCTTCACAACATCCTCTGGCAAGGAGTTCCACAGGTTGACTATGTGTTGCGTGAAGAAATACTTCAAACAATATCAGTTGAATCTGCATGCCGAACTCCCTTAGATGCCTTTGAAAACTTCTTCCTACCAGCCCACTGAGCCTCCTGCATCACTTTGAGACAAATGTATGCAGTGACAGCTCTGAACAGGACATAGACACTGCTGCTATTGAAATACCTTTTGGCACAGAGGAAGGCCTAGGAGCCAGGAGACTGTGAGTCAAAGACTCATCTGTTCCACTTACTGATATTAATAATTTTCTGTAATTCACCACCTTTCCTACCGAGCAAGGCAGGTATCATTCCCAGATGGGTAGCTAAGAACACCCAGTGCACAAGTGCGCTGCTGACAGAGCTGAGAATAGAAAGTAGGTGTACAATGTGGAGGACCCAAATTTCATCCACTTACTTGCCCTGCCTTTCAGAAGGACTATGCAGTCTGTATGTGCTGGGCTCTGGCATGTCGGCTAGTTCTACAGAGCCACAAAGTTATGTTGAGACCCCCATGGTTAGATGAACGAGCACTATGCAACACAAATCACAATTAAAAAACCAAGGAGGACCCAGGAGTCCCCGTTCTCAGCCCTTTTCCAAATTTCACCTCTAAGATCACATCCCCCTCCCGGAGTCGGGAGGTCTACTGCTGTCGAGCACAGGCGCATGTGATGGAATTGCTTTGTTTCTCCAGTCTGCTTTAAATAAAAACACCTTGGAAATTTCACTCAAAAAATGAATTTCAAGCCCATCAAGGGGTGGGCAAACTTTTTTGTCTGAGGGTCATATCAGGGTTCTGAAACTGTATGGAGGGCCAGGTAGGGAAGGCTGTGCCTCCCCAAACAACCTGGCCCCTGCCCCCTATCTGCCCCTCCCACTTCCCGCCCCCTGGCTGCCCCGCTCAGAACTCCTGACCTACCCAAACCCCCCTGCTCCTTGTCCCCTGACTGCCCCCTCCGGGGACTGCCCCGCCTCTAACTGCCCCCCTGGTACCCCACCCCCTATTCAACCCGTCCCCCGCTCCCTGTTCCCTGACTGCCCCAACCCCTATCCACACCCCCATCCCCTGACAGGCCCCCCAGGACTCCCACGCCCTATCCAACCCCCCCGATCCCTGTCCCCTGACCGCGCCACCCCACCTGAACCTCCGCCCAATCCAACCGCCCCCTGCTTCCTGTTCCCTGACTGTCCCCCGGGACTCCCACACCTATCCAACCACTCCCTATCCCCTGACGTCCCCCCAGAACCTCCGCCCCATCCAACCGCCCCCTGCTCCCCGTCCCCTGACTGCTCCCCGGCACTCCCACACCTATCCAACCACTTCCTATCCCCTGACGTCCCCCCAGAACCTCCGCCCTATCCAACCGCCCCCTGCTCCCTGTCCCCTGACTGCCCCCCAGCACTCCCACACCTATCCAACAACTCCCTATCCCCTGACCTTCCCCCCAGAACCTCCGCCCCATCCAACCGCCCCCTGCTCCCTGTCCCCTGACTGCTCCCCGGCACTCCCACACCTATCCAACCACTCCCTATCCCCTGACCTCCCCCCAGAACCTCCGCCCTATCCAACCGCCTCCTGCTCCCTGTCCCCTGACTGCCCCCCAGGACTCCCACACCTATCCCACCATTCCCTATCCCCTGACGTCCCCCCAGAACCTCCGCCCCATCCAACCGCCCCCTGCTCCCTGTCCCCTGACTGCTCCCCGGCACTCCCACACCTATCCAACCACTCCCTATCCCCTGACCTCCCCCCAGAACTTCTGCTCCATCCAACCGCCCCCTGCTCCCTGTCCCCTGACTGCCCCCCAGGACTCCCACACCTATCCAACCACTCCCTATCCCCTGACCTCCCCCCAGAACCTCCGCCCCATCCAACCGCCCCCTGCTCCCCGTCCCCTGACGGTCCCCCGCCACTCCCACACCTATCCAACCACTCCCTATCCCCTGACCTCCCCCCAGAACCTCTGCTCCATCCAACCGCCCCCTGCTCCCTGTCCCCTGACTGCTCCCCGGCACTCCCACACCTATCCAACCACTCCCTATCCCCTGACCTCCCCCCAGAACCTCCGCCCCATCCAACCGCCCCCTGCTCCCTGTCCCCCGACTGCCCCCCAGGACTCCCACACCTATCCAACCACTCCCTATCCCCTGACGTCCCCCCAGAACCTCTGCTCCATCCAACCGCCCCCTGCTCCCTGTCCCCTGACGGCCCCCCGCCACTCCCACACCTATCCAACCACTCCCTATCCCCTGACCTCCCCCTAGAACCTCCACCCCATCCATCCGCCCCCTGCTCCCTGTCCCCTGACGGCCCCCCGCCACTTCCACACCTATCCAACCACTCCCTATCCCCTGACCTCCCCCTAGAACCTCCGCCCCATCCAACCGCCCCCTGCTCCCTGTCCCCTGACTGCTCCCCGGCACTCCCACACCTATCCAACCACTCCCTATCCCCTGACCTCCCCCCAGAACCTCCACCCCATCCAACCGCCCTCTGCTCCCTGTCCCCTGACTGCCCCCCAGCACTCCCACACCTATCCAACCACTCCCTATCCCCTGACCTCCCCCCAGAACCTCCGCCCCATCCAACCGCCCCCTGCTCCCTGTCCCCTGACTGCTCCCCGGCACTCCCACACCTATCCAACCACTCCCTATCCCCTGACCTCCCCCCAGAACTTCTGCTCCATCCAACCGCCCCCTGCTCCCTGTCCCCTGACTGCCCCCCAGGACTCCCACACCTATCCAACCACTCCCTATCCCCTGACCTCCCCCCAAAACCTCCGCCCCATCCAACCGCCCCCTGCTCCCCGTCCCCTGACGGTCCCCCAGCACTCCCACACCTATCCAACCACTCCCTATCCCCTGACCTCCCCCCAGAACCTCCGCCCCATCCAACCGCCCCCTGCTCCCTGTCCCCTGACTGCTCCCCGGCACTCCCACACCTATCCAACCACTCCCTATCCCCTGACCTCCCCCCAGAACTTCTGCTCCATCCAACCGCCCCCTGCTCCCTGTCCCCTGACTGCTCCCCGGCACTCCCACACCTATCCAACCACTCCCTATCCCCTGACCTCCCCCCAGAACCTCCACCCCATCCAACCGCCCTCTGCTCCCTGTCCCCTGACTGCCCCCCAGCACTCCCACACCTATCCAACCACTCCCTATCCCCTGACCTCCCCCCAGAACCTCCGCCCCATCCAACCGCCCTCTGCTCCCTGTCCCCTGACTGCCCCCCAGCACTCCCACACCTATCCAACCACTCCCTATCCCCTGACCTCCCCCCAGAACCTCCGCCCCATCCAACCGCCCCCTGCTCCCTGTCCCCCGACTGCTCCCCAGCACTCCCACACCTATCCAACCACTCCCTATCCCCTGACCTCCCCCCAGAACTTCTGCTCCATCCAACCGCCCCCTGCTCCCTGTCCCCTGACTGCCCCCCAGGACTCCCACACCTATCCAACCACTCCCTATCCCCTGACCTCCCCCCAAAACCTCCGCCCCATCCAACCGCCCCCTGCTCCCCGTCCCCTGACGGTCCCCCGCCACTCCCACACCTATCCAACCACTCCCTATCCCCTGACCTCCCCCCAGAACCTCTGCTCCATCCAACCACCCCCTGCTCCCTGTCCCCTGACTGCTCCCCGGCACTCCCACACCTATCCAACCACTCCCTATCCCCTGACCTCCCCCCAGAACCTCCGCCCCATCCAACCGCCCCCTGCTCCCTGTCCCCCGACTGCCCCCCAGGACTCCCACACCTATCCAACCACTCCCTATCCCCTGACGTCCCCCCAGAACCTCTGCTCCATCCAACCGCCCCCTGCTCCCTGTCCCCTGACTGCCCCCCAGCACTCCCACACCTATCCAACCACTCCCTATCCCCTGACCTCCCCCTAGAACCTCCACCCCATCCATCCGCCCCCTGCTCCCTGTCCCCTGACGGCCCCCCGGCACTCCCACACCTATCCAACCACTCCCTATCCCCTGACCTCCCCCCAGAACCTCCGCCCCATCCAACCGCCCCCTGCTCCCTGTCCCCCGACTGCTCCCCAGCACTCCCACACCTATCCAACCACTCCCTATCCCCTGACCTCCCCCCAGAACTTCTGCTCCATCCAACCGCCCCCTGCTCCCTGTCCCCTGACTGCCCCCCAGGACTCCCACACCTATCCAACCACTCCCTATCCCCTGACCTCCCCCCAAAACCTCCGCCCCATCCAACCGCCCCCTGCTCCCCGTCCCCTGACGGTCCCCCGCCACTCCCACACCTATCCAACCACTCCCTATCCCCTGACCTCCCCCCAGAACCTCTGCTCCATCCAACCACCCCCTGCTCCCTGTCCCCTGACTGCTCCCCGGCACTCCCACACCTATCCAACCACTCCCTATCCCCTGACCTCCCCCCAGAACCTCCGCCCCATCCAACCGCCCCCTGCTCCCTGTCCCCCGACTGCCCCCCAGGACTCCCACACCTATCCAACCACTCCCTATCCCCTGACGTCCCCCCAGAACCTCTGCTCCATCCAACCGCCCCCTGCTCCCTGTCCCCTGACTGCCCCCCAGCACTCCCACACCTATCCAACCACTCCCTATCCCCTGACCTCCCCCTAGAACCTCCACCCCATCCATCCGCCCCCTGCTCCCTGTCCCCTGACGGCCCCCCGGCACTCCCACACCTATCCAACCACTCCCTATCCCCTGACCTCCCCCTAGAACCTCCGCCCTATCCAACCGCCCCCTGCTCCCTGTCCCCTGACTGCTCCCCGGCACTCCCACACCTATCCAACCACTCCCTATCCCCTGACCTCCCCCCAGAACCTCCGCCCCATCCAACCGCCCTCTGCTCCCTGTCCCCTGACTGCCCCCCAGGACTCCCACACCTATCCAACCACTCCCTATCCCCTGACCTCCCCCCAGAACCTCCGCCCCATCCAACCGCCCCCTGCTCCCCGTCCCCTGACGGTCCCCCGCCACTCCCACACCTATCCAACCACTCCCTATCCCCTGACCTCCCCCCAGAACCTCTGCTCCATCCAACCGCCCCCTGCTCCCTGTCCCCTGACTGCTCCCCGGCACTCCCACACCTATCCAACCACTCCCTATCCCCTGACCTCCCCCCAGAACCTCCGCCCCATCCAACCGCCCTCTGCTCCCTGTCCCCCGACTGCCCCCCAGGACTCCCACACCTATCCAACCACTCCCTATCCCCTGACGTCCCCCCAGAACCTCTGCTCCATCCAACCGCCCCCTGCTCCCTGTCCCCTGACGGCCCCCCGCCACTCCCACACCTATCCAACCACTCCCTATCCCCTGACCTCCCCCTAGAACCTCCACCCCATCCATCCGCCCCCTGCTCCCTGTCCCCTGACGGCCCCCCGCCACTTCCACACCTATCCAACCACTCCCTATCCCCTGACCTCCCCCTAGAACCTCCGCCCCATCCAACCGCCCCCTGCTCCCTGTCCCCTGACTGCTCCCCGGCACTCCCACACCTATCCAACCACTCCCTATCCCCTGACCTCCCCCCAGAACCTCCACCCCATCCAACCGCCCTCTGCTCCCTGTCCCCTGACTGCCCCCCAGCACTCCCACACCTATCCAACCACTCCCTATCCCCTGACCTCCCCCCAGAACCTCCGCCCCATCCAACCGCCCTCTGCTCCCTGTCCCCTGACTGCTCCCCGGCACTCCCACACCTATCCAACCACTCCCTATCCCCTGACCTCCCCCCAGAACTTCTGCTCCATCCAACCGCCCCCTGCTCCCTGTCCCCTGACTGCCCCCCAGGACTCCCACACCTATCCAACCACTCCCTATCCCCTGACCTCCCCCCAAAACCTCCGCCCCATCCAACCGCCCCCTGCTCCCCGTCCCCTGACGGTCCCCCAGCACTCCCACACCTATCCAACCACTCCCTATCCCCTGACCTCCCCCCAGAACCTCCGCCCCATCCAACCGCCCTCTGCTCCCTGTCCCCTGACTGCTCCCCGGCACTCCCACACCTATCCAACCACTCCCTATCCCCTGACCTCCCCCCAGAACTTCTGCTCCATCCAACCGCCCCCTGCTCCCTGTCCCCTGACTGCTCCCCGGCACTCCCACACCTATCCAACCACTCCCTATCCCCTGACCTCCCCCCAGAACCTCCACCCCATCCAACCGCCCTCTGCTCCCTGTCCCCTGACTGCCCCCCAGCACTCCCACACCTATCCAACCACTCCCTATCCCCTGACCTCCCCCCAGAACCTCCGCCCCATCCAACCGCCCTCTGCTCCCTGTCCCCTGACTGCCCCCCAGCACTCCCACACCTATCCAACCACTCCCTATCCCCTGACCTCCCCCCAGAACCTCCGCCCCATCCAACCGCCCCCTGCTCCCTGTCCCCCGACTGCTCCCCAGCACTCCCACACCTATCCAACCACTCCCTATCCCCTGACCTCCCCCCAGAACCTCCGCCCCATCCAACCGCCCTCTGCTCCCTGTCCCCTGACTGCTCCCCGGCACTCCCACACCTATCCAACCACTCCCTATCCCCTGACCTCCCCCCAGAACTTCTGCTCCATCCAACCGCCCCCTGCTCCCCGTGCCCTGACGGTCCCCCGCCACTCCCACACCTATCCAACCACTCCCTATCCCCTGACCTCCCCCCAGAACCTCTGCTCCATCCAACCGCCCCCTGCTCCCTGTCCCCTGACTGCTCCCCGGCACTCCCACACCTATCCAACCACTCCCTATCCCCTGACCTCCCCCCAGAACCTCCGCCCCATCCAACCGCCCCCTGCTCCCTGTCCCCTGACTGCCCCCCAGGACTCCCACACCTATCCAACCACTCCCTATCCCCTGACGTCCCCCCAGAACCTCTGCTCCATCCAACCGCCCCCTGCTCCCTGTCCCCTGACTGCCCCCCAGCACTCCCACACCTATCCAACCACTCCCTATCCCCTGACCTCCCCCTAGAACCTCCACCCCATCCATCCGCCCCCTGCTCCCTGTCCCCTGACGGCCCCCCGGCACTCCCACACCTATCCAACCACTCCCTATCCCCTGACCTCCCCCTAGAACCTCCGCCCTATCCAACCGCCCCCTGCTCCCTGTCCCCTGACTGCTCCCCGGCACTCCCACACCTATCCAACCACTCCCTATCCCCTGACCTCCCCCCAGAACCTCCACCCCATCCAACTGCCCTCTGCTCCCTGTCCCCTGACTGCCCCCCAGCACTCCCACACCTATCCAACCACTCCCTATCCCCTGACCTCCCCCCAGAACCTCCGCCCCATCCAACCGCCCTCTGCTCCCTGTCCCCTGACTGCTCCCCGGCACTCCCACACCTATCCAACCACTCCCTATCCCCTGACCTCCCCCCAGAACTTCTGCTCCATCCAACCGCCCCCTGCTCCCTGTCCCCTGACTGCCCCCCAGGACTCCCACACCTATCCAACCACTCCCTATCCCCTGACCTCCCCCCAGAACCTCCGCCCCATCCAACCGCCCCCTGCTCCCCGTCCCCTGACGGTCCCCCGCCACTCCCACACCTATCCAACCACTCCCTATCCCCTGACCTCCCCCCAGAACCTCTGCTCCATCCAACCGCCCCCTGCTCCCTGTCCCCTGACTGCTCCCCGGCACTCCCACACCTATCCAACCACTCCCTATCCCCTGACCTCCCCCCAGAACCTCCGCCCTATCCAACCGCCCCCTGCTCCCTGTCCCCTGACTGCTCCCCAGCACTCCCACACCTATCCAACCACTCCCTATCCCCGACCTCCCCCTAGAACCTCCACCCCATCCATCCGCCCCCTGCTCCCTGTCCCCTGACTGCCCCCCAGCACTCCCACACTTATCCAACCACTCCCTATCCCCTGACCTCCCCCCAGAACCTCCACCCCATCCAACCGCCCCCTGCTCCCTGTCCCCTGACTGCTCCCCAGCACTCCCACACCTATCCAACCACTCCCTATCCCCTGACCTCCCCCCAGAACCTCCACCCCATCCATCCGCCCCCTGCTCCCTGTCCCCTGACTGCCCCCCAGCACTCCCACACCTATCCAACCACTCCCTATCCCCTGACCTCCCCCTAGAACCTCCACCCTATCCAACCGCCTCCTGCTCCCTGTCCCCTGACTGCCCTCCAGGACTCCCACACCTATCCAACCACTCCCTATCCCCTGACCTCCCCCCAGAACCTCTGCTCCATCCAACCGCCCCCTGCTCCCTGTCCCCTGACTGCTCCCCGTCCCCTGACTGCTCCCCGGCACTCCCACACCTATCCAACCACTCCCTATCCCCTGACCTCCCCCTAGAACCTCCACCCTATCCAACCGCCTCCTGCTCCCTGTCCCCTGACTGCCCTCCAGGACTCCCACACCTATCCAACCACTCCCTATCCCCTGACCTCCCCCCAGAACCTCTGCCCCATCCAACTACCCCCTGCTCCCTGTCCCCTGACTGCCCTCTGGGACCCTTTGCCCCTTATCCAACCCCCCCCCACTCCCCGCCCCCTTACCATGCCGCTCAGAGCACCAAGACTGGCAACCGTACTGCCCGGCCGGAGCCAGCCATGCCGCCGCGCAGTCTAGAGCAGCGGGGCAGGCCGGCAGCTCTCGCAGCCCCACCGCCCGGCAGGAGCTCGCAGCCCCACCACCCAGAGCGCTGGCAGCCCGGCGAGCTGAGGCTGCAGGGGAAGGGGGTCAGCAGGGGAGGGGCCGGGGGCTAGTCTCCCCGGCCGGGAGCTCCAGGGCTGGGCAGGATGGTCCCGTGGGCCAGATGGGGCCTGTAGTTTGCCCACCTCTGCCATAAAGCAAATCACTCATGGTCTTTAATCACCTGACCACACTCTATTTGTCACTGAATAGTGGCACTATAAAGTATGGGATCGGTAAAGGCAGCCTGCCTGTGTGCTGTAGCAACATTGTCATGTCAACTGCTATATGCCAGTAAAACTGGCCCTGGGAAACCTTTCCAGTGCAGACCCGGCCTTAGCAATCCTTGCCCCATAGGGATGGTTTTGTAGGGAAGGTATTTTGGCCTAGGTTCAATGCCCAGTTCTTCCACCGATGCCTTACTGACATTTAATCTCTCCATGCATTAGTCCCTCATCTGTAAAATGGAGACAGGAATACTTTCTTTGTCCATCTTACCGATTTCGATAGTAAGCTCTTTGGGAGAGGCGCAGGTTTTCACTGTGTGCATGTATGTACAGTGTGTAGCAAAACCTTAATACAAATAAGCAATACTTATTCTGAGTGATTTTGTTTTCCTTGACTCTGCTACCCGCTGCCCGTAATATACTTCACCCGCAGACCATGACTGCATCCGCATAACTCTACACGCCGCCTCTTTCTCTTCGCTACCCGAGACTCTCTAAAATAACATCCTATCGGTTTTCCTACAAGCTCTCCTAGTGCATAGACATTTGCACTTGTTTGACTTGCTTGCAGTTCTGAACAACATGGAAAATCAATGTAATCAAACGGCGAACCAATCAACAAAGAACAAATTCTGGCGGACAAAGAGGTTGCCTAAGTATTTTGTCTTTCCTAGCTCCCATTGAAGTCCACAGCAAAACTAGATAAATTCATGGAGGATAGGTCCATCATTGGGAACTAGATAAATTCATGGAGGATAGGTCCATCAATGGCTATTAGCCAGGATGGGAAGGAATGGTGTCCCTAGCTTCTGTTTGCTAGAAGCTGGGAATGAGCGACAGGGGATGGATCACTTGATGATTACCTGTTCTGTTCATTCCCTCTGGGGCACCTGGCATTGCCCACAGACAAGATACTGGGCTAGATGGACCCTAGATCTGACCCAGTATGGCCATTCTTATGTTCTTATGTTCTCCCTGGGTTCTTAAACATTCACCTGTCTGGTACAGCAGCCACGGCCAGCTCTGCCTCTGTATTGTCAGAACCAGCTTTCTTAAAAGATGAGGAGGGATTGTTGTGATGTGTGGCTAGAGCACTCTCCAGGGTTACAATGCAAACCTCACCATTTATTACTTCTTGAGTGTGCCTTCACACCCTGAACAAAATTATGCTCTCAGATTCACACTGTGGGTAGAACGAAGCATTGAGCGGTTAAGCTGTGGTCTCGTAATCAGTGGCAGTGCCTGGACTAGATCTGGGAATCCTGACTCCCAGCCCCATGCTCTAACCACCAGTTAAGACACCGTGCTCATTGGCAAATTCTCTTCTGGGGCAGAGGACAGTCGCATCTAGTTCCTGGTAATCAACATCAAGACATTTTCATTTTAAATTAACTTGGTCATTTGTCAAAAACAGAAGCACATTTCACTCACCATAGCCTCAGTAACAGCTCCTTGATAGAGACAGTGTCACCTAGTGGATAGACCGCTGGCCTGGGACTCAGATATTTGGGGTCTATTCCCAGCTCTGCTGCTGGGCGATCATGGGCAAGTCACATCACCTTTTTGTGCCTCAGTTTTCCCATCAGTAAAATGGGCGTGATGATACTGCCCTCGTGAGTAAAATGCTTTGAGCTCTCCTAATGAAATGTGCTATGTAAGCGGTAGGTGTTATTATTAATTGTCATCCTTATGCTCATTAAGTGCCCAGGTCCATGCTCCAGATCAGGGCTGACTGTTCCTCCACTCCCAGCGATCTCAATGGAAGTGTAGGTTGCATAAGCACCTCGCAGCACTTAGCAGAGTCTAACCCACACAGCAGGGAGTTTTTCTCAGTCTGATTGCCACCGTCAGCATTGCCACCTGACTCCTTTCCACTCAGATAGCTGTTAGCATATTATCAAAAAGTTAGTTAGCATATTATCATATTATCACTTTCCACAGTATGCATCCGATGAAGTGAGCTGTAGCTCACGAAAGCTTATGCTCAAATAAATTGGTTAGTCTCTAAGGTGCCACAAGTCCTCCTTTTCTTTTTGCGAATACAGACTAACACGGCTGTTACTCTGAAACATATTATCAAAGACACTCTGGGGAAAGGCCAGCCATGTCTGTACTGAGCTGCTCTTCCTCGAAGGATGCAGCTTGGTTTTGCTGTCTATGTACTAGCACTTGCTGATTTACTTGCAGGCAAGGGCCTTTGTGCCATGTGGCACTGTGGAACTCAATCACCTAGCCGATCCTCTTTTCCCCTCTTGCAGCAGCAGGGGAGCCCGGAATTATGCAGCGATATCAATGAATATCAAAGCGAGTCTTGGCTCTTCAAAGACATCAGTGTGTTTCTTCAAACATCCCACAACATCTGGCGCTCTCAGTGCCCGTCCCCACACAATACAGAGATTATTAGTGAGGCAGTAGCAAGGGGAGAATGCTTTTGGATTTTCTGATATTTTCTGGGATGAGCAAAACCATTGCAAAAAAGTGAAAGATGCCTCCACAGGCCTTAGATCATGGGGGTCTGCTCTTGGGTCTGCTCATGTCTGCCAGCAGCAGCCAATCATTGGTGTAGCTGAATCAACGCAATCCCCGAGTTTAGACAGGCAAAGCCGCTATATGCCCCAGTGTAACTTACACTGGGTTCAAAGCAGAAATAAACTGCATCAGTGGAAATCACAGCTGACAGCTGCTTTGCCTGTCCACACTGCGGGTTTGCAGCAGCACACCTAACCTGGTGGTTAAACCCCAGTGTAGATAAGGCCTTACCAACTGTAGACGCTCTAACCAGAGGTCTGGAAGACAGGGAGAGGGTCTGAGAGACGCACGGTGTGAGAAAACCTGGATTTGTGCTGGAAATGGCCCAACTTGATGATCACTTTAGATAAGCTATTACCAGCAGGAGAGTGGGGTGGGAGGAGGCATTGTTTCATGGTGTCTGTGTATAAAATGTCTTGTGCGATTTCCACAGCATGCATCCGATGAAGTGAGCTGTAGCTCACGAAAGCTCATGCTCAAATAAATTGGTTAGTCTCTAAGGTGCCACAAGTCCTCCTTTTCTTTAGACAGTATGGTGATAAAAAGCCAAAGCCTTAGCTATACTAGAGCGCCCCCTGGTGTGCTACATTTGGAACTGCACGATTACTAGAGTATATGTAGGCCTGAGAGAATGTCCCAGCTCCTCAGCAATAAGAACCAGGAAAACAAAGCAGGGAACAAACCAGCTGGAAGAGCGGAAGATACAGCAAACAGCAGCTAATTACAAAATGGCCGCTCTAAGATTACAGCTGTCTGGCTCTGCTCAGTTTAAAAGAAAAGTCCCAGAAAGCCATGCTGGGGGGCAAGCGAGAAACGTCCTTACAAGAAGGGAACCCTGGGCTGGTGAAAGTTAGGTGGGACCAGGGAGTCACTTAGAAAGAAGCTCCTGGAGATATTGCTATCACCGTTGTATTCCAGGGGCCACGTGTACACAAGAGTGAGGACACAAAAGATTCTGTGGCAAAAGTCTTGGTGATGGTCCTTTCAAAACAACCAGGCTAGCCCTGTAGTTTTGTAATGAATATCCAAAGCCACCATGCAAAAAAACCAAATCTTATTGTCGGGCCCAGTGTCTCACTTTCCAGATGATCAGGGGCTGGCAGCGTTGTGAAAACAGTTCTCACCTGTCCCAGTGGTTCCAGGGCTACTAACGGTACCCAGCCCTGAAATCACTTGTAGGCATTACTTGCCACAACTTCAGGTGCGGGTGGAATGGTGTCTTGATACAGCGTTTTGGCATTACATCCCAACGTAATCACACTGCTTCAGGAACCTGCCTCTTTAGCTCCAAGGGTCTCCAGTTCAAATCCTGCTGCGGTGGCCATCCCAGCTAGAACATTGCAGAACTTTCCCCACCCACTCCTGTAATTGACCCATGTTCTAATCCTTGCTCTGGTGAGCTGGGGCTAGTGCTGTGTGTATGGTGCCTGGCTTAGAGAGGATAAGGGCCCTATTACTAGTGTCAAGTGAAGGCAAATTTCTTTACCTCAGGTGGTTGAGGCCTGTAGCATGGGAGTTAGAAGATCAAGGTTCCAGTCTCAGCTCCCTAACTGGGTGAGTGTTGCTTGCATCTCCTCTCTGAGGCCTACTTTCCCCATCTGTTCTTGGCAATACCGGCCCTCACAGCTGTGGGAGGTTGATGCTCAGAGTGTGGGAAATGTGCATGAGTTTGAACTGGGTAAGATGCTATGGGAGACCATTTGTATAAAGGACTCCATAGAAAGTGAAGCTGTATTCAGTGTGTCACATCCTTATCCGCTGGTTCTGTCTGAGGAGATGAAGCTCACTTTGGGCCTAGAAATTAGGTGATTAAATTAAGTTGAGCACCTACCACTGCATTCAGGCACCTAAGAGCTAAATTAGTGCTGATTAAAGTGCGTGGGAATTGAGGGCACTCAGAAGTTCCCAAGATCTCGTCATAAGAGAGATGGGAACTGCCCCCGTCATCTCAGTGGGCACAATTAACTGTGAAGCCTTATGAAAAATTAAATATCAACATTGTTAACCATTTTATTACTGATGTCTTCAGCAGAAACAACCAGCTACCGTGGGATTGTAGGCCGTCTGAGCAGAGAATCAGCGGCCTAACCCTTGCTTTTGGTGCTATCTCATTTGCTAACTGTTATTATTTTCCTTTGGTCCATCATTTGTGAGCTCGGTTCCTGATTTTGATCTGCATTTTTATCCAAGTAAGGAGAGGGATGGGGTCTGCGCTAACAATTCAGAGAAAGCCACCACAGAGATGCAGCTCAAAGTCTAAGCCTAAATTTAGGGCAGGAACGCTTCGATCCCAGCTGTGGGAGAAGAATGCCTTCAATTGCGAGAGTCTTGGCCTCAGATCTTTGACCCAAACAATCAAAATGTTGCTGACTCGAACAAGTGCATTCGCTTCATGAGATGGGAATCGAAAGTTTGGTCAGCATAATTAGGTTAAACTGTTTCCTTGATAGTACTGTATTTGCATATTACATAGCCGAGCTTCAGATTTTATCTGTAAATAAGCCCAATTCGGGGCCTCTAGCCATGAAAGTCAATGGGGGGAGGAGGGACTGTCTAGGCAGACTTGGGTGTCAGATGGATAATCGCCCCATGACAGGCCCTAGAAATCAAGGCCTCCAACTGGATCTCATAGCAGCTATGCCAAGAAAAGAGCAAATGTGGTCTTTCATTGAATAGCAAGAATGCTATCCCAGCGCTCAGGAAACATGGTGATGTTAAGATATGGCTGTACGTTTCACTCATCTATTTTTTGCTACCATGATTATTTGCATCTGGGGAAATACAGAATGATTACAGCTGGGTAGAATCTTGCAAACAAATCGTCTTTTATCGGGGAGGCAAAAAAATGACCTTTTCAGAAATGAAACATTTTGCGAAGCCAGTAAGTTCGTTTTCTTTTGGCAATGCTTAACTTTTCAAAAGTTTTTAATAGAAACTGCAAATATTTTTTTTAAAGCTAGCCTGTTGGGCTTTTGGCCTTCATTTTTTCAATTATTAATTATTTTATTAATGAATATTATTATTTGCACTACAGTAGCACCTAGGGGCACCAGCTAGGGACCAGGAACCCACTGTGCTAGGCACTATACAAACACAAAACAAAAAGAGAGTCACAATCTCCATTTTAGTTTTTGATCTTCTTCTCCTTGTACATTTAGTCTTCCCACACAGTTGTCTTCTTTGGGCTGTGTGTTCTAACATCCTTATGTTCAGCCATCATTGAACCTTTGTGTTTAGCAGTTCTCACTATACCTCCCTTCTTTTTTGTGTGATTGTGTGCGTTCAGTCAGTAAGCCTTCTTCGTGTTCAGGCATCGACACTGCTGGTTTGTTTTTGCTGCATTGCTGATTTTGATTGGACAGCACAGCCACCGGGGGTTCCCAAAATCAAACCAAGTGTCTCTTTGAAAACCTTTGATTTCAAAGTAAAAAAAAATAAATCATTTTTGAAAATGAAAAATGTGTGTGACAGGGTGTATCTACCTTCCACTGGACCTGCAGGGGTTAATGCAGACTGAGGAAGCCATGCCCCTCCCTCCCTGCTGGGCATACTCAGCCTGAAGACACAGTATAAAGGGAAGCCCGTGCTGCTCATTTGGGCTGGACCACCAAGGAGGAAGGATGTGTATAGCAAGCTCCCTCCGGAGAGCTGCGGGAGCCCCAGTCCACACTGACCAGGCACGCCAAACCCCAGGTGGACCACGGACTGCCTACAGAGACCTGTGAGGGAACTGAACCTGGCAGAGACCTCTCCAGCTGGAGACCCCTGGGACCAAAGGACCTGCGGACTGCTGCACCGAAAGACAGGATAGGAAGTGGCCCAGGGAAAATAGACACTGGCCCAGCCATAGTGTTGTGGTGGGATCCCCGCTGACCCAGTAGCGGAACCGTCCGCCACTGTTCGGGGCCTGGGCTGAGATCCGGTGGAGTAGGGTGGGTCCCCTACCACCAGCTGCCAACCCCACCCCTGGGGTGGCAGCCTCCCCACATCAGGCCTGTGTTTGTCTGCTGTCTGCCAGAGCTAGGACAACAGGCTGTTTGCTGTTCCACCCTGCCTGAGGACCCCAGACTGCATGTTTGTTGCTCTACGCTGTCTGAAATCCTAAGACCCAACTGGTTGGGTTCTCTACCTGGCTTGAAGGTCTGAGACCCTGCGTAATGGCCCCAAAGAACTCTGACCTCTAGGTCACACTGCCCTGAGAGAAAGGGTAGCCCAAAGAACTGACTGCTAGGCCACACACTCCTGTTTTTGTGGCTTAGGCCATCAGAGAGACTCTCGCAGCTGGGGAGTAAAGCCCCCTGCCAACATGACTGGATACCCCTGAATGGGGTGTATGTACCCCGTGACAATGTGCAATAACAGTTATGCAGACAATGTCAAACAACAAATCATTCTATTTTGAAAACTAACGGAATGAAAATGAGCTTGGGGATTTTCAACCAAGGTAACAGTCTAATTATGTGGGTACAGATAAAAGGGGCATGCGGAGGGGGAGAATCTAATGTGGATGCAATTATACTGCTATAAAAAGTGCTTATGGTAATATAGCTTATTCTGATTTGGTGTAATTGTCTATACTAGGGTTTTTACAAGTACAACTGTTGTAAAAAATTACATCCCTACCCCATACAGTGACACCAGTAGAAGTCTACGTCCAGTCCAGCCCTAAATAACAAGAGTGAAATCCAGGGAAGGTGAAAAATGCAAGTTAGTGCTACTGCTGAGACTACAGTAAAGATTTAGGTCTAGATTGTGCTTGAGTAGTTAGTTACATCCACAACCCCACAATGTCTCACTGAAGCCAATAGGTCTATTTGTGTGAGTAAATGCATCGAGGTGTGTAAGGAGTCCATAATTACACAGGCTTACCTCTGGGATCAAGGCAAGAGGTGTTACATTTGCTTGTTGTCTGCACCAAAAAATAGCAGGCTGAGGTCAAAATGTTTTCTGTCAGGGACAGCCAATCTTTTTACAAAGCCTGGGACACAGAAGTTGCTGTATTACAGATTTCTTTCACCCTACTCCAACTGCCTGGAAAAGTGAAGAGTTAGGCTAGTTCTACCATACCCCCTTTCCCCTTCCCCATTTTCCTATATCTAGAAAAGAATTTCACGTTGAATGGGCTGAAAAACAAAGTACTAAATAATTTTTAGAAATTTCAGCTGGTTGGGAAAAACTGAGGAAGACAGACAATTTTCATTGCAAAAGTTGAGCACTTCCTCAAAAAAAATCAGCACAAAAAAAAGTAAGATGGACCAGTGACTTGAAGCCTATCAGAGAAGGGATGTAGCTGAGTGAGCTCTCTGCTGGCATCTGCTGCAGAGCAAGGGGAATCGACTGAGTGAGGTTGTACCTGATTTAAATACCAACTGCGTTCTTTGCTGTCATCTGCTGGAGAGCAAGGGGAGTCAACAGAGAGGCAATACCTCGTTTACATATTAACCGGCTATTTTGGGGACATTGGGGTATCATTTGGCTACATTTTGTACTTGGGGACAATATTTTGGAGATTATCCTGTTGGGAACCACCTGGGCAAAGCCTGGATACTGACTGGGTTGGGATCACCCTGAGGGAGACTAATGTTTGCTGAGGCTGGGGACAGAGGCCTGGGACTTACTCTCTCTTTCTTTGAAGTCTGATTATGTTCTGGTTTGCTGTTAGAAATGTCTTTTTGGTGGCATGGGCACTGCTGGATTCTTTAGATCAGTGTTTCCTCAATGTACCGGCACCGTTCCATGGCAACCTCCATGCCGGTCCCTGAGATTTCCCTGAGACATTTTAAGAAAGCAGCAAGCTGGTCCCTGGTATCGAAGAGGTTGAGATGCACTTCTTTCACTTACTGGTCCTTTTGCAACGGAAAGAGCTGAGCTGAGAACTGCAGTTGCCTTTGTGAGCAGAGCTCAGCTGTGACTCCTGCTGTTTGACAAGAAGGAGGCAGAGCTCAGCAGCCATTTTTGTCAGCTGGCCAGCAGTAGGTAGAGCAAAGTGGCAGGTGGGTCCAACCACAGTAACCTGCAGACAGAGCAATTAGGTGGACTACGGTGGGAGCAGAGGAGTTCGCAGGCCATTTCACTGGTCCCCTCTAGTGAGGCCTCCCTGTCCTAGCTGCTAAAATCATTATAGCAGGACAGGTGGCAGAGCCTGAGAACTGTTTAAGAAACAGGGACGCTGATTTTCTTGGGACCACAAACAGAGTGGGGAAACTGGGAACCCATGAACTGCAGATAGGGGATTGGGAGGTGGAAAAATTGCATCAGCCACTCAGGATCCAATTGTTTGGGGCTGTGACCCATGCCCCCCTGAGGTAGTAGGTGACAAAGTGAAACTGCAAAATTTGTCCGAGTTCACCCTTTCCTTTCCCCAATAAAACTCATTTAAACCTCTGTTGAATGTGCTTGCGAGTGGGTCCAGTTTTGCCTATCAAAGGTGGCCAGAGTGGATATGGGTTCCCAGATTACTGCGGGGGGCTCCAGCCAATAGTAAACAAATGGCAGAGAATCCCCTAGAAAGAAGGACCCAGCCCTTGTTACTCCCAGCACCATTGGCAGAAGTGTTATAGTACATTCACCTTCCCCCAACTGCTTCTCAGCTAAATTACACCTTCATGACACCTCTGCTTGGGTCAGGGCTGGTCCAATCCCACAGAACATCCGCAACATAAGGCACCGCACTGGAGACATATGATCTTGACATTTTATTATTTGAATAAGTATTGTAGCATCCCCATCACTGAACACAAGACTGAGATGCCAATTACACAAAGGAAAAAGCAGTATTAGCTGTACAGAGAGTGAAATAGTAAGGACCACTTTCAACATCCACTCCTGCTGAGAGCCCTTTACAGAGAGTTACTAGTACAATTCTGATAGACCTTGCACCAACACTGCTAGGCAGGCACTGGCACCATGAGAAAATTACTCAGGACAGGTTCCATTATACACAAGTCATCTGACAACTCTGGGCATATGGTTTTAGAGCTATCAATATATCATCTCTCTGTGTATAAACCTATTACACCATATAATGCAGAAGTCCAAACCTTCAGTCTTACAAATCACTGGGCAAAAGGGAGTTAGTAACACTTTGTTCTCCAGGGGCAAGCAGAGAAGGATGCAGTGATAGAAATGAGCACTAATTCAGCTGACAGTATTTATGGAGTTGCTGGGTAAAGTTTTCATATGTGCTTGAGTCCTGTTAACTTTAAGTGGGACTTGGTGCTTAAATCCCTTTGAAAATTAATGGGACCTAGGCTCAAAAGCACCTAAAACAATTAGACATGGCTTTCAACGTATCATGTGTCTTGTTCTACTCATTCTACAGGAAGACTTATTAACCTGGATGAGAACTCTGGACAGAGATCTGGAACCACATGTATCCCTTAGAAACTCTGCAGCCTTAAATTCCTTGATATGTAGAACCCTGGTATTGAAACAGGTTACCAACTCAACGGTTCCTAACCTTTCCAAACCCTGTCACCAATCTGGCTTTGAAATTCCAGATAGGGCTGTGAGATTCACTCATCCTTGGCTTCTCTCACCTACCATCAAGTCTAACACTGCACAGCAGGAAGAGCCTTTGAATCACATCTGCCAAGTCAAACCTGCCTACTCCTGGGAGCATCAATTAAAATCCAATTGTAGAATCATTGTTCAAAATGGTCCAAATATCACAGCTCAGGTTGAGTTTGCAGCATAAGTATTCAGGGAAAAGGACAAATTATCTTGACTTGTAAATGAAGCAGATTCAGGTCTTGAATCACTAGAGATTATGGAACCCAATGTCATTTTGACAGTCATTTTCCTGACTAAGTGCATATTAATATCCCATTTAAAAACTTGAAAGTATGAGAATTTATAAAACTGTCGCCACCAAATGGTGAATTTGTGCATTGCCATTGTAAAAAAGTAAAAATTACACTTTAGGCAGACATTTAAAAAATGGAGGAGGGGTTTAAAAGGACCACCTCGGAATGAGAAATCTATGCTACGTGAAAGTGTATAGCAAAAACTTGTATCCTGAGCTCTCCACATGGAGATAAAAATCTCAAATCAGCCTCAACTATTGTGTCCTGAATGAAGCTCGTTAGAGATTGCATACAGCTGAGACTCACCTAAAGCACATTTAGAAGACAAGTAATTTGTACTTAAGGGCTTTTTGCTACTCATAAAAACAAAAACATTCCAATGGTTTTGGGATCAAACTAACCAAAACAGACTTTGGATCCCCAGGCCTTCAAGAACCAGCTTCTTTATTTCTTCTCAAACTTCATGAGACAGTACAGAGCTACAGCTGCAGAGTTCGCCAATTCCAGCTTGGGCTATAAGTGGCAGAAAGTTCAGTTCTGCCAAGTAATGCATTCAGGATGGGCCTGAGGACTCATAGGAGAAGCGTTTCCAACTCCAATTCATGAGAACCTGGCATCTCCCACCCCGAAGCTCAGATTAAGAAGATAATGTCATCAGACATCATGATCTGGTTATCGTCTTGCATGCGCTCCAATGCCACCTTGACTTCAGCTGCCGAGAAGGGTTCAGGGTTGTCCCGGTTGATGGACTCCATCAGGCTCTTCAGACCCACCGACTGCGCATGGGCAGCTCTGAACACCTCCAGAAGACCAGCCTTGAAAGCTTTCAGCCTAGCCAAGCAGGAGGAAAGGTAATTAGAACCAGAAGCTAGACTCAAATCATTCTTCATTCACAGCCATTAGTTCTTCCCCAGAGAGAGTCACAGCTCCCAGCATGAGATCAAAGATTGAGGGCCCTAGCACCTGCAACCTATCTTGGGAATTTTTAAGGGGTCACCTTATCAATATTCTGTGAAAATGGTTAGTCTCTAAGGTGCCACTAGTACCTTAGTGCCTTACCTGCCAACCACGTGAGTCGGGGTCAATGGTATCAGCTATCTGACAGAGTGCCTTCCAAGCAGTAGGATTCCAAAGTGCTTTACAAACTAGATAGAATTGCTGCACCCGACCTGGAAATGCTGTTCAGGACAGGAAGCAAATACCCCAACTGAACTGCAGGTGGTATTTTACCCACTTCAGAATCTGGTCAGCTCATAGGAGTTAAAGTCCCCTAACTCTTGTGACTGCTATTAAATGTATGAATGGTTTGTGCATGATTGTGTTCTACTCCACGGGGGAAAGGTCACCACAGCTTCACCAAGAACTAAAAACAGTGGAGGGATTAAGGCAAGTCACTAAGACTGTAAAACTTGCCCAGAGAAGGACCATTTTCTGGGGTGGTTTGGTTCAGACTGGGTTTGCCAAAGCCCAAGCAAGAAAGAATGAACGTGGGATACATAAACAGACCCAAGGCTTCAGCAAACAGATAGCGACAACTCTCATGGAAGGGTTGGAAAGCACGTTGGCCAATCAGATTCCCTATGTGGGAGACGGGTGATTTCTGACAGGTTTAGTAAGCATGTATGACTTGTCATTCGATATGTTTCCTCTGTAATGCTTTTACTCAAAGAATAAAAGTACTTTGCTTTGGCAAAGCTGTGTGGTGACCTGTAACGGTCTTTGGTGACAACGCACAGCCCAGAGGCTGGCCTTAAGGCAGACTGGAGCTATCACAGTGCAGTCTTACAACCACCAGTTAGAAGGGAGTGGGACATGGGACCCTGCCCAGAGACACGGGATGGCTGGAGACCTGAGAACACAGGGGTTACAGACACCTGTCACAAAGAGTGCCATGTGATCTCCCGTGACCAGAAGCCCTGACCATATCTTACATCTGTCTTAAGTGGCAGCATGCACCTCAAACAACAGTCTTCCCCTTAGCACCATGTGGGGCAAGGGCTCAGTACCTAATCAGAGATGCTAAATGGGTCACTCATACCCCTTCCTGGGTATTTACCAGAGGTTTCCCATTCAAATACTGCTCTAGCCCAACGCTGCTGAGTTTATAAGGCCTAAGGGGATTTAACCCAAGATGGGGCTATGGATGCATAATATAGTAATTAACTTCCACCTCAGGCAGACTTAGTGCCCAGAAAAAGCACGGTGCTCTGGGTATATCTGAACACAAGATACCAGTGGAGTGCACACATTTCCCTGGCACTTGGAACCGCAGGCTCAGGTGAGACTTGCAAGGCCACAGCTGGTCTCCTTATTCTCTTTACTCTAAGGAATGGACGTCTTCCAACGCCCAGTCTGCTCCCCCAGCTGGAGTTAAATCCCATGAAGACACGTACATTATCCTAAATTCTGTCTGCAGTATAAGCCCCTACCCCATCCACCCCCCCCCCCCCCAATTAACACTCAATATTGCGAGCAGGACAAAGAGTCTGTTACCTACATGGCGTCTGGCTCAAATCCACCCAAGCCAGTAATGACCAGGAGTTGCTACCATCCAGATGCCTATTTGAAGTGAGTCAGGGCTAGTTAAGTACCTGCATCAAAAGCAGCCTTTCTATACACACTCAGCAGGAAGAGGAAGGTCTGGACTGCCCCTCTTTCTCCCCCAAGCAAGAAGAGAGGCCACACAGGGTGGGCCAGCTCATACTGCCCAATTAGGCTGAACCTGTTTTGTGAACATCAGTCTCCAGGATTGTCAAGCTGGCTCAGTATTTTATTTAAAAGGAAGAGTGTGAATCCCCCAGGATTTCCATCTTTGTTTCTGGATAAGAGTTTATTTGATGCTAAGCCACAGAGCTGACCCGTTTGAGATCCAATGACATAACTCCCCACGCCTTCTTTAGCCCACCACTCACCTTGAGTCAGCCAACTCGGTCTTTTTGCTCCCTCCAGTCTCCGCAGGTTCAGGAGTCTTTGGGGTATGTGCCTGGACTGGAAGCAGAAAGCGAAGATGAGACATCTGGCAACTAAGAGCTACACGTCATCCCTCCAGTGCCTGCACGCACACAAGACACAGTAGAATCTGCTGCAGCAACCAGGGGATTAGTACGATCTTTTAGCCTGTATCTGTACAGTATCTTGCAGCATGGCGCTGTCACTAACTTCTTTCCAGAGCAAGGATATTATTCCTTCCATGTAGTTTTACAGTGGCTAATTAGTCTTACTGTTAATTCAGTGTCTAGCACAACGGGGCCCTGGGATGCTACCATAATAATTAATATCCACTCTCTCACCAAAGCCATGGAAGGAATAATGCCACTGGTACACCCTGGTGATTTCCATAGCTGTATCTGATTTCTGTAGTGGTTACATTCAGATGTCTGGGGAAATGGGACCATGACGATGACACAGCATTGCTACCTATAGCATACCACCCTGGTACTCAGTTTGGATTTTAGGAGGTCTTTAGCACTCATGTGCCCATCATGGCCAATAAACTGTTCCTCAGCCCAAGAGATCTCCCTCCCAGGAAGACTTGCCCTATGCACACTCTTTGAGATGGGAGCAGGGTCTTCATCCCTGGTTGCCTAAAAACAACAGTCCCTTGAAAGTGGGCCCTTGTAAAGCACCGCAAGAATTTAGAGTGCAACATCAACGTGTAATGACCACGGTAAACTTTTGCTAACAGCAAGGGTTGCTATATCCTGGACCAGTCTCCCAAGCAAAGCGGTGGAAGCCCACTTTCTATAACTGGACAGAGGCTATAGGGAACAATCCTGCACTGGCCCCAGGGGTTGGAGCTGATCATCCAAGGTGTCTCGCTCCCACTTTCCAGTGTCTGGGAGAAGCTCAGTTCATCTGTTGCCCCAAAAGCTGTGTCAGCAGGCAGCTTGAAACACAGCATGCCATCCAGTGGACTCTTCCACGGCGTGCTCAAGTCCAGCATCAGGCAGGAGACAGCACCATACAGCCCCTTGTGCACACAGGATCCAGGAAGAGAGGGAAAGAAAGCCACTCACCTTCCGGCATTTCCTCTTCTGTGTCACTGAAGTCATAGGGGTCATAGGACTCCCCCTCCTTCGCTTCCTGATCGCCAGGGTGCGCCTTCTTCCTCCTGCAGGGCAACAGAAGGTTACTGCCACTCCTCACCACTCTAGGCAATACACCTCCAATGCCACAAGGGAGGCACTTCACACCTCTAACCACTGGGTGGGGATACAGCTGGGCCACCTGCAGATTACTGGGGAACTCAGTGCTTCTCTTCAAACACTGAAGGAAGACACCTGGGTTGGTTCTGGTAACAAATGAGGAGCAGCTCTGAGGCTGGCCAAAGCATTTGGAAGTTTATAAAAAGATTCAGATTTCCACCCCTCAAAAAACATGACATTTTCTAAAGCTTTCTCCTCTGCCCCCAAGTCCCAGAGAGAGGTTCCAAGCCTACAGACAGTTGGTGAAATACCCTCTAGCCAACAGCCTTGGGGGATTTAGCTTTGTTAAATGCAGTCTGACCTCTCCAAGAAAATCCATTCCTGGGGTTGTCTCTGCACACAGATGCGGCTGGTCAATTTCACAGTCTCTCCCACCCAGTTGGGTTCGCCAGTCCCAGCTAGTGCTCCCTCCCAACATGCATCTCCAGCCCCCCCCCCAACACACCTCTTTTTCTTTCTCTCTCCACCCTCTGGTTCTTCTTCCTCTTCAGTCTCTGAATCATCCTCCGCCTGCTTCTTACGTTTCTTTTCCTTTTCCAGCACCTGCAAAAGGGAGCCAAACAACCCAACCCAAGCAGATTAACAGGAGAGTCAACCCCTCAGGCACTGAAGTTTTGGAATAGCCTTCCAAGGGAAGCAGTGGGGGCAAAAGACTTATCTGGCTTTAAGATTAAACTCTAAGTTTATGGAGGAGATGGTATGATGGGATAATATGATTTTGGCAGTTAATTGATCTTTAACTATTCATGGTAAATAGGCCCAATGGCCTGTGATGGGATGTTAGATGGGGTGGGATCTGAGTTACTACAGAGAATTCTTTCCTGGGTATCTGTCTGGTGAATCTCGCCCATATGCTCAGGGTTCAGCTGATCGCCATATTTGGGGTCGGGAAGGAATTTTCCTCCAGGGCAGACTGGAAGAGGCCCTGGAGATTTTTCGCCTTCCTCTGTAGCATGGGCCACGGGTCACTTACTGGAGGATTCTCCATTCCTTAAAGTCTTTAAACCATGATTTGAGGACTTCAATAGCTCAGACACAGGTGAGAGGTTTATCGCAGGAGCAGGTGGGTGAGATTCTGTGGCCTGCATTGTGCAGGAGGTCAGAATAGATGATCATAATGGTCCCTTCTGACCTTGATATCTATGAATCTATTTGATACATGCTGAGCCTCCAACAGAGAAATCACAGCCGTGGTCTGGGAACAGAAAGCATTTTATGTAGCAATGGAGATCTCAGAGAGTTGGGTATCGTAATTAAGCCTCAACACCCCAAGATGTAGCCTGTCATGCCCATTTCATACAGGGAAACATGCACAGATGTGGAGTCACCTGCCCACAGTTAGCAGCATAACCAGAAATAGAACCCAGGAGTCCTGACACCCAGGATTCCAAAATTACTACAATGCTTACTCCTATGGTACCTCTTGCTGCAGTCTCCAAGCACCATGACCCAGGATTAAGTCAACTCGCCACGAAAAAGAGCAAAACTCCAAATCCCTCCCAGATTAAGACTGCCAAGAGCAACTGCCATTGCTTGCTTCCTAGACCACGCAACAAGGAGCCCATCGCAGCTGGGGTCTTGGAAGGTGGCTCGCAGCAGGGAGTCTTCTACCCTGCGCTACAGCTGCCAAGCCCCAGCACTCAGCCTGGACTACAGCAACAGCCAGCACCACAGCTGAGAGCCACACAAAGAAAAGCCAGATCCTGGAAATTCCAACAGGGGGTTTGCCCCTTTAATTTAATCCTTTGGCACCCAGAGCCCTGGGTGGTTGCCACTACCTGCGGGCACCCTGGCTACACTCTCACCTTTTTGAAGTAGGCGAACTGCACCAGCTCTACGGCAGCTTCCGCGTCCTGCAGGTCGATCGTTTTGTTCATCCTGGCCTTTGCGTGGGCTGTGGAAAGCCTGATCAGTGTCTCCAGCGTACGGGCCGTGACAGGGGAGGTCTGGGAGGGGAGAGGAGAGGAGAAGACAGTCCAGCAACTGAGGGATCAGACAATGGCTCCATGTTGCGGCAAGGCCCACATGTTCATTATGGTCCATGCTGAACAGCTGCAGGCAGAGTCCCAGCACAGAATGAGCAAGGCCACACCCCCGAAAGCCTTAGTCACGTGCATCTTTGCTGTAGTCTACATATGTCTTAGGATGCAAAGGAAGCCTGTGGAAGACACACCCCTCAAAGAGTTGAGGGACAGTGCCAGTCATGGAACAGGAATAGTATGTACATGGTATGCTGTGGGCTATAGCCTCACATGATCCATAGCATCCCAGCGTACTAGGCCAGAGTGAGCCTTCGCTTGAGGCTCAGCATGTGTCTTTGGAGAAAGGACCATGAAACTAAGTGCATGCGATTTCCTCCTCTGTGCCCCCCACCTCGGGGAATCAGCATCGGAAATGTGCTGCTCTGAGAAGCACTGGCAGGCTCCAAACTGCAATTCAACTTTAGGGCAAGGGAAATAGACCAACATTCCCCCCCTACCCCAGAGAATTATTAGCAAAAGCCTGGGAGAATGAGAGGAGTTCACCTCTCTGGAGCATCATGCCCCTAAGTGGGCGTCTCACAAGAGAGAACATCTCAGGGCCAGATGTGTGACTGTTTCCTTGGCCCATGGCAAAAGGATGGAGCTAACCCATTCTGGTCTCTTTCCTTGTCTGCTCCTGCCTCCCACACCCCGGAAAGATTTGCTCACCCTGGCAATGTCGGAGCTTATCTGGTCCTGGCTGCGGAGGCGGGAGTACTCCTCCGCTATGTAATTCGCTGACTCTTGGGTCAACACCGGCTTGATGATCTTGGCCACGTGGATGTATTTTCTCATGAACTCCATGCTAACTATCTTCTCTCTGGCAGAGACACACAAACATATACACAAGTTACGGAATGGAACCAGGAGACTCCATTTTTACTGTGCCGCTCCCTTCCAAAAGGAAGTCGTCCCCCCAGCAACATGAGCAACACACAAAGAACAGGAACACACACATGCATGGAATGCTCAGCCACATACAATGTTCTTCATGATCCTCTTACAGACTTGTGGTATGGGCCAGGTGCAGAACGGCTGCTGTGTTCCATCCCAGGGCTGGACACCTGTCTGTAGTGGGCTAGTGATCCTTCCAGGGATCCTTCCACACAAATGGCACTATATAAAGGCAAGGTACTGCTGCTGCAGGCGACATTTCTCCCACTCCCTTGCCAAGCCCACAAAGGAGCTTAGGTGCCAAAGCCCCAGCAGTTTACAACCAGTCAGACCGTGAACCTCCTCGAAGATAAAAACCACGACTGAATCACTACAGGGATGGGGCAGACAGGGACACACTCACTTGTGCCTCTTGGGGCCATGCAGAAGGTTGTCGTGTTTTTCATACACTTGTAGCTCCTGGTCCTCCTCCTGCACCACATTAGGATCATCCGTAGCCAGGATCTCTATTGCGCTGCCCAGGGGCATGGCTGGGGGAGACATTAGGAGAGCAGGATTTACACATCATCCAGGCCCGAACCCTTGAGAGGCTAATACGTAGCTTGGCTAAGCCACAGATATCACCCCAGAAACCTCTACAGCTGACTAGCACCGAGGTGAGAGAGCCAAGGTTTAGGGTGGTAACAGGGCGTGTATAACTAGGCAAAATGGGATGCGACTGAACAAAGCAAACTGTAGACCACACATCAGGGAAAGCTCATTTTCTGCGAGATCTGAGTATCCTTCCAGGGGGAGTGGAGGAAACGCCCAACTGGACAGGACAAGCCACTGGAGAACGTGCTGCAGACAACAATCTTGCACTGGCCCTACCCCGGAGATGGACTAGATCCAATAGGATTTTCCTCTTATTTAAGACTCTAAGAAAGGAGAAGCTCGAGACCAATTATGCTGCAGGTTTTGAGCCCCCAGGAGTTTTGCATATCACTCAGCTGAGCTCACCCGGTCACTAAATCAACCAAGACACAGAACAATGCAGGAGAGCACTGGAGATTAGTATGGCTCTGTCCGAGTCAGATACCTCAGCCACTCCCAGTAGCTCAACCTGCTGTTTATTCTGCTGCTGGCTTTCACCTACCACGTTTGCCACGACAGTTCGGATAACCAGGCATGCAGCAAGCTACTGGCGGGCGAGAGCTAGTCTGCTTAACGGTCAATGCACTGCAATGGGGGACATCAGAGTCCAGCCCCTCAGGGCACAGGAATAAAGAGAAGCTTCCGACCAGGGACTACGGGTCCCCAGATGGCGAGTGCAACATAAAGCCTAGAGAAATTTGGGGGTGGGATGGGTAGGAGGGATCCCACGGTCTTGGGCAAGGGAGAAGAAACACGGTCAGTTGGACTGGATCAGACCAATGGTCCATCAAGCCCAGTAGCCTGTCTTCCGACAGCGGCCAGTGCCAGGTGCTTCAGAGGGAACAAACAGAACAGGGCAGTTATCAAGTGATTCATCCCCTGTTGTCAAGTCCCAGCTTCTGGCAGTCAGAGGACTAGGGACACTCAGCATCAGGTTACGTCCCTGACCTTCTTGGCTAATAACCAGGGATGGACCTATCCTCCATGAACATATCCAACTCTTTTTTGAACCCAGTTATACTTTTGACCTTCACAACATCCTCTGGCAATGAGTTCCGCAGGCTAACTGTGCGTTGTGTGAAAAAAATACTTCCTTATCTTTGTTTTAAACCTGCTGCCTAATACTTTCATTGGGTGACCATTGGTTCCTGTGGTATGTGAAAGGATAAACACTTCCTTATTCATTTTCCCCACATCAGTCATGATTTTATACACCTCTATCATATCACCCCTTAGTCGTCTCTTTTCCAAGCTGAAAAATCCCAGTCTTTTTAACCTCTCTGCATATGGAAGCTGTTCCATGCCCCTCATCATTTTTGCTGCCCGTCTCTCTACCTTCTCCAATTCTAATATATCTTTTTTGAGCTGGGGCGACCAGAACTGCACACAGTATTCAAGGTGTGGGCGTACCATCGATTTATATAGTGGCGTTATGATTTTCTGTCTTATTATCTATCCCTTTCCTAATGATTCATAATATTGTTAGCTTGGACTGCCACTGCACACTGAGCAGATGTTTTCACAAAGGAGTCAGGATGAAAGCAGGTAGGGGGGAAAAAAGAGAGAAGACTCAACTCACCATCCCCATCCTGCTCGCCAGGTCCTCGGTACCGGTGCATTCGCAGGACGTGGTCCGAGATCTCCCTGTCGTGCTCCGGGTCCATCTGATCCAAGACGATGAAGAGCAGATCGAATCGGGACAGCAAGGAGTCTTGAAGGCCAATGTTCTCCATGGGAGTTTTGTACTGATCGTACTGCAAAGAGCAGGGAGATGAGTTACAGGAGACCCTGAAACTATCAGAAGAACTTGGACATCGTGGCTTTTCGAGGGACTGGGTGTCACAGGATTTAAGAACGAAGGTGCTAACACACCACCCCGGTCTGAACGCTGCCCCTGGAAAATAAACCCAGCAGCATTGCTCCGCTTCACCATGCCTTGTTGCCCCATTTACAAAGGGAACTGGTACATTTTACACTCTGCCTCCCCCAGAGTCGACACCAAGCCAGGCACTTTCCAGATCAGAGCTGAAAACCTCGTGTTGCTTTAATTGCTCAGTTTAACAGCTCTTGGGCTGAGCTCCAGAAAATGGGCTAGAGGCCATGTTCAGTCTCCAGCTCATTCATTTCAAGATGGGGTGCACTGGACGTGAGGGCAGAGTCTGGGCCCAGTGTGGACATTAGGATATGTTTTTGGCATCCACAGCTGCACGGAGACCTACCCAGGACCTTGTTATTTTGATCAAGGGTTTTTACCATCTAGAATTTCCATCAGAGCCTCTTGCTCACCCCTCAGGAGATCAGATGATCCTCTCCTGGAACGTGGGTCCGGTCTCAGTAGCTACTAGGAGAAGAGCTGATCCGAGAGAGCCCCCCCGCCAGCACTCGCCCTGACTCACCCTGCCGTAGACAGGATTGGCTGCAGCCAGCACACTGCAGCGGGCATTGAGCCTGGCATGGATGCCTGCCTTGGCAATGGTCACGCGACCCTGCTCCATCACCTCATGGATGGCCGTGCGGTCGATGTCGGACATCTTGTCGAACTCATCAATGCAGACCACGCCCCGGTCAGCCAGGACCATGGCTCCAGCTTCCAAGCGGCGTTCACCTGGGGGGTGGAGCAGGGAGTAGTCCAGGGTTATGTATGGGCCATCATCCCCAAGCCCTCCCCTTTGCTCTGAAATTCACAGAGATCTGACAGATCCCTGGCATCTGGGGGTTCAAATCCCCAAAACTCTGGTGCCCAAGGAGTACATGAAATCCTGGCTTCAGAGACAGCTCTGCCTAGCTCTCCGCAGCGGAGAGTGGTGGGGGTAACGCAGGGAAAGCCAGGGAGATGAATCTTCAAGACAGAGAGGCATGGGAGGACCTGGGGGTGGGATGGGACCACCTTGGGTGGAAAGTAACCAGATCCTATTCAAAGAAGCAAGTACCATTAGTTCTCGCACAGGTATTTCCAGCAGCAGGAAGGTCAAGAACATCTGTGCAGTGATTTAGGGACATGGCACAACCAGCTCCTGCTGCCTATTGGGATCCCACACAGGATATGGGAGAGCTGAGAGCCATCTACCTAGCTGCCTGGGCAGGCGCCACTCAGAGACATGCAGCCTGAGAAGATGTAAGAAGGCGAACCCCAGCAGACATCCACCAACAATGCTCTTGCACCGGAGAAGAGGTTCCCATCATGTAAAAGCTTCCAGCAAGAGCAACTAGTGGTTCTGTGATGGCTGACAGATGTTACAGCAGCCTCACATCTTACAGAGCCATTCCCTTTACTTCCTTCCTCACAGCATCCTCTGCCAGCAGAGCACTTCAACGATAACCTTACCGGTTTCTTGGTCCGTGGTGACGGCAGCAGTCAAACCAACCCCGGAGGAGCCCCTACCGGTGGTGGGGATGGCCCGGGGGGCTGTGGAGAGCACGTAACGCAGCAGCTGAGACTTGGCGACTGAAGGGTCTCCTGGAAAGGAAGAGTCCAAGCAATTATGAAGTGTCCCATCACACAGGCTTTGCCCTCCCGTCACCATAGCATCCCAATGCCACTCCCCTCCGCCCTACCTATCAGCAGGATGTTGATGTCTCCTCGGATGCGGCTCCCATTCTCCAGAACCTTCTCCACCCCTCCAAGCAGCATGCAGAGAATCGCTTTCTTGATATACTCATGCCCGTGGATACTGGGGGCCAGAGACCTCGAGAGTTGGTCAAAGACATCCTAAGGCAGAGGAAACGAAGTGTACCACATAAAAAAATCCAGCCAACAAGAATGGCTTCCCTCTCAAGGGACACGATCAGGTAGTTCAGGCTTTGCTAGTCTAATGAGTGGGCTTAAATCAAGAGGAAAGGAAGGGGCTTTCACTGGCAATTGTTGCACATCAGGCACGTTCCCCTGCAGGACAGGAGACCCGACAACACGGGGCTAGGTCAGGAGAACTAGAAAGAGAGACACTGATTCAACTAGTCCACTGTATCTCAGCCAGCTGAGAAAAAATGGGTGTTTTAAATCCCTTCAGCAGTGACCTAAGGGGAAGAATTTTTACAATGCTATTTTAACCTGGGTGCACCTCTGAGAGACAAAAAAGGGAGGATTTTTCTTTGTTTTGTTTTTTATATTGGGCCAGACCTTACATCGATGTTATTTACAGAAGAAAGATTCTGAGCTTCCTTTAACATTCCTGCCCATTGCTCAAGTTCTCCCCCTCATGGTAAAGCAGCAACCCCTTTAAGAGCATGGTCGGCTGGGAAATCTCTCCAGGACATGGTTCTGAAGGGAAGGTCAATCTGAGGGCACTCTCTGGTTAAGAAAAGACCTGCAGGCACTGCAGTAAGAGAGGAGGGGTATGGATTAGGGTTGATTTGTTTCTCTAATAGGTAAGTGTAGGATATGACCTTGTATCCTTTGAGTCTTGGCAATGCTCAAACTTTGATCAGCTAAGGAGAAGGGGAGGGTCTGAGAGTGAGAAAACCTAAGACTTCTGCAAAGAGCAGACACGACTGGATTCAAGTGTGATCAGTGCATGCACAAGAGAGACGTTTGATCAGATAGACGCTGAGCTAGTATCTGAAGAGGATCAACATGAAGCAAAGGAATTGTTTATGCTGGGCTGAAGCGATGAGAAGAAACTAAGCAAATGATACAGGGATGACTGAGTAAGAGCCCCCCTACACCTGCACAGGATAAGTGGGGGAAGCTATATCTTTAGAGCCATTTAAAGCTGGACAAAGTACTAGAAAACATTCAGAGCTACCCCGCCTTGTGCCATGGGGATGGGTTAGCTGACCAGTGTTTATGTTCCCATCTCTAATATACAATTTTCTACAAGGTGTGTTTGAAAATAAAGCTTAATACCTTTGAGCGACTTTTGCTAAATCTCTTGATCTTGGCCACATCAGAGGCAGAGTAGAGAGGCCGAACCTCTTTGCTCATCTGCTTCACATGGCAGGCGATCAAAATGGTTCTGGAAAGGAGAGGGAGCTTGGTCAAGTCTAGAACACAAAAACCCTGAAGACAGACCCAACCATCCAAGGACTGACAGATTACAGCAATCACCCACAGCGTCCTTCCATAAGGGTCAACTCCTCAAGCCGAGTCTTGGAGACTCTGGAAAGCTCAGAAAACGATGTATCCTGGTGCCCTCGTGTCTGCTTAATTAACTGAGCAATAAGACCATTCTTCATCTGTGTCTGCAGTACTACATCTCTATCCTTTGTTTGGTCCTGGCCATCCACAGTCACTAGAGAGCTAATGGAACCTTCCAAGAGATTCAGGGTGTTTGACTCTGTGTTCTGGCCTAATTACAACGCCATGCTGCTGTTCAACAGCTATTGCATCCCACCCCAGAGCTGGCTGCATCTCAGTGGCAAGTGAAGTGCTCCTCCTATAAAAGGTACAGAGCATTCTGGGATCTTTCACGATGAAAGCAGCAATATGAAGGGAAGGCGATTACACTGTGTGCCTCACCTGAATGTCCCTGATGTGTAGCCCCCCTTCTTCCCGGGCAGACAGCGGTAAGTTCCAACAACCTGGATTCGGTCCCCAGGCTTCACCCTGTCCACCAGGTCATCATCCAGAACAACGTCCACAGAGCGAGGAAGCTGACCAGCTGGGGCCTTCTCAGGCATCTCCTGGATGGTGATGGTTTGATGGTCTTTGTAGACGGAGAGGCCAAATTCCGTCTCCAGGGGATTGTTCTCTTCATCCTGGATGAGCGACACAGTAATGAGATGCCTCATTCACAGGAGCATGAGGAAGGAGTCTCTGGGATCAGATGGGGTCACCCACACAGGGAAGGGAGGCGGGAGTGTCCCTTGTGGTAGCAGTGAGACAGGACTGTGCTGCAAGGGGCTTTTTTATTGAGGCTGCTGGACACAGAGACCTTGTGGTTCACCCAGGCTCTCCAGCTCCCAGACTAACAGCCTGTACTACCTAGCGTGAGCCCCTTGGGCCTACCCAAGCACTAGGACAGACTAAGCAGTCATGGAGAGCTCTGCTGGCTACACCAGACAGGCAGTCACAGATCACCCGTGCAAGACCTTCAGGTGAGAAGAGTGTTATTTGGTCACTGGCAGCCCAATTACCCACTATGTTCTCCAGAGACCGAGTGATCACTCTGCCTAACAGACCATTTGATCCAGTCTGACTAACAGATGCTTCCGTCTCACCAGGAGCCTAGGTTTGAACTCCATCAAATCCAGCACAGACTGCAAAACAATTCATAAGCTGCCTCCTCTGCGCTGCTGCCTTCAGGACTGAAACGGTGTTAGCCGATGCGGATGTCTGTTTCTTGGGAGGGCATTCAACTGGCCGCTAGGAGGGGCTCCACATATATCGGCACCTCTGCTACAGCAGAGCCGATACATTACTGTTGTTTAATCAACATGCTTGCCCCACAGATGAAGCCAGAGGGAGGTAACTCGCTCCCAATAGCTATATGGGACGACTGCAGTGAGGTCCACTGGACTCAGGAGACCTGGGATCTATACCCAGCTCTACCACTGGCCTACTGTATGGCCTTGGGCAAGTCACTTCCTTCCCCAGGTCTCTGGCAAATATTTGACGTTGCCTCCGTTTGCTCACCTTAGTGGGGTAGACAGAGCTGGATGGAAAAGCTTCGAGAGTCGTCATGTCCGTGTATCGGCGTTCAATGGTCTTCTTGGTAGCAGGGCAGTAATGGACGCTGCGGACGATCTTTGGACGTACCAGAGAGCCTGCATTCAGATTTGTTTGGTGGGAGGAAAAAGTTAGGAGGGAAGAAACCCTGTAGACCTTCCCCACTCATAGAATCATAGACTCTCAGGAAGGGACCTCAGGAGGTCATCTAGTCCAACCCCCTGCTCAAAGCAGGACCAATCCCCAACTAAATCATCCCAGCCAGGGCTTTGTCAAGCCTGACCTTAAAAACCTCTAAGGAAGAAGATTCCACCACCTCCCTAGGTAACGCATTCCAGTGCTTCACCACCCTCCTAGTGAAAAAGTTGTTCCTAATATCCAACCTAAACCTCCCCCACTGCAACTTGAGACCATTACTCCTTGTTCTGTCATCTGCTACCACTGAGAACAGTCTAGATCCATCCTCTTTGGAATCCCCTTTCAGGTAGTTGAAAGCAGCTATCAAATCCCTTCCCCCCCCCCCCCCCCCCCAATTCTTCTCTTCTGCAGACTAAACAATCCCAGTTCCCTCAGCCTCTCCTCCTAAGTCATGTGTTCCAGTCCCTAATCATTTTTGTTGCCCTTCGCTGGACTCTCTCCAATTTTTCCACATCCTTCTTGTAGTGTGGGGCCCAAAACTGGACACGGTGCTCCAGATGAGGCCTCACCAATGTCGAATACAGGGGAATGATCACGTCCCTCTATCTGCTGGCAATGCCCCTACTTATACATCCCAAAATGCCATTAGCCTTCTTGGCAACAAGGGCACACTGTTAACTCATATCCAGCTTCTTGTCCACTGTAACCCCTAGGTCCTTCTCTGCAGAACTGCTGCCTAGCCACTCTGTCCCTAGTCTGTAGCGGTGCATGGGATTCTTCCGCCCTAAGTGCAGGACTCCGCACTTGTCCTTGTTGAACCTCATCAGATTTCTTTGGGCCCAATCCTCTAATTTGTCTAGGTCCCTCTGTATCCTATCCCTAGCCTCCATATCTACCACTCCTCCCAGTTTAGTGTTATCTGCAAACTTGCTGAGGGTGCAGTCCACGCCATCCTCCAGATTATTAATGAAGATTTTGAACAAAACCAGCCCCAGGACCAACCCGTGGGGCACTCCGCTTGATACCTGCTGCCAACTAGACATGGAGCCATTGATCACTAGCCATTGAGCCTGACAATCTAGCCAGCTTTCTATCCACCTTATAGTCCACTCCTGTTCACCATGGCTTCAGCAGTGGGGTTTCTACCTGTTCCACTGGGAGATCATCCCACAAAGTAACAGCTCTCGGGGCATGTTCCTTGACAACAAGCCTAAATTTCTCAGCTACCTTTCACTCCATGACTCCTAGTTATACCCTAGAGCATCCCTGACGTTCCCACCGCTCTAGTGTCTACAGATAGCTATCAATCCCACGTGTGCATTCAGAGGGAACATCTCAGCCCCAGCACACCATACTCACATTTTGTCACAATGCCCTCCACGCAGACCACGCAGCCCAGAAAACAGGATGTCAGTGTCCGGGGCGTCACGTGTTTGGAACCAAAGCTGCCCTCGAGCCCGACGTAGAACTCCTCATACTGCTTAGCGTACGTGGCATCGATGGATGCAACAAAGTCCTTCAGGGCGCGCTGAAAGGCGACCAGCTCCTCGAAGGCATTGCTCAGGAGCCTGTAGCAAAGGGCAGCAGGACTCTGGTCAGTTCAGCTGCTAGGAGAGGATCTTGCCAGCACATCCGCAGCAGGAAGACCCTTCTTTCACACAGTGGCAATTCCTAATGCCTTCACAGGTTAATAGCAGAGCTGGGCAAACACCAACAGATGTTTCCCCACCACTCACATGAGAATTCACTTCAGTCAAGAAGTGAATGTGCTATGGACATTAAGTCCCTAACCAGGTTACGCACCTAACCCCCACCGCAAGTCTATGGGATTTAGGAACCAAAGTGACTGAGGCAGTTTTGAAAGTCTTACTAGGTGTCTATCTGTAGGTGCTGAAATATTTGTGTAAGTCTGGCCCTAAACCCATTAGATTCCTAAATTACCTGGGTGCTTTTGAAAGTGTTCCCATCCCTTATATTCGCTTTCTGCTTGCCAAGGTCAAACCCAGGAGGGGAGCATAGCGTTGACATCATCTAACTACATCATGATAAAAGCTACCTGTGACTCATCTCCTGTGATTTTACATCAAGATGGCTAATGCACGGTAACAAAAACAAAAAAAAACACACTACACACGCACCCCTTTTTGGCAGCGAAGACATAACCTTAGGTCAGGTCCACACAAGAAACTTTTGCCAGTATTGCAAGTCTGTTAATGTTAATTTTTTTTTTTTTGGGGGGGGGGGGGGGGGGGGGGGGGGGCAGCACCATTTTAATATGGCCTATGGTAGATGGTTAAGTGCTTTGGCTGATATATCTTCTGTTGCTCAGGGACCCGTTATAAGGTATAGTGGCAAAAACACTTTAGATGTCAGTGTAAGCTGCATCTACATTAGGATGGTTTGCTGGTATAAGTACACAGGCAAACCTTTTCTAGCGCAGACTGGGCTTTAGAGAGAAAGTAATAGCTTAACCCATTGGCCTGCCTACAAAGTTTGCCAACAGGGCAACAACTGTAATGGTTCTCCTCTCATGCCAGTCACAAAACCTAAGGACATTCAGAAGGTTGCGTGCTATGCAGTAGCCAAATGGAAAGTATCTTGCTAACCGCTCTTATCCAGTCCCTTCAGAGGCCACTCTTACCGGTTGGCTCTCTTCTCATTCTTCCTCCGCAGGTCATTGATGCTGACAATCAGACGATACTGATTGTCACTGATCACATCCCGGACTTTGCTCTGGTAAATCCCCTGATCCTCCTGCAACATGCCATGGGAGAAGGGTTCCATTTTACAAAGTTAAGCCAGTGAGATGCAGCCCCTTTGATCTGATTCCAGAGGAATGTCTTTAGTGGCTCAGAAAGTCCCTAACTGTTATTGATGCCAGAATCTCTTTGTTGCAAGGTGTCATAAATAGGAAGGGTAGGGTAAACACCTTTAAAATCCCTCCTGGCCAGAGGAAAAACCCTTTCACCTGTAAAGGGTTAAGAAGCTAGGGTAACCTCGCTGGCACCTGACCAAAATGCCCAATGAGGAGACAAGATACTTTCAAAGCTGGAGGGGGGGAGAAACAAAGGCTGTCTGTCTGTGTGATGCTTTTGCCGGAACAGAACAGGAATGGAGTCTTAGAACTTAGTAACTAATCTAGCTAGATATGCGTTAGATTCAGTTTTGTTTAAATGGCTGATAAAATAGCTGTGCTGAATGGAATGGATATTCCTGTCTTTGTGTCTTTTTGTAACTTAAGGTTTTGCCTAGAGGGATTCTCTATGTTTTGAATCTAATTACCCTGTAAGGTATTTACCATCCTGATTTTACAGAGGTGATTCTTCACTTTTTCTTCTATTAAAATTCTTATTTTAAGAACCTGATTGCTTTTTCATTGTTCTTAAGATCCAAGGGTTTGGGTCTGTGTTCACCTCTGCAAATTGGTGAGGATTTTTATCAAACCTTCCCCAGGAAAGGGGGTGTAGGGTTTGGGAGGATTCTGGGGGGAAAGACGTTGCTAGGCGGGCTCTCTCCCGGTTATATATCGGTTCGACGCTTGGTGGTGGTAGCAATAAAGTCCAGGGAAAAAGGAAAATAGTCTCTACCTTGGGGAAGTTTTAACCTAAGCTGGTAAAAATAAGCTTAGGAGGTTTTCATGCAGGTCCCCACATCTGTACCCTAGAGTTCAGAGTGGGGAAGGAACTTTGACACAGGGAAAGGCCAGATAGAGGGAGGCACTCTCAATCCCCCTCCCCACCCTGGGGTATGTCTGCACTTTGAGTTGGAGGTGCAGTTCCCAACTTGTGGAGACATACCCACACCAGCTCTGATGGAGCTGGCTCACTAAATTCAGAGCATAGCCATACCAGTGTGAGCCGCAGGAGGGGCTAACCACCCAAATAATGTACCTGTCTGAGACCACAGGCACATATGTGAGGTGTAACCCTCCTGCCGCCAGAGTTACAATCTATTTATAGCACATTAGCTCAATCAGAGCAAGCACAAGAATGTCTCCTCCAGCTGGGAATGGCAGCATAGGAGCAGTTTGTAATGGGGGGGGAGGATCTCCACCCAATAGAGGCCAGGGTGGGGGAGAGCTGAAAACCCACAGCTCACCCTGTGGGGCTAGAGGAGGAAATAGGAAACCCAGGAACAGCCCTCCTCTTCCCCCAGCACCCCTCCCCCTCTTCTCCCCCCATCCCCTCTGCAGCCTCCCCCTCCTCTCCCCCCAGCACCCCTCCCCATCCCCTCTGCAGCCTCCCCCTCTTCTCCCCCCACACCCCTCTGCAGCCTCCCCCTCCTCTCCCCCCAGCACCCCTCCCCCATCCCCTCTGCAGCCTCCCCCTCCTCTCCCCCCAGCACCCCCCGCCTTCCTCCATACCGACCCCTCCCCATCCCCTCTGCAGCCTGCCCCTCCTCTCCCCCCAGCACCCCTCGCCTTCCTCCATACCGACCCCTCCCCCATCCCCTCTGCAGCCTCCCCCTCCTCTCCCCCCAGCACCCCTCGCCTTCCTCCATACTGACCCCTCCCCCATCCCCTCCTCTCCCCCCAGCACCCCTCGCCTTCCTCCATACTGACCCCTCCCCCATCCCCTCTGCAGCCTCCCCCTCCTCTCCCCCCACCACCCCTCGCCTTCCTCCATACTGACCCCTCCCCATCCCCTCTGCAGCCTCCCCCGCCTCTCCCCCCAGCACCCCTCGCCTTCCTCCATACTGACCCCTCCCCATCGCCTCTGCAGCCTCCCCCTCCTCTCCCCCCACCACCCCTCGCCTTCCTCCATACTGACCCCTCCCCCATCCCCTCTGCAGCCTCCCCCTCCTCTCCCCCCACCACCCCTCGCCTTCCTCCATACTGACCCCTCCCCCATCCCCTCTGCAGCCTCCCCCTCCTCTCCCCCCAGCACCCCTCGCCTTCCTCCATACTGACCCCTCCCCCATCCCCTCTGCAGCCTCCCCCTCTCCTCCCCCCAGCACCCCTCGCCTTCCTCCATACTGACCCCTCCCCATCCCCTCTGCAGCCTCCCCCTCCTCTCCCCCCAGCACCCCTCGCCTTCCTCCATACTGACCCCTCCCCATCCCCTCTGCAGCCTCCCCTTTCTCTCCCCCAGCACCCCTCGCCTTCCTCCATACTGACCCATCCCCCCATCCCCTCTGCAGCCTCCCCCTCCTCTCCCCCAGCACCCCTCACCTTCCTCCATACTGACCCCTCCCCCCATCCCCTCTGCAGCCTCCCGCTCCTCTCCCCCCAGCACCCCTCGCCTTCCTCCATACTGACCCATCCCCCATCCCCTCTGCAGCCTCCCCCGCCTCTCCCCCCAGCACCCCTCGCCTTCCTCCATACCGACCCCTCCCCCATCCCCTCTGCAGCCTCCCCCTCCTCTCCCCCAGCGCCCCTCGCCTTCCTCCATACTGACCCCTCCCCATCCCCTCTGCAGCCTCCCCTTTCTCTCCCCCCAGCACCCCTCGCCTTCCTCCATACTGACCCCTCCCTCATCCCCTCTGCAGCCTCCCCCGCCTCTCCCCCCAGCACCCCTCGCCTTCCTCCATACCGACCCCTCCCCCATCCCCTCTGCAGCCTCCCCCTCCTCACCCCAGCACCCCTCGCCTTCCTCCATACTGACCCCTCCCCCATCCCCTCTGCAGCCTCCCCCTCCTCTCCCCCCAGCACCCCTCGCCTTCCTCCATACCGACCCCTCCCTCATCCCCTCTGCAGCCTCCCCCTCCTCTCCCCCAGCACCCCTCGCCTTCCTCCATACCGACCCCTCCCCCATCCCCTCTGCAGCCTCCCCCTCCTCTCCCCCCAGCACCCCTCGCCTTCCTCCATACCGACCCCTCCCCCATCCCCTCTGCAGCCTCCCCCTCCTCTCCCCCAGCACCCCTCGCCTTCCTCCATACCGACCCCTCCCCCATCCCCTCTGCAGCCTCCCCCTCCTCTCCCCCAGCACCCCTCGCCTTCCTCCATACTGACCCCTCCCCATCCCCTCTGCAGCCTCCCCTTTCTCTCCCCCCAGCACCCCTCGCCTTCCTCCATACTGACCCCTCCCTCATCCCCTCTGCAGCCTCCCCCGCCTCTCCCCCCAGCACCCCTCGCCTTCCTCCATACCGACCCCTCCCCCATCCCCTCTGCAGCCTCCCCCTCCTCCCCCCAGCACCCCTCGCCTTCCTCCATACTGACCCCTCCCCCATCCCCTCTGCAGCCTCCCCCTCCTCTCCCCCCAGCACCCCTCGCCTTCCTCCATACTGACCCCTCCCCCATCCCCTCTGCAGCCTCCCCCTCCTCCCCCCAGCACCCCTCGCCTTCCTCCATACTGACCCCTCCCCATCCCCTCTGCAGCCTCCCCCGCCTCTCCCCCCAGCACCCCTCGCCTTCCTCCATACCGACCCCTCCCCCATCCCCTCTGCAGCCTCCCCCTCCTCCCCCCAGCACCCCTCGCCTTCCTCCATACCGACCCCTCCCTCATCCCCTCTGCAGCCTCCCCCTCCTCTCCCCCCAGCACCCCTCGCCTTCCTCCATACCGACCCCTCCCCCATCCCCTCTGCAGCCTCCCCCTCCTTTCCCCCCAGCACCCCTCGCCTTCCTCCATACCGACCCCTCCCTCATCCCCTCTGCAGCCTCCCCCTCCTCTCCCCCAGCACCCCTCGCCTTCCTCCATACCGACCCCTCCCCATCCCCTCTGCAGCCTCCCCCTCCTCTCCCCCCAGCACCCCTCGCCTTCCTCCATACTGACCCCTCCCCCATCCCCTCTGCAGCCTCCCCCTCCTCTCCCCCCAGCACCCCTCGCCTTCCTCCATACTGACCCCTCCCCATCCCCTCTGCAGCCTCCCCCTCCTCTCCCCCCAGCACCCCTCGCCTTCCTCCATACTGACCCCTCCCCCATCCCCTCTGCAGCCTCCCCCTCCTCCCCCCAGCACCCCTCGCCTTCCTCCATACCGACCCCTCCCCCATCCCCTCTGCAGCCTCCCCTCTCTCCCCCCAGCACCCCTCGCCTTCCTCCATACTGACCCCTCCCTCATCCCCTCTGCAGCCTCCCCCTCTCCTCCCCCCAGCACCCCTCGCCTTCCTCCATACTGACCCCCTCCCCCATCCCCTCTGCAGCCTCCCCCTCCTCTCCCCCCAGCACCCCTCGCCTTCCTCCATACTGACCCCTCCCCCATCCCCTCTGCAGCCTCCCCCTCCTCTCCCCCCAGCACCCCTCGCCTTCCTCCATACTGACCCCTCCCCCATCCCCTCTGCAGCCTCCCCCTCCTCTCCCCCAGCACCCCTCGCCTTCCTCCATACCGACCCCTCCCCCATCTCCTCTGCAGCCTCCCCCTCCTCCCCCCAGCACCCCTCGCCTTCCTCCATACCGACCCCTCCCCCATCCCCTCTGCAGCCTCCCCCTCCTCTCCCCCAGCACCCCTCGCCTTCCTCCATACCGACCCCTCCCCCATCCCCTCTGCAGCCTCCCCCTCCTCCCCCCAGCACCCCTCGCCTTCCTCCATACTGACCCCTCCCCATCCCCTCTGCAGCCTCCCCCTCCTCCCCCCAGCACCCCTCGCCTTCCTCCATACTGACCCCTCCCCCATCCCCTCTGCAGCCTCCCCCTCCTCCCCCCAGCACCCCTCGCCTTCCTCCATACTGACCCCTCCCCATCCCCTCTGCAGCCTCCCCCGCCTCTCCCCCCAGCACCCCTCGCCTTCCTCCATACCGACCCCTCCCCCATCCCCTCTGCAGCCTCCCCCTAGCACCCCTCGCCTTCCTCCATACTGACCCCTCCCCCATCCCCTCTGCAGCCTCCCCCTCCTCTCCCCCCAGCACCCCTCGCCTTCCTCCATACCGACCCCTCCCCATCCCCTCTGCAGCCTCCCCTCTCTCCCCCCAGCACCCCTCGCCTTCCTCCATACTGACCCCTCCCTCATCCCCTCTGCAGCCTCCCCCTCTCCTCCCCCCAGCACCCCATCGCCTTCCTCCATACTGACCCCCTCCCCCATCCCCTCTGCAGCCTCCCCCTCCTCTCCCCCCAGCACCCCTCGCCTTCCTCCATACTGATCCCTCCCCCCATCCCCTCTGCAGCCTCCCCCGCCTCTCCCCCCAGCACCCCTCACCTTCCTCCATACCGACCCCTCCCCCATCCCCTCTGCAGCCTCCCCCTCCTCTCCCCCAGCGCCCCTCGCCTTCCTCCATACTGACCCCTCCCCATCCCCTCTGCAGCCTCCCCCTCCTCTCCCCCCAGCACCCCTCGCCTTCCTCCATACTGACCCCTCCCCCATCCCCTCCTCTCCCCCCAGCACCCCTCGCCTTCCTCCATACTGACCCCTCCCCCATCCCCTCCTCTCCCCCCAGCACCCCTCGCCTTCCTCCATACCGACCCCTCCCCCATCCCCTCTGCAGCCTCCCCCTCCTTTCCCCCCAGCACCCCTCGCCTTCCTCCATACCGACCCCTCCCTCATCCCCTCTGCAGCCTCCCCCTCCTCTCCCCCAGCACCCCTCGCCTTCCTCCATACTGACCCCTCCCCCATCCCCTCTGCAGCCTCCCCCTCCTCTCCCCCCAGCACCCCTCGCCTTCCTCCATACTGACCCCTCCCCATCCCCTCTGCAGCCTCCCCCTTCTCTCCCCCCAGCACCCCTCGCCTTCCTCCATACTGACCCCTCCCCATCCCCTCTGCAGCCTCCCCGGCAGCGGCTAGAGGCGCGACTGGCGCGGCCGGGCCCGGCGAGACTCGGGGCTCCCCCCGCCCCGCAGCAGGGCCGGGAGCTCGGGGATTCCGGCCCCCCGCCGCCGCCGCCGCCTCACCTCGTCGTCCAGGAAGTCGAGGTAGTCGCGCTGCGCCTCCCGCAGCTCCGCGTCCTCCAGCCCCGCCGGGGGGGCCGCCATGCTGCCCGCGCTGGGGAGCGGGGAGCGCGCCCTGCCCGGGGCTCCCTGCGCTCGGGGCCGGCTGCGCGGGGGCGAGGGGCGGCGGGACGGGACCAGAGGCTGCTCGGGGCCGGGGGGAGGGGCGCGAACCCGCGGGGCAGAGGCTGGAGGGGCGCAGGCCGGGCCCGCCGCGCTCGCGCTCGCACTGCCGCCGGCTCCGCCCCTGGCGCCAAAACGCGATGCATTTTCCCGCCACGGAAAAGGTCACAAAAAGGTTCCCAGCCTGGCCTTCTCCCATTGGCCAGCCTCTGACGGCGCCGGCTAGCAGCCAGCCAATAGTCGAGCGTGAGGGGAGGACCCCAACTGGAAGGACGGGAATGAATCCCAGCTCCAGCCAATCACCGGGGAGGGCGTGTGGAACTGGGGGGCGTGGTCTACCGGAGGGGGAGTTCTCCCGAGCGAGTTGACAGGCCTCCGCTGTGCACGCGCTAGTCCACCCTAGGGCATGCTGGGATATGTAGTTTCTTCGAACTGCTCTGAGTCGGAGAGAACATTGCATGCTGGGAGGTGTATTCCGGCCAGGGGCATGCTGGGATATGTAGTCCATCAGGGTTGGCTGTTTTTGGATCAGTTCCGATTCTCTGAACCAGCAAATCAGGCACTGAAACGTTGCTAACCCCCTGTCACTCAAAAGCCAGGAGTGAGGCCCCCAAACTCATGAGATTAGTAATAATAATAAATGGAAAGTTTGTGCTGTTTGCCTTTAGGTTGCTCACCTTTAGTGTGAACTAGGGGGGTCACATTTTCATGCTTTTCTCCACCCCACCCAACCCCCAAGGGATGGAAACATACGAGTTATTAAAATAGAAACAGAAATTCTTACATATTCACATGACTCCGGGAGCTAGGGCTTTCAGAAAATCACAAGTTATCACGAGCAAGGCTCACAGTAAAGTAGCAAGTGTTGGCAACGCTGCTGACTTGGGCCCTGATTTTGAGAGGTTCTACGCGCTGACGTCAGTGGGAATTGCAGAGGCCCAGCGCCTCTCAGCGGCAGGCCACTAGTTTTTCCCCAATGAATTTCCTTGACTTATGTTTATAAGCTGTCCATTGGAATCTCTTTTTTAAAAACAGGCTTGTTTCACTGCAATTAAAAATAGATGCAAAAGAAAAAAAAAGAAAGAAAGACTATCTTTCCACTGTGTGTGTATTGCACCTAGCACAGAGGGTCCCCAATACTTCATTGGGGCTTCTAGGCACCACTATAATACAAAATGGTAGGGGCAGCTATGATGATAATAAATGCCCATCTACGATAGTGGAGAGACAAGGCTGGTAAAGTTATGCCTTTTATTATTTTTAATATCTTGTTAACTCGCTCATCTTGTCTCTCTGATATCATGAGACCAGTGTGGCTTCAACAACACTGCAAATATTGCAACATGTTATTTGCAATGTTTAGCACAGATACTCTGCTTCCCCAGATCTGAAGAAGAGGTCTGCTTAGTGTGAAAGCTTGTAACTTCCACCACAGGAGTTGGTCTAATAAAAGATATTAGCTCATCCTCCTTGTCTCTCTAACAGTCAGGATATTATCAGCTCTGTAAAATGCTACATCAAAATCTTCATTCATTCCTATCCAGTCCCACTAGGGGAAGCAGCTTCAGATCGAACACAGCTAACCGTTGTCTGTGTGTCCAAATGAGAGTATATAACAAGTAGGTGTCTTGTTTCCTCTTTACTAGGTTACGTAACAGGATTAGTTTCACCTAGACATCTGAAATCTGCTAAATAGCTATTGTTACTAAATTAGAATGATACCCAATCCTCAAGTATAATCACCCCACTCCTGTAGTCCTTTTTACTGGTTCCGCAACTGAAACTGTACAGCTCTGTCCCTTCCTTGCTTCTCATCTCTTGGGTCCAATTCCTCTCTCCTCTCCTCTTGGAATCAGAGTAGCAGCTGTGTTAGTCTGTATCCGCAAAAAGAACAGGAGTACTTGTGGCACCTTAGAGACTAACAAATTTAGTTGAGCATAAGCTTTCATGAGCTACAGCCCACTTCACTGGATGCATAGAATGGAGCATAGAGTAAGAAGATATATATATACATACAGAGAATATGAAAAGGTGGAGTAAGAAGCTAATTAATTAAGATGAGCTATTATCAGCAGGAGGAAAAAAAACTTTTGTAGTAATAATCAAGATGGCCCATTTAGACAGTTGACAATGTGAGGATACTTAACACGGGGAAATAGATTCCATATGTATAATGACCCAGCCACTCCCAGTCTCCATTCAAACCCAAGTTAATGGTATCTAGTTTGCATATTAATTCAAGCTCAGCAGTTTCTCTTTGGAGTCTGTTTCTGAAGCTTTTCTGTTGCAAAATTGCCACCTTTAAATCTGTTACTGAGTGGCCAGAGAGGTTGAAGTGTTCTCCTACCGGTTTTTGAATGTTATGATTCCTGATGTCAGATTTGTGTCCATTTATTTTTATTTGTTTTTATGGCTGACTTAGAACAACGCTTCCTTAGCTCTCATCCCCTAACGCCCCTACTCTACTTGTGCTACATTGATGACATCTTCATCGTCTGGACCCATGGAAAAGAAGCCTTTGAGGAATTCCACAAAAGCACTAACCCAGGAACCTATCCTTGCAACAAAGCCCGATGCCAACTCTGTCCACATATTTATTCAAGTGACACCATAGGACCTAATCACATTAGCCACGCCATCAGGGGCTTGTTCACCTGCACATCTACCATGTGATATATGCCATCATGTGCCAGCAATGCCCCTCTGCCATGCACATTGGCCAAACCAGACAGTCTCTTCGCAAAAGAATAAATGGACACAAATCTGACATCAGGAATCATAACATTCAAAAACCGGTAGGAGAACACTTCATCCTCTCTGGCCACTCAGTAACAGATTTAAAGGTGTCAATTTTGCAACAGAAAAGCTTCAGAAACAGACTCCAAAGAGAAACTGCTGAGCTTGACTTAATATGCAAACTAGATACCATTAACCTGGGTTTGAATAGAGACTGGGAGTGGCTGGGTCATTACACATATTGAATCTATTTCCCCACTTTAAGTATCCTCACACCTTCTTGTCAACTGTCTAAGTGGGCCATCTTGATTATCACTACAAAAGTTTTTTTTTCTCCTGCTGATAATAGCTCATCGTAATTAATTAGCCCTCTTTTCATATTCTCTGTATGTATATATATATATCTTCTTACTCTACGTTCCATTCTATGCATCTGATGAAGTGGGCTGTAGCCCATGAAAGCTTATGCTCAAATAAATTTGTTAGTCTCTAAGGTGCCACAAGTCCTCCTGTTCTTTTTTTACTCTTGGAATAACTCAGTTGAAGTCAATACAGCTTCACTAGTGTAAAATTGGTGTGAGTGGAGAATCAGGCCTCTCCTGCAATTCCTCCACTCAGATGCTGAGTTCCACCAATTCTGCTTCTGTTCATGACCATTTCGCTATTTCCTGTGCTGTCCCCCTGCAATAGCCTGTCTGATCCCATGTTCTCAGCAGTCTCCTGGTCCTTCAAATGTACCTCTTTCCACAGTCTCTCTTAGAATGAGCTAAATTCTCCTCTTAGTTGTAGTGGCTTCAATGGGGCTATGTAACTGAAGGAGAAGATTTGAGCCCAATGTCACACACCTCCAAGCTAACCTTTGGCATCCTAGGCAAATCTAAATGTAAATTCTAAACTAGTGCAATGTAACATGACCCTGTAATGCGCAAATGCATAACCATATTGCATGTCCCATGCTTCCCCCTCTGTCATGTCTCCCTCCAGCATTTCATCCTGTGTCTAAACTAGGTTGGAAGATGTTTGGAGCCGTGACTCTGGACCTGATACTCCACAAAGTAGGTATAAAATGCTACCCGGTCAGGATGGTAACTCATGGCAAATGGCTACACAGCATGCAGGGGAGTGGAGAATTAGGTCTTATTGACCAGGTTCTGGTCCCTGCTCTGGCTGCTTTGTGTCTTTCTGATGGCGTCAAGTAGCTAGACAGCATCCCTAATGAAGCTGGAGATTCCCTTCAGATAAGGGCATAAACCCAGCTGTAGCTGACTCTGTACCACCTGCCCTTGGCTCCACTGACAAGGAAGCATGTTGGAGGCAGAAGGAAGTATGGCCAAAGCACAATGCACTCCAGGGATCTGGGGTTAGCAGAACAGCCCCAGAAGGCCATTCCAGCTGGTGCCAGTTAGAGCACCTTTGAGGGTGAGGCTGCTCCAATTCGTGCTTGGGGTCAAATTAGCTCTTGGCAGCCTTCAAAATCAGAGGTGATGGAAAGGTGGTAAAAAGCTACTTATGCTCTCTGCTGGGGTGCAACAATCAGGGCTCAGGTTCACCTGTGGATTTGTCCCCATGTCTTTATTTTCTCATTAAAGCACCATGCACACCCGTGTAACCATGGGGAAGAAAAGCAGCAGCAGTAGCAGTAGCAGAAGAAAGGAATAGGGACCTGCTCCTGCTCCCACCGAAGCTATTAGGAGTTTTGCTATCGACAGGAATGAGACTAGGATCAAGCCTTATATTTATATAGTTGAGAAACTGAAAAGAGCTTGCTGGGTTTTGTGCAGGATGGAAATATCCAGGAATATTCTGGCTAATGCATGTGTAGATAACAGCCCCAGCCCCTGGAACGAACTGATGTGTGCAGTAAACACAGGTGACAGGCATTGGCTAGAATGGGGCAGGAGCAGACAAACCATACATCTGCAATTTGGCTGGCAGATTCAGCTATCATAACAAATCACCAGAGGACATTGGGAGCTGTTGATATATGTTATCAGGACATGACATTAAATATCAGTTCTGGAGCAACTTTCCTCTCTTTGTAATGCATGGTATGTATTCTCCACTCTCTGTAATAGACAGCATAGACTGAGTATCCTACTTTAAATGGTCACTGATGGGAAAGTTCTTCCACTATAAACAGAAAAGATATGAGCGTTTGATGGAGCAGGAAGAGGCTGACTGCATATCTGTTTCAGTAGAAGCCAGTTCTCAATGCACCTGTGGATCTGCTTACAAAACAAGCCATGAACACCAATAAAGACAGTAGTGACTCATCGTAAATTGCCATCATGTATTGTATTTATAACATATGTCATCAGAGAGGTTATGGGTTTCGCTCTACACTGCTTTGCCCCTTATGTGAAGTTATTTACATCTGTGCAGAGTGTAAACTGCTACCACTAATGTGAGGGAGAGGAGGGTGCTGATTTGTTAGTATACATTCTGATTAGGCACCACTGCCCCGTAGTGGGTTGACTCAGAACTGCTCTATTGAGCATCATAAGTCCTATACTGCTGTTAGCTGAGGGAAAGTCTCCTCTGGCTTAAATGGTGGGGTCCTGTGCTTTTGAGTAGTAGGATCTGAGTTCTATCCTTGTTGTCACAGTGAACCTCGTAAAGGTTGTGGTGTGAAGCAAGGGGAACCTATAAATCCCTTAGTGGCTATGATTTTGTTCTGACATTAAGAACAAATACGAACATCTTTCCTCACCCTAACACACCACAGCTAGAGCACCTGAGAAGTCAGAAAGGACTATGGCTCCAAGCCTCAAAATAACAAGGGTGAGGGCTAAAAATAGCAGCCCATTGTTATTCATGACAGTGCCCCATGGCAGCAGTTGTATTAATAATTTATTTGAGCAAGTCAGTCCCTAGGAATGAAAAGAGACAGAGAGAGCAGAGATAATGGAATTGACTCCTATTACTTTGTACTCCGATCCCAGAGCAGGTTCAGAGATCACCATGGTACCATACAAACTAACCTACTATCCAATCTAATAATAATAATCAATAATTAGTAATGCTTTACCTTTATATAGCATTGATCATCCATAGATCTCAGAGCACTTTACACGTGATAATGAAGCTTCACAAACCCCCTCTGAGTGGCACAGTTTGCCTGCCGCATGATGTTTTGAGGCCAAGAGCTTAGCAGGATTTTTAAAAATGGACATTTATATGGATACCAAGAAAACCCAGAGTTATAGTCAATAATAAAAATAAAGAGTTTGGGTGGGGATATAAGCCCTTACGCTTCAGGGTTTAGGCCAATCTCTAAATTTTGGGAGTCAGGAGGAAATTTTCCATGCGGACAGGTTATCTGACAACTACTTCCTTCAGTGTTCCTTGCACCTTCAGCTCTTTTTGGCCATTGTTGGAGATGGTAAGAACAGCACAATCTGCCCCACAGTGAAATTAATTGGCTCACCTAAAAGCACAAAATGTCTGTGCCAGAAGTAGGAACAGAAATCAGGCCTTATGACTGAGCACAATGATTGGTGCTATGCCCAAGCGTGTGCTAGGCACTGCACAGAACAAACAGGGAGTCCTGCCCTGAAGTACTTACAACAGACTGTCATCTGCTACCTCTGAGAACAGTCTAGATCAATGTTTCCCAAACTTGTTCAGGCAAAGCCCCTGGCGGGCCGGGCGGCAGACGGTACGTCCCTCGGCCCATGCCACTTCCCGCAGCCCCCAGTGGCCTGCAGCGGTGAACTGCGGCCAGTGGGAGCCGCGATCGGCCAAACCTGCGGATGCGGCAGGTAAACAAACCCTGCCCGGCCCGCCAGGGGCTTTCCCTGAACAAGTGGCATCCCAAGCTTGGGAAACACTGGTCTAGATCCATTCTTTTTGGAACCCCCTTTCAGGTAGTTGAAAGCGGCTATCAAATCCCCCCTCATTCTTCTGAGAATGCTCCCAAAGAGAGATCCAGCAAGCCTTGTACACACAGAAAAGCAAAGTCCTGGGTGCAGGTGGATTAGCATAAACAAGAGAAGAATTTGATGCATCGTTCCTAGGATTGCTAACATTTTTGGTTTGAATTAGTCTATGTCACCCTGTTGAAAAGTGCTGGCCGATTTGACTTCAGTTAACAAAACAGGCAAGGGAGCCAGTGGAGAGATTCAAAAGTACTTGCCCTCCAGCCCTGGAGAACAAAGTTATTAGCATAGCCACAGCACAGGTACAGTGCAGGAAGCAGGTGCGGAAGCTTCCCCTATGCAGCTGCATCCAGTGTGCCTCAATCCTGATCTACGGTGGGACAGCTTCTTTGAGTCCTAATTGTGTGTTTATTTCTTCAGTGTATATAGCCATATAACTGTTATTATTTTTTTTATGTGCTGTGCCTTTAAATTTATAGCAGTGACCTGGAGACATCTGCCATTTTGTGCTGGGTTCAGATGCAACCTGTGATGTAGGAGACACATCCACACCAAGCACTATCTTGGTCTTTACCTGTGTTCTTTCTTGTTTGATTGGCTTCCCTTCATCTACAGGAAAGGTCAATTGGACAAAAAGGAAAGAGCTACTCTGGGTCATCTTCACTCCCATCCTCACTGCCAGTTGTCTTTGCTGAATCTTCCATACTCAGAGCAACTTCCTATGGTAGCCATGTTCCAAGTACACAACAGAACTGTACACAGATGTTGGGGGCGGCTCACGAGTGCAGGAAGCGCAGGAGGGAGGAGGGATAGCTCAGTGGTTTGAGCATTGGCCTGCTAAACCCAGGGTTGTGCGTTCAATCCTTGAGGGGGCCATTTAGGGATCTGGGGCAAAAATTGGGGATTGGCCCTGCTTTGAGCAGGGGGTTGGACTAGATGACCTCCTGAGGTCCCTTCCAACCCTGAGATTCTATGAACTGGACTCAGACTATGGAACACGCTCCTGCAAGAGAGAAGAATTATCACAGATCTGACTGTGCAAAACGTGTTCAATAGATTTTAAAGCCAGAAGAGTCCATTATGACTAACTAGGCCAACCTCCTACGTAACACAGGCCAGGGAATTCCACCCAGTGATTCCTACATCCAGTTCAAACATCTTTGACTTTGCTTTCCCTCAATATTTGCATCACACACACAATACACCCATTCTCCCTCTTAGGCTATGTCTACACTATGCACCTACACAGCCATGCCGCTACAGCCATACTGCTAAAAGACACTCAGTGTAGCCACTGTTTGTCTGCTGGAGAGAGCTCTCCCACTGACAAAATCCTTCCACCCCCAACGAGCGGCAGTAGCTTTGTCAGCAGGAGAGTTCTCCTGTTGACAGCGCTGTTCACACCAGCGCTTTTCATCAGTAAAACTCTTGTCGTTCATGTTCGGGGGGCAGGGGATTCACACCTCTGAACAACAAACCTTTTGTCGTTCAGGTTCCAGTGTAGACAAAGCCTTAGTCTCTAGCTATTCCTCTACAGACTGGGAAGAAAATAAAACACCATCAGGAGACTACTATGGGTATTTCTGTATTGAAATGCTTGAGGAAGTGCACAGATTTAAAATTTTTATTAAAGCTAATGTTTAAAATCAAATTTACACAAGTTAAGAAGGAAGGTACTGTACATCTGGGGCAGGCGTGAGTTATGAGAGATTACAGGTATCTCTCACAAGGTTCACAAGATACATACATAGTACATAACCAGCATAGACCCAGATTGGGGTGCTGGAGTTTTTTGAAGCATCAGTGATTTTGGGTACACACTACAGTGCTATCCTATATCCTGGCCTGTTCTGGTTCGAACCCTGTTGTTAATGCATGGGTGGACATGCTACCTCCAGATGTTGCTGTGGGGTGTATGTGTTGGGATTGTTGCTTTTTTATTGCCAGGTTGTCTGGGACAACCAATAAAACAGCAATAAAAAAAAAAATGTCACCACCATGGCAAACAGAAACTGAGGAGTGGCTGGATCAACAAAACTCTTCAATAGCATAGATGACAGAGTGTGTGTACGTAAGGTATGTGTCACCTTTCACCTCTATGCACTGAAGGCGGATCCCCTGCCAGGATTCACTTCTGTATATGGAGCCTCTGAGGTTTTAAGCAGCTATTTTTATTTTCTTCTGGCTAATTCTCAAAATCAATGGCTTATCTTTAAGAGTAAAAATCATTGATCTGTGTTTAAAGCATGATTTTCTTTAAGTCATATCAAAAACTGCCCCCTGCTTCAGCTACAGCACTCTCCAGGATCAGCTCCCAGCGGGCATGGGAAATCTGTTGGGGGAGGGGGATTTCCCAGGCCACTTCCACGAGCTATTTTCAGCACTGGAAAAAGAGTAAATGTCAGAAACATGGCTGGGTAATTCTTTAAGCCATAATAATAATTGTAGAGTAACAATAATTATTTGCTGTCTAGTAGTCACAATGTGCTCACCACTGAATAAGACACAAAAAGAAAGACAGTTCCTGCCCCAGATAGTCTCACCTCCTTAGAGCAACACCATTTATGTTACAACTGCTGTGTGCTGAGAGATGGTTGTATGAATTACGAGTTATCAAATCACATAATTAGGAACATAGGAATTGCCAGACTGGAGTTGATCAGGTCCATCTAATTCAGCATCCTGTCTCCAACAGTGGACAGCACCAGCTTCCGAGGAAGGTGAATAAAAGTGCCAGATCTGCCTTCTCTGGACCATTCATTACCTGGTAGATCTTTGTATTGTGTTTGACAGAGTAGCTGATACGTTCTACCTGGATGTGCCTGGAACAGTCGGCATCGTGACAGGTGCATTCTACCTAAAGAACATCTGTCGGCAGGGCAGGTGTGATCTTCCTGAAAATACCTATAGCATTGAGTATCACAGCAGGGGTTTTCTATCAGCTTAAACTGGCATATTCAGCAGGATTCTGGGTGCACTCTCTCCATATGTACCTGTAGCAGAGCTGGTGTGTTCTATGGGGCTGTACCCAGAGCATAAGAACGGCCCTACTAGGTCAGACCAAGCGTCCATCTAGCCCAGTCTCCTGTCTTCCAACAGTGGCCAGTGCCGGGTGCCCCAGAGGGAATGAACAGAGCAGGTCATCATCAAGCACTCAGTAGCATGGCAGCTGTGTTAGCATACCTGGGACATTCAGCTGAAATCAGGTAATTAAATGTACTAAACACTGCCACAGGTCTCACTTTTCAGCATCAACAGAAGTTAGCATGTAAAACAAACTGACTGCCCCCGGCTCAAGGAGAGCAATTAGGACTGCATTGCAGTGAGCTGTGGTAAGGTTATTCAAAGACTATTCACAGGCGTGTTTTAAGATAAATGGGGAAAAGCAATCTATATCACAAACCATACAAGAGGGCAAACCTGATATAGGCTTTACAAATCAGGTCCTTTAGCAGGATGGCCAAGCCCAGTCTACGTTCTCCCGTAGATCTGTTTATGGTACTTTTTTACAGATTCATTCTGGCCTCAATCTGTCAGTTAAGCAGATACTCCTTAATTTGCAAAGCGCTACCATTTGGGAAGTTGTAGACTATAATAACACGTCACCCTTACACAATGTTTTTCATCAGGTTTCAACGCTGTTTACATTAAGCCCATTTTACAGACAGGGAAACTGAGGCACAGCATGACCTGATTTGCCTAAAGTCACCCAGAAGGTCCACAGCCTAGCCAGAAATAGAAGCCAGGTCTCCTGTGTTCCAGTCCACTGCTCTATCCACTAAACCAGACTACTGGGTTGTTCAGTTATTCCTTTCTGGCCCTTCAGTTCCGTCTACCCAGCCCACAGCAGTGAACCTCCCACCCCAGCTTGGCAGACTTGGGTGCTCAAGGCTTGTGCTATGTTGCTAAAAATAGCTGCATAGATTTTGCACCTTCCAAACCGCACCTTCAAAGTGCTGTCTACACAGCTATTTTTAGAGCGCTAGCGCGAACCCCCCAAACCAGAGCCTGTAAGCCTGGGCTGGGAGGCTCGCTGCTGTGGGCTGTGGAGATATGCCCTTTGGTGCCCGCACTGCGGATAAAGCATAGGCACCAGCTCATCCTGGCCACCTGCTGGACTCCCTGCTGCGAGGAAAGGAAAAGTAAATTCCATCCAGAGACTCTACATCCTTGAAGGGAAACTCACAAGGATCTTGCTTGCTCCTGCATGCTGCTAGCAGGCATTTCCAGCCTTCGGCTCTTTCAAGTCTTTCCATTGACTTCAGTGGGCTATGAATTGCCATTTAGCAAGGATTATTGCCACGGTTATAACGTTACTGACAGCCAGTCAAGGAGATCTGTTCCTCTGGTCCCCTTCACCACCAGCTCTGAGTTCTTACTCAATTGGATCTCACAGGCTAAAGCCATGTGACTGTAATGGGTCATAATTGCGACCTACTGTTAATTCACAGAATGCTGGCAGCTTCCAGCCGGCCAGACACATGCGTGCTTAGAAAGATGGGCTGAAGCCTTCAGGGGGTTGTTTGCAAGGTTGGTAGGCTCAAAATGGGGCCATATTTTCTTCCTCCTATTTTTGCATATAATTCTTTATATATGTCTCCCCCGCTCCCCCAGAACAAACACTTCAGTGCTCTTACTATTATTATTATTAATTTTTTTGTATTACTGTAGCGCCCAGGAGCCCTAGTCATGGACCAGGACCCCACTGTGCTAGGCATCATGAGCAACCCTTCATAAACAAACCAAGATGCGTTTAGACTGGAAGTGGGGAGGGGGAACAACAGGGATTAAACTTGTGCAAAAGGTTATTTCATTGTATTTTTAAATGCCTTGATTTTAGCACCTTGGCAGTGATACATAACAGTAATTAGAGTTATAAGAGAAGGTATGTTATAAATAAAACACCATAGAACCATAGAAATCAGAGCTGGAAAAGATCAATTAGGTTACCTAGTCCACAACCATTGCTTCTGTAGCTCTGCCCCTGTGCTGTGGTCTGCGTTGTGCAATCATGCAACTCAATGACTCAGGCCGCAGGGGTTCCACCACTTTCCCAACAAGCTAATAGATCTTGTTTTTAGGATTTTTTTTTTTCTAATTTTCAGCCTCAGTTTCCCCTGCTCAATTTCTTTCTATTCCTCCTAGGGATATACCTCCTTGGATCGCACAATCTGTGGCTGTACAGTCCCAAGTGGCTCTTAGATGCTGACGTGTTTGTGATCCAATCCGAATGCACATGAAGTACCATTGAGCTAGTGGGACTGGAGTGGCCAGGATCCCTGCAAGCAGCCAGGAATGAGGGGGTAAGAAGGGTGAATAATTAGGAGACCGAAACACGGGAGTTTATCAGTCAGAATACAGACACCTACTGAATTCTGTTTGCGGTGCTGTTGTGGCCACATTGGCCCCAGGATGTTAGAGAGACGCAGGGAGAGGTAATATCTTCTATTGGACCAACGTCTGTTGGTGAGAGAGACAAGCTTTTGAACTTACACAGAGCTTTTCTTCAGGTCTGGGAAAGGTACTCAGAGTGTCACGACTCAATGCAAGGTGGAACACGTTGTTTACGCATGAGGAGTTAACATGTACTGAATTTTGTTGCATGTCCATTTTTAGGCCTGCACTTTACAAGCTCTGTGCCACATGGGGAATTTCACTGATGTCAATGGGGGTTACAACCAGGGACTGAGGGCATGCTATGGCCCTGTGTGTGACATGGCATCGGTGTGGAGGACAAATGCTGGATTCAGCACAGTTTACGTCACTAAATAGCACCTGGGATTAATACATCTCCCTTCTCAAAAAGGATCATTAACGATACATGGGCCCGCTTCTGGGGAGGAGACCAGCTTACAGAACACTGAACAAGAGAGCAGGAGGGAAAATGTTAGTTAAAGGCATCAGGGCATAGCCCCATTGCTTGTCCACCCAGAGATCAAACAGGAACTCATTATGAAGACACACACAGGGCACTGAGTGGAACTCAGTTTATTGTCTCCCTTGGGAAGCTGAATGGATTTGAACCTATGGTGCAAAAAAATGTTTGCCTTCCCAGCTGTGGGCCTGACTCAGTGAAGTGCTGAGCACTCAACTCCAGTGGGCAATGAGGGCACTGAGCACCTCTCAGGATCATGCCCCTGGTGCTTAGAATATTAGGTTATTCCCCTCCAGCGTGGGATAATACTCTAACTCAGGTGTTCTCGCCCTTTTTCTTCTGACCGCCCCCCCCACGCCCATGCTATAAAAACTCCAGGGCCCACCTGTGCCACAGCAACTGGTTTTCTGCATATAAAAGCATTGGTGCTGAAACTAGGGGTGCTGGGGGTGCAGCCACACCCATTGGCTTGAAATGGTTTCCATCATATACAGGGTTTACAGTTTGGGTCAATGGTTCACAGCGCCCCCATTATACAAATTGTTCCAGTGCCCCTGTATAAAAGCCAGGGCCAGAATTAGGGGGTAGCAAGCAAGGCAATTGTCTGGGGCCCCACACCACAGGGGACCCCGTGAAGCTAAATTGCTCGGGCTTCGGCTTCACCCCCGGGTGTTGGGGCTTGGGGTAGCGGGGCTTCTGCTTTCTGCCCTGGGCTCCAGTGAGTCTAAAGCCGGCCCTGCTTGGTGGACCCCTGAAACCTGCTTGTGGCCCCCCAGGGAGCCTCAGACCCCTGGTTGAGAACTGCTGCTCTAACCACTAAAGAGAGAAGAAACCAGTCATGTGTGAGTACAGTCATGCTAAGAAACAGGGTTATCTGATCCAATAAACTGTCTCCCCGTGTCGGAAATTACAAAACAGCAGCTCAGCGGAGGATGCAGAAAGTTTAGTATAGAAGCAGCTGTGAAACTAGTTAACTTCCTAATCTACTGTATTTACATCAGAGCCGTTGCAAACCAGTTCCCCTTTTAAGACAAAAGAATCTTCCCTCCCATGCCCTCTCCTCAAAGCCCCTGGAGTTGGGCAGGACAGAATTTGGTCCATGGTGAGCAAAGAAAATTATTCAGGATCCAGACTATGTGTACATTGCATATCTGGGTGAACAGGTTTCAGTGACATGGTGAATAAAATGGCAACAGCTGCTGGTGGAGCTGTATTGGAGGCATCAGCAGTGGCAAATGTGAGTGGGAAAAGCCGGGTATCAATACAGCTGTAGGCACTCATCCTCCAGCTTCTTCTTGGACTGAAGCACCTGTTTGGGGTTACACTGATTTCAGTGGGACAGTCACTCCCGGCAGAAGCCCCACTGAAACCAAAGCAGGGGCCGTCGTCCATCCTCGTGCAAGTAGTGGCAGGACTGGAGCCTGAGTGTCTGAATGGCTGCAGAGGAGCAAGACTTTTTTCTGGGTTGCCATCTAGCCCCCCTCAAAATTCACAGGAGATGCTTGATTTTTTTTACCGTCTATTCCGTGCCCCATAAAACGACCGTTAGGATATGAACGCTTCATACACGTGTACTCTGAGCTGTGGGCCGGGCCAGAACACCATGATTTGGGGCCGTCACAGAAATGCCGTGGTGATTTTGCAATATCATGGTGTGACTCAGATTCCATCTCAGAAGATGAAAATAACAAGGATCTTGTGAGTTCTTCCTCTCCAGAAAATGGCGTGTTTCAATGTCACCTCTTTTATACATTGCCAGAACAGAATGCACAGGTCTGGAAATATTACTGAAAATGCAATCATCTGAAAGAGATCAAACCTTTGCATAGGGGATGTGAATAGGTTTTCTGCTGCTGGTGTCTAGAGCTGAGGCTTGCTGATTTTTGTCAGTAACAGGTAATAATGTAGATTAGTAAAGTAGGGAAGACAGCAGGGATAAAGGTTTATAGAGTATTATATTCATAGAATATCGGGGTTGGAAGGGAGCTCCTAGTCCAACCCCCTGCTCAAAGCAGGACCAATCCCCAACTAAATCATCCCAGCCAGGGCTTTGTCAAGCCTGACCTTCAAAACTTCTAAGGAAGGAGATTCCACCACCTCCCTAGGTATATTGTGGTATTATACAGGAAGCACAGGTTAAAGTGGGGGCGGGTGCACCCAGGTCATTGTGTGCCTGCATGTATGTGACTGTGTGTGTGTGTCTGTCTTAAACTGTGGGTGTCTCCATGTGACAATGTGTGTATGTGACTGTGTGTCTGTGTTAAAATGTGGGTTTTTACGTGATTTTTGGGTGTGCGCCTCTAAGTAACATGGTGGGTGTATGCACGTGAATGTGACTGTTAAATTGCGTGTGTTTATGTGACTGTGCGTCAGGGTCTGTGTATGTGTGTGTTTTAAAGAGTGTATGTGAATGTGATTCCTGGGTGTCAAGGTATGGGGGGAGGGTCAAAATGTGTGTGTTTATGTGCGTGTGTGTTTGGGGGGGGTCAATATATGTTTGTGTATACGAGCGGGGAGATTGGTATGTATTTCAGATTGGGCTGGGTGTGTATTAGGGGGTGCTGAGGGACACTGTGTGTGTCCAAGATCAGGCTGTTTGTATCCGGGGGCACTGTGTGGGGCAGAGACTGGGCTGTGTGTGTGTATCAGTGGGTGTGAAGGGGTCACGATGTTGCGGGGATCAGGCTGTGTATATCAGAGGTGTGGAGGGGTCGCTGCGTGTGGTGGGAGATCGGGCTCAGCATGTATCAGGGTTTGTGGAGGGGTCACTATGTGGGGGGATCAGGCTGTGTGTGTACCAGGAGGTGTGGAGGGGTCACTGTGTATGTTGGGGGATTGGGCTGAATGTCTGTCAGGGGACGTGGAGGAGTCACTGTGTGTGTACTAGGGAGCGTGGAGGGGTAACTGTGTGTGGGGGTGGGTCAGGCTGTGTGTGCATCAGGGGTGTGGAGGGGTCACTGTGTGTATGCGGGAGATGGGGCTGTGAATGTATAGCAGGGAGTGTGGAGGGGTCAATATAGCAGGGAGTGTGGGAGGGTCACTATGCGGTGGGGGGGCAAGATTGGGCTGTGTGTGTATCGGGGTGTGGAGAGATCACTGTGTGTATGTGGGAGATTGGGCTGTGTATCAAGGAGTGTGGAGGGGTGACTTTGTGTATGGGAGATCAGGCTGTGTTTGTATCAAGGGGTGTGGAGGGGTCACTGTGTCAGGGAGAGACCGGGCCATGTGTGTGTATCAGTGGGGGTGAAGAAGTCACTATGTTGAAGGGATTGGGCTGTGTGTGTACCAGGCAGTGTGGGGTAAGTCACTGTGTGTGTACCAGGAGTTGTGAAAGGGTCATTGTGTGGGGGAATCAGGCTGTGTGTACCAGACTGGGGTGGGGGGGAGATTGGGCTGTGTGTGTACTAGGCGATGTGAGGAGGTCACTGTGTGTGGACCAGGGGTAGGGGGGCCCTGTTGGAGGAGTCAGTGTGTGTACCAGGGGGGAGGAGGGCTCACTCTGAGGGGGGATTGCACTGTGTGTGTACCAGGGTGTAGGGGGGAGGGAGGCAGTGTGTGGGGGGCAGTGTGTGTACCAGTGTGTGTGTGTGTGTGTGGATCAGTGTCTGTACCAGACAGTGGGGAAGGGTCAGCGTGTGTGGGATCAGTGTATACTAAGCATTGGAGGGAGGTCTCACGGGTGTGTGTGACCAGTGTGTACCAGGCAGTTGGGAAGTTTTACAGGGAGGAGATCAGTATGTACTAGGCAGTGGGAGGTCTCGCTCTGTGGGGGAGGGGGATCAGTGTGTGGGTGGGTGGTCTGTGTGTACCAAGTGCGGGGTGATCTCATTAAAAGGGTCAGTGTGTGTGTGTGTGTGGGGGGGGGGTCAGTGTATATCTGGCGGTGGGAGGGGGTCTCACTGGGGGGGGTCATTGTGAAGCAGGCGGGAGGGGGCTCCCTGGAGAGTCAGTGTGGGGGGGTCATGTACCAGGCAGTGAGGAACTCACTGGGAGCTTAGTGTGGGGGTTCAGTATTGATCAGGCAGTGAGGTTGGATTGGGGGTTGGTGTGTACCCAGCAGTGGGAGGGTCAGTGGGGTTAGTGGGGGGGTTCAGTTGTGGTTGGAGTTGGGGGTCGGTGTGTACCCGGTGCTGTGTGGGGGGGTGTCACTGTGTAAGGCGGTGGGGGGGTCACTGGGGGTAGTGGGGGTTCAGTATTGATCGGGCAGTGAGGTTGGAGATGGGGTCTGTGTGTACCAGGCGGTGGGGGGGGGGGGGTAGGGGGGGTTCAGTATGGATCGGGCAGTGAGGTTGGATTGGGGGTTGGTGTGTACCCGGCAGTGGGAGGGTCAGTGGGGTTAGTGGGGGGGTTCAGTTGTGGTTGGAGTTGGGGGTCGGTGTGTACCCGGTGCTGTGTGGGGGGGTGTCACTGTGTAAGGCGGTGGGGGGGTCACTGGGGGTAGTGGGGGTTCAGTATTGATCGGGCAGTGAGGTTGGAGATGGGGTCTGTGTGTACCAGGCGGTGGGGGGGGGTAGGGGGGGGTTCAGTATGGATCGGGCAGTGAGGTTGGAGTAGGGGGTCGGCGTGTACCGGGCGGTGGGGGGTCACTGGGGTGTAGGGGGGGTTCAGTATGGATCTGGCAGTGAGGTTGGAGTTGGGGGTCAGCGTGTACCAGGCAGGAGGGTCACTGGGGGTAGGGGGGGTTCAGTATGGACCGGGCAGTGCGGTTGGAGTTGGGGGTCGGCGTGTACCAGGCAGGAGGGTCACTGGGGGGTAGGGGGGGTTCAGTATGGATCGGGCAGTGAGGTTGGAGTTGGGGGTCGGCGTGTACCGGGCAGTGGGGGGGTCACTGGGGGGTAGGGGGGTTCAGTATGGACCGGGCAGTGAGGTTGGAGTTGGGGGTCGGCGTGTACCGAGCGATGGGGGGGGTCACTGGGGGGTGGGGGGGTTCAGTATGGACCGGGCAGTGAGGTTGGAGTTGGGGGTTGGCGTGTACCGAGCGATGGGGGGGGTCACTGGGGGTAGGGGGTGTTCAGTATGGACCGGGCAGTGAGGTTGGAGTTGGGGGTCGGCGTGTACCGGGCGGTGGGGGGGTCACTGGGGGGTGGGGGGGTTCAGTATGGACCGGGCAGTGAGGTTGGAGTTGGGGGTCGGCATGTACCGGGCGGTGGGGGGGGTCACTGGGGGGTAGGGGGGGTTCAGTATGGACCGGGCAGTGAGGTTGGAGTTGGGGTCGGGGTGTACCGGGCGGTGGGGGGGTCACTGGGGGGTGGGGGGGTTCAGTATGGATCGGGCAGTGCGGTTGGAGTTGGGGGTCGGCGTGTACCAGGTGGTGGTGGGGTCACTGGGGGGTGGGGGGGTTCAGTATGGATTGGGCAGTGAGGTTGGAGTTGGGGGTCGGTGTGTACCGGGCGGTGGGGGGGTCACTGGGGGGTAGGGGGGGTTCAGTATGGACCGGGCAGTGTGGTTGGAGTTGGGGGTCGGCGTGTACCGGGCGGTGGGGGGGTCACTGGGGGGTAGGGGGGGTTCAGTGTGGACCGGGCAGTGCGGTTGGAGTTGGGGGTCGGCGTGTACCGGGCGGTGGGGGGGTCACTGGGAGGTAGGGGGGGGTTCAGTATGGACCGGGCAGTGGGGTTGGAGTTGGGGGTCGGCGTGTACCGGGCGGTGGGGGGGGGTCACTGGGAGGTAGGGGGGGTTCAGTGTGGACCGGGCAGTGCGGTTGGAGTTGGGGGTCGGCGTGTACCGGGCGGTGGGGGGGTCACTGGGAGGTAGGGGGGGTTCAGTATGGACCGGGCAGTGGGGTTGGAGTTGGGGGTCGGCGTGTACCGGGCGGTGGGGGGGTCACTGGGAGGTAGGGGGGGTTCAGTATGGACCGGGCGGTGAGGTTGGAGTTGGGGGTCGGCGTGTACCGGGCGGTGGGGGGGTCACTGGGGGGTAGGGGGGGGTTCAGTATGGACCGGGCAGTGAGGTTGCAGTTGGGGGTCGGCGTGTACCGGGCGGGGGGGGGGTCACTGGGGGGTAGGGGGGGTTCAGTATGGATCGGGCAGTGAGGTTGCAGTTGGGGGTCGGCGTGTACCGGGCGGTGGGGGGGTCACTGGGGGGTGGGGAGGTTCAGTATGGACCGGGCAGTGCGGTTGCAGTTGGGGGGCGGCGTGTACCGGGCGGTGGGGGGGTCACTGGGGGGTGGGGGGGTTCAGTATGGACCGGGCAGTGCGGTTGGAGTTGGGGGTCGGCGTGTACCGGGCGGTGGGGGGGTCACTGGGGGGTGGGGGGGTTCAGTATGGACCGGGCAGTGAGGTTGGAGTTGGGGGTCGGCGTGTACCGGGCGGTGGGGGGTCACTGGGGGGTAGGGGGGTTCAGTATGGATCGGGCAGTGAGGTTGCAGTTGGGGGTCGGCGTGTACCGGGCGGTGGGGGGGTCACTGGGGGGTAGGGGGGGTTCAGTATGGACCGGGCAGTGAGGTTGGAGTTGGGGGTCGGCGTGTACCAGGCGGTGGGGGGGTCACTGGGGGGTAGGGGGGGTTCAGTATGAACCGGGCAGTGCGGTTGGAGTTGGGGGTCGGCGTGTACCGGGCGGTGGGGGGGTCACTGGGGGGTAGGGGGGGTTCAGTATGGACCGGGCAGTGCGGTTGGAGTTGGGGGTCGGCGTGTACCGGGCGGTGGGGGGGTCACTGGGGGGTAGGGGGGGTCAGTATGGATCGGGCAGTGTGGTTGGAGTTGGGGGTCGGCGTGTACCGGGCGGTGGGGGGGTCACTGGGAGGTAGGGGGGGTTCAGTATGGACCGGGCAGTGGGGTTGGAGTTGGGGGTCGGCGTGTACCGGGCGGTGGGGGGGTCACTGGGGGGTGGGGGGGTTCAGTATGGACCGGGCAGTGAGGTTGGAGTTGGGGGTCGGCGTGTACCGGGCGGTGGGGGGGTCACTGGGGGGTGGGGGGGTTCAGTATGGACCGGGCAGTGGGGTTGGAGTTGGGGGTCGGCGTGTTCCAGCTGCAGAGCGAAGCCGCTGGGAGAAGCAGGCGGGCGGGCGGGCGGCCGCCGTGGGCAGGGCCATGCGCGGGGCAGGGCTCCCCGTCAGACCCGGCCCCGCCCGCCTGCACACAGCCCCGGCCGGCGGCTCCATCCCGGGCACCCCAGGGCCGTGGCTGCCGCTGCCGCGCTCCAGGATCGCGGGGAGCTGCCGCTGCTGGAGGCCCGGTGAGTCTGCAGCGACTCCGACCGCGGGCTGGGGACGCGGGGCGCGGGGCAGCAGCGCCGCCCAGTCCGGGGGGCTCCGTGGGCCCCCGAGCGGGCATCCCCCGCACAGAAATAGATGGGCACCCCCGTGTGCCCCCCCAGAGATGGGCAACCCCCCCGAAAAAGATGGCACCCCCCCGATGAGCACCCCCGCACAGAAATGGATGGGTACCCTCCATGTATTCCCCCCTCGAGATGGGCACCCCCGGACAGAAATAGATGGCACCCCCTGTGCGCCCCCCCCCGAGAGGAGCAACCCCACACAGAAATAGATGGCACCCCCCATTTGTCCCCCTGAGATGGGCACCCCCCCGCACAAAAATAGATGGGCACCCCCCATGCATCCCCCTGAAATGAGCACCTCCCCCACAGAAATAGATGGCAACCCCCATTTGCCCCCCTGAGATGGGCACCCCCCGCACAGAAATAGATGGGCACCCCCCATGCATCCCCCCTGAAATGAGCACCTTCCCCACAGAAATAGATGGCACCCCCCCTTTGTCCCCCTGAGATGGGCACCCCCCGCACAGAAATAGATGGGCACCGCCCATGCATCCCCCCTGAAATGAGCACCCCCCACAGAAATAGATGGCACCCCTCATTTGCCCCCCTGAGATGGGCACCCCCCGCACAGAAATAAATGGGCACCCATTGTGTGTCCCCCCCCCAGAGATGGGCACACCCAGAGTGGCACACAGACAACACCACTGTCTGCCCCCCCTCAATTAGGGCCCAGCTATGAGCACCCCGTCTACACCAGCATAGACAGATAGCATTGTGCTCCCTCCCACACAGCGGAGTGCCTAGATTGAACACCCCCTGCATGCCCAAAGGATAGACTGGTTCCTCGGTTCATCCCAGAGACGGACATCTCAACAGCTGGGCACCTTTTGCGCATCCACAGAGATAGCTGTGCCTGTACTGCGTTCCACACGGTGTCGATCCTGGTGGTATGAAAGGAAGGATGGCCGCCCAGTTTTTAGGGCATAAGCCTGGGAGGCTTTCAGATCCCTGGGCCAAAACCAGCGGCCCTTGCTCAAGCGAAACTTTTGGTTAACAACTGAGTAAGGACCTGAGGATTTGGCCCACTATTAGTACATCAGCTGGGCATATTTCTGATCTGCTTTTCTCAGGATGCACTGTTTTGTTTGTGTCTTTCCTGGGTTGTGTTGTTTTACATCACATACAGTTGCAAGGTGAATGTTAGCTGTGGGCCTGATTCAAAGCTCACTGAAGTCGAACAATGTGAATGTTGCCTTTGATTTCAATGACCTTTGGATCAGGTCCTTTGTTGCTTGTATATTTCACTAGTATTTGGAAAACAAGAACCCTGCACTTAAGGGAAAGTGAGCCCAAATTTGCTTTTTCCTTTGGCCACTTTCTCTGCCTTTATAATTTAAACTTCTGTAACCAGGACTTACAGTGGTTTGGAAGTGGGTGTAGAGGGGTCTATCAGCAACTTGGCTCAATTTTTTCCCCTGGGCCTGTGTCCTCTGCCCTCCCCATTACCTTAAGCACTGCTTAAAATCTCATGGCCAAATTCTGTTCTCGGTCACACTTGACTCCTGTGTGACTGAGAACAGTGACTCCTTTGGGGCTCGCTCCAGTGGGACTGAAGGTGAAATCTCAGCCCCTTGCGTATCAATTTTTACACACATATACTCAGTGGTATGAAGTATACAAACATGCTGTAGTGTACCTGATACGTGAACTAAAAGGTCTCTGCCATCTCTGATTTCTCTGATTTTATGAGTGGTTCATCATTGATTTCATTCTGCAGACCACTTCCCCCTGCTGCTTGGCATTGAGTATGTTTTGTCCAGAGAGGGTTCCAGAGACCACTTTAGTTAGGCTCACTCAAGAGAAGTAACTTGAGGGTAGATAACTTGAATGAACTCTGCAGTGAAAACATAAACCACAGTTTGAGAGCCGCAGCTTGCACGTCTTCTGCCTTGACTGATTAAGATTTAACATGTATTTGAGTTACATGGCACTCTGACACACCCTCCTGCACTCTCCGCTTCTCAAAGGCCCACAGCTGTGATTTGTAATGCTGATCTAATGGATTGTCAGCAGGAGACTTAAGCTCTATTCCTGTCTCTGCCACCGTCTCATAAAGTAACTTGGGCAACTCACTTAACCTCTCCGTGCCTTAGTTTACCCATCTGTAAATGGAGGCAGTGACCCTCACCCACCTTTGTGAAGTACTTTGCTGAAAAAGAGCTCTAGGCACACAAAGTATCATTAGTCATGAAAACATGGTTGCTGGGTTTGAAAAAAAGGCCGCTTACCAGTACTGTACAATTATGAAAAACACAATACGAGGTAAATGTGTTGTTGGTAGCTCTGTAGCTAGTATTGCTTGTTTTCTGTGTACTCCCCTCTTCATTTCTAACAAGGCTGCCTGCCTAGAGGGCAGCTGCTGTTCAGTGAATCATGTTACAGACATGGCACACATGCTGTGCCTTCTCATGGAGACATCACTCCAGTTCCTTCTTGTTTGATTGTTTCCCTAAATCGAATATAAAGAAATCATTCAGGCTGAAAGTATATGGTTACCTCCTCTTTGTATATGGGAGAGAAACATAACAGTGGATTATATAAACAGGTTGTGCGCCTGCTTTATCATTAAGGGACAGTGTGAATTTATCCAGATATTGTCTAACAATTCCTAGAAACACAGAGAAAAATCAAGCCAAACCACAAAAACATTCTTTATTTACTCCTGTTTGCTGCTAAGGGTGTTTTCCACCAACGCCATGTGGTTGCAAGAATGTTCAGACTCTAAAAATACCCTGTGCATCATTTATTGTTATTTAATATTTCCACTGAAGCTGTGCCCAATGGCTTTGATCGGGATCAGGGCCCCTTTGCGTTAGGTGCTGTGCAGGCACAGATAAATGGACCCTGTCTCAAAGAGTTTACAGTCTGATTGCAACATTGTACAGCAAGTGAACCGAACAAACAACAGAGGGGAGAAGATGAGGGAGGATGAGGGTAACAATGAGATCATAAAAAGAAAAGGAGTACTTGTGGCACCTTGGAGACTAACATGTGAGATCATGTGGTTGCGCAAGCAGCTATGTGCGTTCACAGCTTGGTGTTTCTGAATAATTTACAAGGTTTAGCTATAGCTGCGTCAGGAACCCTCTCCCTGCAACCTTTACTAGCCCTTGCATTATAGTATTCATAATTGCTCAATAAATTCTCCAAGAGTTACAAGTTTCCTTGAAGAGTTTCTAAGCCAGGGCTTCTTCGCCTGTGGCTGTGACTCTGGGGGCCGGGGGGCGGGGGGGATGGATGTCGCAAACAGGTGTCAAGGGGTTGTGATCACTTTGTGCTTTTCATATTGCTAAATGGGAAAGGGCTCCTTGCTAGACTGGAGGAGAGTGGGGGATGGAGGTACTAGTATGTAAATGAGACCTGATGTGGAAAAGATCCACAGCTCTAGGCAATTAGGGTAGGACTGAGAACATCGCACTGCTTCGGCTGCCAGTTTTGGTTGGACATATTCCTGGAGGTTTCATCACATCACGTAATCTTTAATTAAAAAATTAATCTTTAATTCCGGCTAATAATTTGTGTAAATTTTTTTCTAACGACTGTGGCACCAGAATTCATAGCCTTAAAAGTTTTTCTGTGCATTTGTGGTGACGACATGTTTATGGCAAAATTAAATCAGTCCAGCAGGACGTGCTGTGGGAGATCTTGGCAACCACCCTGTTGCTTTTCACAATGGGCTCACAGGTTTATTTTGTTTGTTTGGCATGCTGCAGATGGTCACCTGATCACAAAAATCCCACCCAGAATTTAAATGTCATGCTATTGGGAGCACAGTTCACGCAGTGCAGGACACTTGTAACCCCCCACTGGTCTGGGTAGCAGATCTAAGAGCACTTTCTTAGCTCTCATCAAATGACCTCTCTGAGGGCCTGATTTGTCAAACTCTTGTGTGAGTGGGCCTTGCTCACATGAGTCATCTCCACAAAGTCAATTGATCTACCTGTGTGAGGAAGGGTTTGCTGTACTGATTCCTGATTCTGCATCTACAATAGCAAATCTATACCCCCTCTCCCCTCCCAGGAGCATAGCACTCCCTACCCCATACGTGGGTATTGGTCCTGTACTGATTCAGGAAAAGGGTTACCTGCTCAACAGGCCTTCGGGCTACAGTGAGGAAATGGACAGATGGAGGGTATCCAAAGAGTTGGGAGCTGCCTTCTAAAATGTTCTTATAACTCCCAGGTCCAGGAGGGTAGTTCCTAGCTGTGGTTGCTCTGAAGCATCTCTGTGACTTTTCACGCTCGTAGTTACCGATTCCCGTGACTCAGCTCCGCCATAGCAACTGTTAACGATGCTAAGCCTGCGCTCTAATTTTGCTCCCACCCGGTGGAATGTATATCCATAGCTGACCTTGGTCTACTTCATTTCCACAGTATGCCCAGCCCAACCCCTGGCAGATGCTGAAGGTGCGTGGCATTGTCCAGGGCTAAGGGCGGTGGTGATGACCTCTTACAAACTACTTTGCAGGCTATACATGTGCATCGGCGCTGAAATGCAGCCACCTCTGGAGTACGTAGTAACACTGCACAATGATTTGGGACAGGAGGTGTAGAAGGATCCTATATCCAAATGAAACTGCAATTTGGGAAGGCAGACAGTGACTTTATTTGGAATTTGGTTAGGACTACGCCCCCTACTGTACATATGAGCGATAGCATCTTGCGACAGAAAGATTCTGGCCAAAATTTTCAATTTCAGATGCCTAAAGTGAGACACCTAAATCCATAGCCTGCATTTCAGAGATACTGAGCAAGTTAGGAGTTGCTCTGGGAACTCTGTACCTCTGCAAATCAGGCCACGTATTTAGATGTCTAACTTAAGGTATCCAGGGTTAAAACTGTGTGACATAGTGACTTTCCCCAGGGCACAGAGGGCAGAGTCAGCAGCCAGGGCTAGACCTCAGTTCCTGGCTCACAGCTACGAATGAGTTCAATCTACTTTTCTGCTCTTGTCCTCCAGGCACCAAAAAAAACCCCATGAAGAATTCTCCAGCACAGTGGTTCTCAACCTTTCTTTTCGCGGACCACTTGAAAATTGCTGAGGGTCTCGGCAGACCACTAAATGATCTTTCCAAATGTTGTTTGTACCATTAGCTAACTATTGTAACGCGCTTTGGATAAAAGCGCTATATTAAAAAACCCCTTAATAATAATTAAAAGTTTTTTTGTTGTACAAATAAAAACACACAACTCATATTTTAATATCAGTACCTCACCTTTCTAATTCTGTGGATGTGCCCTCTCTCCCCGGCCGCAGCAGCCCCCGAGCTGGGGCTGGGAAGGAGGGGGGGGTGTCTCTCCCTCTCTCCCCCACCGCAGCAGCCCCTGAGCTGGGGCTGGGAAGGAGGGGGGATCTCTCCCCCATCACAGAGCAGAGGCTGGGAAGAAGGGCCGTTTCTCCCTGGCAGCTGCAGCCCTGGAGCTGAGGAAAGTCGCCTTTTTCTCTGGCCGCCGCAGCCCTGCACGTCCCAAATTCCCCCCACCCTCTCTTCTCACCCCATCGCCCCTCCCACCTACCCCCATTCCTTCCAAGGCCACCACCTCACCTTACATATGGGTCTTCTCCAGGGTCCAAGCACCTAATTACTGGAGCCGTGCCTGCACGGGCTCCACTAATTAGGTGGGTGGCCCTTCATTCTCTCACGTGCGGCTGCCCAGACACGCACCTTAGAGGGAACTATCCGCAGACCACCTGAATGGAGCTCGCAGACCACTGATGGGCCGCGGACCACAGTTTGAGACCCTCTGCCCCTGCACATCTCATCTTGGCTGGACTTTGCAAACTGCCTTTCCCTGTGTTGGAACTCCAGGATCACTGATTTTTTGTCTGGCGATGCCCTGGCATATTTTTGTCATAACTCGCCCTCATCCAGGGCCCTCGTGCTCTGTTCATTGTACAAGATGCACAACTCTCTCACTGGCTGGAGACAACACAACTGACAGACCATGCAGTGTCGGTGTTGAGAAGTACTATGGCTCAGCACACCTGAGCCTGCCTCCAGGCCAGAAAACAGCGAGACCTGGCATTCCGGTGACTCTCCTAGGATTTAAATGGTGACGCCAGCTCTTGTCATTTTTGATGGCTAATCTCTGTAAATTGTGAGACGCCAATTCTCGGATTAATACATATGGGGACAAATCCTGCCTTCAGCTCCCTGTATTCAGCTCCCTTTGGAGCTGTACATGTGTATGTCTGAGGGCGGAATTAGGCCCATTTTCTTTTCTTATAACCCTCCACAGACTTGCTCCAGTCTTTTCTCTTGCACCTTCTCTCTTTCCATCACTTCCTGCGCCCTCCACCACCTCCTCACTTCACACACTCTCATCGCTGTTGGTGCAAGAGCCTTCTCCCCTGCAGCTCTGCCCTTTGCAATCTTCTCCCTGTACTGTTCTGTCTCACTGAGCTACGGTTTCAGGGTTTAGACACTTCCACCTCGTGCCCTATGTGCTCTTTGAGTTCACAGCCCAGGGGCTGAACACAGAACAGCAGCCAGGCCTCCTAAGCAGCAAATCTAAGCAGATGCAAAGGACGTGGGAGTTGCTGTAAGATTCTGTAGTGCCCATCCCAGTTCCACACACCTCAGGCTTAGTGCTTGTGCTACAGATGCTCTAGCCGGAGAGATTATAAAGTTAGATTTGAGGAGCTTTTCCCCTAGTTAAAATACCTTTTCTTTTGAAACTGCCAGGCCAAAATGTTCCAACATGGGTGCCTAAATCCATCATTTAGGACCCTAAATAAAAGCAGCCTGAGCACCTTGTTGACTTTGATAGGATTTGTGGGGCCAGCAAACTCTGGAAACTCAACTACTTTAATATAGGTGCCCAACAGCCCCCACATTAGAGCATTTTGGCCCCAGTGAGTTTTAGGGCTTATGAAATGTGCCTATTTACGTCCTTCCCTTCTCATCTGAGAGACCCAGTGGTCAAGGTGGTTGCCAGCTAGTGGAAACCAGATTGGAGCCACCAACTCACTATGGAGAGCTAAGTAACTAGCAGGTAGGAATAGCTTTTGGTCTCTGCCTAGTCTGGGTTTGAAGGTGTGACCTAGAAGGAAAAGGTTCCACAGTCCAATTCTAATGTCCTGACCCATTCAGTCCCCCACTTGGGTGAGTGCTTTGAATGTATCCTTTGACTGATAGAAATCAGATGGCGTTTGGGTGAAATCCTGGCCCCATTGAAATCAATGGCAAAACTCCCACTGACTTCAGTGGGTCCCAGATTGCCCCTTTGTGTAGAAATAAAACATACCTATTTAATATATGATGTAGTAACAGCACGCTGAGCACCTTCTGTCCAAGGATTTCAAAGCGCACACACAAGGATGTACCAGTAAAGCTGGTAGGTATTATTAGCCCCATTTTATAGATTCACAAATCAAGACACGGAGCAGTTAAGAAACATATTCCCAGTTGTGTCTTCTAATGTTGGTGCTTTGATTTTTGGATGCCCAGCGTGAGACGCCTGGTATCTGATTTTACAGCAGTTCCTGTCTGCTAGAGGTGGGGGTGCTCAGCATGTCTGACAACTGGAGCCTAGATGATCAAAAAATCACTGGATCCTTTACTGCCACCTATTAGACCTTGGGTGAAATTCATCCCTGGTGTAAATTCATTGAATCTGCCCTCTTATATGTTACTACATGGACAGTGCAAGCACAGAAACCGATTCTGAGCTCTGCTACGTGAGTGTAAATCCAGAATTATTCAAGTGAAGTCTGGATTTGCACAAGCGTAGCTGAGATCAGAATCTGTCCTTTAGTTATCTGAATGCACAGCGCTTGCCATCTTCAAGTTGTAGCAGTTGGCAGGAAATGTGAAGATGGCAGGTTTATGTACCACAGGAAAAGGAAGTGAAGACTGCGGGTGCAGGGAGCTACTAACAACAAGTATGTTATGTTCTCTCAGTTTCGCAGCCAAGGGCAGTAGTAATTCCCAATGGTCACACGGGTTGGGGCTGGGAAATATTTACAGTCGTGCTAGGGTGCTCATTTCAAAGTAAGTTCCATTTTTTTTCTCCTCTGCTATTTGCTTCTAGACCAAGTTACTTCTACGATTGTAGAGGAGTGAGTTTGTTCTAAGGTGATTTGACTGGGGAGTGCAAATGGGCAATGGGCCCGATCAGAAATGCAGAGCAGTGAGTGGAAAGACTCCTGGTTCAGTGGACTCTGGATCAAGTCCATTGTGAGTGCATCTCTCACTACATCCTTTCAAACTCAGCTCAGTAGATACCCAAAGACATGATCATCTGGTGGCTTTTTGGTGGGAGGTGATGGGAGGTGGTGCTCTCAGTCTAGTTCCTCGTGGGTGCCTTTCAGGTGAGATGCAGGAGGGCTCCTCACTTGAGAAAGCCCCGTCATTGTCTGGGAGTGTCTAGCCCAAGGAACTGACAGCAAGTCTCCCCCAACTGGTCTTCACTGCTGAGAAGGAACAGTTTCTTTCTGATAACTATCGCAGAGAAGCCAAAGACAGCCAGCACCTTGAACTGCAACCGGAAGCCAGTGCAGAGATTCAGTCACCAGAGCTATGTGCTCCTAGGGAATGTCTACACTGCAGTGTAAGCCCAGGGTTAGTGGGACTGGAGTCAGCTAGTCTGTGTTAGGGAACCCTGGGCTTGAGCATCTACATTGCATTTAAACCCTTAGTTAAGTTTTTGCTCAAAGGTAGGGCTCTGGCGTCTGCACTGGAAGACCTGAGTCAAAGTAACCATATCCCAGAGACCATAGTGTTCCTCCCCCCCGTGTTGCCGCTCTAGACCATGGTGCACTGTGGGGAAACTTAACTGCCTTCCCTACACGTTACAAGTTTGCTCTCCTTTGCAAAGTCATGAGGTTCTCTGATAGTGTGCTTGCAGATCGGTGGTCAGAAGAGAATGGGTTAACTCTGACCTGAGCCGTTGACCTTTGCCAATGGGTGGTGGCTTCCGTTTTCAATAGAGTGGATTGCAGATTGTTGGGATAGAAAGGACTAAGGAAGTTGTCCCATGGAATTGTGGGATACTTGCAGATGACTCCTGGGACCTGAGTCAAGCGCGGCTGTGGCTACACTGCAAAGCAGTAGGGATCGGAACCTGTTTCCCAGCTTGACTTGAGCTCGGACCCTCCAGCCCTGCAGGGTCTCAGCACTAGGTGAGCTCAATTGCAGTGTGGACGTAAGGGGATTGAGCCTTGAGCTTGCGCTCAAGCATGGGTTTACATTGCAGTGTCGACATACCCCTTGTGACCTGCCTCATTCAGCCATTAAGCAGCTGCATTCGGCATCCGCTGATGCCCTAGGGGAACTATCAGGTTCATCTCAATTCAAGAACATTATACTTATTGAGCCTGGAAATGACAGCCATGTGTGTGGCTGTTGTGTGGCCCACATTAGAGAGGAATGGTCACAACTTCTGGCCAGCTACAGATAGTAGGAATGAAAGGAAGCAGTGGCCCCCACTGCTATCTGGGCAGCCATGGCTCCAACAGGGACGGAGGCCATTAGCCATCACGACGACTGGTAGACATAACCCTTCAACTACTGGCCTGCCCATTCTTCTACACACTGCCACCAAGCACTAGGCATATCTTGTGCAGGTTTGATCACTTCCTCTCAGCTCCCAGTCTCAGCCGGGTAGTGGGAAGGTAATGAGCCAGCAGAACCTAGCTTTAATTCAAAGGAGACATAGAGCTGAGTGTCAGCTAATAAATCTGTGCCCCAAAATGATTTGCAGTCCCCCTTAGTGGCTTCACATACACATTGAACAGGAGGCATGACAAGACGGAAGGCAGAGTTTCTTTGAGGAGAAGGAATTCTGGAGCTAGTCAGGAAGAAAACTTTTATGACAAATTCCTAAGTTGTTTTGTGTGTAGGCTTCAAAATGGGCCCACTTTGCATTTTTAACAAACTTTTGGCAACATATTTGTGAATTGAAATTGTTACCAAAACTTTACATTTGCCAAAAACCTTGTTTTGTAAATGAAAAGTTTCCATAATGATGTTTGATAAAGATGCCCATGAAAAATGCTTCAAAAATTTTTGCAAACAATTTAGCTAACATCGATAGTTTTTGCAAAAATATTTTGATTTTTAAAAATGGCCCTTTTTCAACTAAAAAACTTTGTACTTCAAAAAATGTCAACAGTCTCTAATGATTTTGCTGAAGGACCCCCCCATCCGTCCTCACAAGAGCCTGCAGGCAAGTCAACAAGACCTTGTAGCCCATGGCACTAGAACCTTGCCATAAGTGACAAGCATGCTTTTAGCACTGCATAAATGGTAATAGAAATGACCTGGACGGTTGCTAGGAGGAGATCATTCACCATTGCTATTGTCACGTTATAGAGAATCACGGTCTTTCTTAAACAGGAGACATTTATTAAAGAAAACAACCGCAAGTGCAGAAACAAACAGACTTCCGTGCAGCTCCAGTTCCAGCTTTGTCACTCTTCTTTACCAGGTATCACACAAAGACATCTAGTGACTGACTGGATAACATACTGCAAGTAAACATATCAGATCAGTACAATCTCTGTCTCTCAGTTCTGAGGCCAAAGTGATGGGGAAATAGAGAATTGTCACATAGCATCAGATTTTCCTCATTCAAACCTCTCCACTAGACTTAGACCAAAAGTAAAGGTCTGGAAATGGTTTGGGTTTGCTAACGCTTTTAAACCTGTTTTGTGGCATTAATAAAAGGGAAAAAGAATCATTCTCCTTCAATTTGCACATTTTTACTGGGCTTGTAATGACACAACTTGGCTGTGGTCCCCTCAGTCTTTCCCTTTTCTCAGATCCCAAACAAATGACACTTGGTTGCTGTTGTTTGGGAGCAGCCAAAATAATTGAATCCTCCAGAGAGCGGGGTGAGGACAGATTCTGAAATAGATGCCCTACAAATGAATGCAGCTTTCAGCTGAGGCTATACCCCCGCGAAAGGGAGAGAATAGAAGCTCTGTGAAAGGGAAACAGGCACTGCTGACCGTGGATTTCTTTTCTCTGTAACATTAATTGCTTGTTGCTTTGTTCACCACATGACTGCTGGAAATTGCCAACTGGTTCCTGCTCGTTAGTGTCATGGGCTCTGTTTAAAATAAGCCATGTAGGAGATTCTTAACTTAGGGTTGTTTATCCAGGTTTCAAGTGTGTTTCTTGTGATTTTTTTTTTTTTTTTAATATCAGGATATTATTGTTAAAATGTCTAGCCGGGGTTTATCCCTTTAAACATCAGCGCTTTCCAGACCGTTAGCTACATGATTGCTTGGAGTGTCAGTCTCTGTCTATCATTAGCTAAGCGTTTGCAGGTACACTTGAAGCCAATGGGAGCTTGAGGGCTCAGCACTTTTGAAAAGCAGGCCCTATGTAGATTCTGGATGGCCTACACTTTGACACACACCGTACTAATTGTAGCTAGTACTAGTCTAGTACAGACGCTGATGGGATGGTTACTAGCAAAAGTTGCAGAGACCTCTCTGAATGTCCTCTGTGACTTGCAGTGCCAAGGGGATCTAATAGGTGTGACCAGGGAGCCAGGGTTGTATAGTGCCAGCACGGCCTGACCTGCTCTTAACCCCTCTGCACAGTCTCCCCCAGCCTTTGAGCAGACTGGGCAAAGAGCCCTGCATATTCAGGACCACACAATCATGTTGCTTTGGCGGTGTATTAGTGCCCTGTTTGCAGGAGAAGGGGCCATCACACCTGTGTCTGTCTAATCCATCTGCCTAGCTAGATTTGTACATTGCGCCCACCAGCATAGTATCCGATCAGCTACGTGCTAGCCACAGTCTGGATCCTCTTATGTCAATGCCACAATGTTCAGGTGAGCTTTGGTTAACTTAAACTCCAACCAAAGCCCCAGTGCCATCCTCTGACACCAGTGCAAGCAGCTGCAGTGATCCCTCCGGGGCCATCCAGGAGGTCTGGGCCCCAAGACCTTCAGATAAACAGGTTTGTATTGTGTAGAGCCGGGTCTGCAGGCTCCAAAGGGTTAACAAGGGCCTTGGGTCTTGTCACTCAAGCTAGCGATACCCATTTCACCCTCCCTGTTCTGGTATGACCTGTGCTCACTGGTAGCCTGGCGATTACCACCCAGCTTTTCCGTGGTAGGGCTGAATTCTTGGCTGCTGTTTGCTTAAAGGAGAGATGGGGAAGGGTTAGCATGGTGCTTTGGTTACACACCATCTCCCTTGGGATGGGCTAGTGGGCATCCCCCAAGCAATGATTCCACAGAAGAGAGGCTGATGATATGCTGAAAGGTGAGTACCAAGTGCCTGCACATGGAAGCTCCAGCTGTCGCAGGAAGTTGCTACACAACTTTCTCTCCGTGTGGCTTGGCCCTCAGTGATCTCTGTGCTGTGACTGCCTCTCTCCCCATGACCACAAAGGCCAGCTGATGTGCTCGAGCACCCAGTGCCCGGGTTTAAACATCAGGGGCCTGGTGCAGGACATTCCCAGCAGGTGACCCTCGCTTCTGGACCTTGTTGGGGACAATCGATGCTGGATTGTGATCTTGGAGAGTGCCATTGGGATGGAAATCCAATCTGGGGCTTGACCGGACCTCACCTTGCTATTATTCAGAGTCATCTGAGCCCTGAGGCGGTGTTACAGCTCCAGAACCGTGGTGCGGGGAGGAGCGTGTTTGGCTGCTCCCTGTGTGTGGGAATGGAGGGCATTGAGGGAGGCTGAAATGCTTCAACTGAGTTTTCAGCATCAAAGCTCAATAATAATTAAAAAGGGATGTAGCAGGTCAGGGACTGGGAGCCCAGTGGGGAGTGCAAGGTCAGGCTGCATTACCAGCTGGTGTGCCCAGAGCAGCACAGGGTCAGCGTAATGCAAACCCCATGGACTGTTCGATTGTCAGCTGGAGACACCAGACAATGGGATTTCTACATTACAATAGAGACCATCCGCTCTGTGAGATGCGTGGACGTGTTTTCCTTCAAGAGCATTATTTTTATTATTATTTGTATTGGAGTAGCCCTAAAGGGGGAGTACAAGGAACCAATGACACACTATGCCGGGAGCAGCCGATATCCCATAAATCCCACGCAGAAAACCTCTGCCACATTTGTGATATTACAGGCTTTATTGTGCCCTTACCGCACAGCCCCGCTTTGGGGTCTGCGCAGAGCTGCACACCCCAGTGTGACCTGTGGGAGGGATTATTCCTGAAGGAGGCATGTGGGAAGGTGATTGCTGCTTTGGCCTTGAGGTGCAGCACACACTCACTGCAGTGCGTGGTCTGATGTGCTGGGTGGCCCAATGAGGGAAGCAAGGCCCTGCGGCAGCCCTTGCCCATTGGAGGGGCAAGGGCTACTGCAGGAGTTAGTCTTGTGCAGTCCCAGCACTGCCGTGGTGAAACTCCCCGCCCCCCCATGCGGAGGGCCAGCGTGAGGCTGAGGCATCCTTAACTCCCACGTCAAGCTCTATTTCGGAGGCTTAAGTGGTGCCTAGGCCTTTTGCTGCCCCTGCACGGGAGGGAGTGTCAGGCTTGTGACTGTGCACGGCTCTTGCACCGCCGTGCAAGGAGAGGCAGCTTCTTTGCACTCTCCCCCCACTCGGGGCCCGAGACAGCCTTGCTGTAGTGGGAGTTTTGCAGGACCTAGTGTGAGGAGACTGGACCAGATCCTGGCAGGTGCTGAGCTGAACGTCAGTGGGAATTGTGGGTGCCCAGCAGCTTCTAGGATCAGGCCCTTTATGTGTATCCAAGGCACCAGGAGACAAAATACTCCGAGTGAGTTCTGCTTAGCATTGTCAACCCACTCCCCCGCTAGCCTCTGGCCCCTCCTTCCCCATGATGCTTTGCGTCTCCTCGCTGTTTGCTAGCCACGATAGCTCCGTGCCAGGCAGTGCTAGCCGGGTGCTGCAGCTTTCTGTGGGAGAGAAGCACTGGTCTGGCTCCAATCTCTGCACCTTCCCTGATGCAGCTGAGCTCGGGTCAATCATCCTTGGGGATAGGAGGGAAGGTTAAAGCTAAATAGGGAAGGGAGCTGAATAGAGAGAGCCAGATCCTCCAGTCTATTAGAGCTTCTTTGTGCCCTTCTGGAAGATGGAGCCACTGGAGGGTTTTCATTCTGCAGGGGGATCCTCCGGTGGCAGCCACTGAACTGGCCCTTCCTGGCTGCTGACACAGGGGGCATGGCTGGAGAAAAAGGGCTGTGGCTGGTGCATCCTTATGCCATGACGATCTGCGGCTGCCAGGACAGCAGCATGGGCAGCCCGCGTAAAACGGAGCAGTCCTGAAGCTGCTCCTTCTTCTGGCAGGGAATGGCCCAGCACTCACATAACTCCAGGATTGGGGGACAGGGAGGGGGAATGGGACCCAAATGTGGCTTAAAACCCTTTTGCGCTGCTCTTCCTGAGCTGCACCAAATGCACCACAGGCCAGGATCTGGGCCACAATGTTCACAGGAGAACCGGCGCAACAGCGGGTGACGACAGCAGCACTGCACAACACAGTTGTCGTGGCTTCAGTTTACAGAAGGACTCTCCCATGTGAACCCTTCTGAGCCGTCCTAAACCAATTCTTTCAATACTGTGCCAAGGCCGCAGCCCTTACTGAGGACACTGTCTGAAAGGGCTTTCATGCTTCAGGGTTTTTGTTTTTTTTTGCCAGTGCCCTGTTTAAAACCAAAAGAACTTTGTAAATTTCCCCTCTTGAAGGGACCGACGGGGACTGAGTCAGGCTCAGCAGACAAGTTCCCCCATTGCCAAACATGGGAAATGACAGCCCCACGAGGTGTTATTTTCAGAAAGCAAAAGAACCGGCTGCTCTGCCAGAAACTCTTTTGCAATCTTAACAGTGTCTGCAGAAAGCAGGAAGTTCCACCCAAATCTCTATTTACGGACTGGTTGGGTTGTTGGAGGAAGTGGGGAATGCCGGGTCACTGCAAAATCAGGCTCAGAACCTTCATTTTTGGCTCTTCTAGGACTTCTTAGTTCAGGGGCGTTGGCTTCAAATGTGGATCTCCTCCTGTGGTGGTTGCCATCTCCCGGCCTTCTCTCCCTTTGTGTTTGAGTGATGTAGCTTTGGGAGGATCTGTGGAGCCATTAGTTAACATGCCTTTCCATACCAGATCATACAATGGGTCCACCAAGCCTTATATCCCATCTCGGGCAATAGCCAGCGTCTGTTGCTTCAGAGGAAGGAGGAAATCGTTCAGGGGTGGGCAAACTTTTTGGCCTGAGGGCCACATCTGGGTATGGAAATTGTATGTGGGGCCATGAATGTTCATGAAATTGGGGGTTGGGGTGTGGAAGGGCTCCGGCTGGGGGTGTGGGCTCTGTGGTGGGTCCAGAAATGAGGAGTTCAGTGTGCAGGAAGGTGGTCTCAGCTGGGGCAGGGGGTAGGAATGCGGGGGGGGGGAGGGCAAGGGCTCCAGCTGGGGGTGCAGGCTCTGGGGTGCGGCTGGGGATGAAGGTTTGGGATGCAGGAGGGTGCTCTGGGCTGGGACCAAGGGGTTCAGATAGCAGGAGGGGGATCAGGGCTGGGACAGGGGGTTGGGCCATGGGAGGGGGTCAGGGGTGCAGGCTCCAGGCGGCACTTACCTCAAGCAACTCCCAGAAGCAGGACGCTGCCCCATCCGCAGGCACCGCCCCTGCAGCTCCCATTGGCTGTGGTTCCCAGCCAATGGGAGCTGCGGGAGTGGCACTTGGGATGGGGGCAGCATGCGGAGCCCTTTGGCTGCCTCTACGTGTAGGAGCCAGAGGGGGACATGGTGCTGCTTCCAGGAGCCACGTGGAGCAGGGCAAGCCCCCAACTCTGCTCCCCAACTGGAGTGCCGAAGTGGGGCAAACCCCAGACCCTGCTCCTCGGTCGGAGCTCGAGGACCAGATTAAAATGTCTGAAGGGCTGGATGCGGCCCCCGGGCCATAGTTTTCCCACCCCTGAAATAATTCATGCCCCCAAACCAAACTCTCTTCTGTGTTTACTTACATATGAACCGTCTCCATGACGGTGGTTGTTCAGTGCATGTCAGGAGATAGGCACTGACCCCGCAAACATAGATGCACACGTTTCTCTTTACATATCTGAGGAATAGGAATTCTATAATGAGGTCAATGGAAGTACTCAGATGCATAAAGTACAAGCATAGATAGGTGTTTGCAGGATCGGGTCCATAGCAGAGTTTTGGAAAGAAAATTAGCCCTTAGGCTTCAGAGTTTCAGCCAAGTTCTAAGGGATTAAGATGAGACCTTCATGGGGACAGGTTACCCTACATCTGCCTACTGTGGGGTTTTTACACCTTCCTTTGAGGCATCTGGTGCTGACCACTGTCAGAGACAGGAGAGTGGATTAGCAGAACCGTGGGTCTGATCCAGTCTGGCAATGTATGTGTTCCTTGAGGCCCCATTTAGGAATGAGGATGTCCCTGCGCTAGACACTGTACAGACCTATAGCAAAGAGATGGTCCCTGCCCCAGAGACCTTAGGGGCTGTCTACACTGTAATAAAAACCCTGTGGCTCAGAGCCTGGGTCAATAAACTTGGGCCTGCGGGGCTCACGCTATGGGGCTAAAAATTGCAGGGTAGAGATCGGGGCTCGGGCTGGATCCTGGGCTCTGAGATCCCGCAAGGCAGGAGGGCGTCAGAGCCCAACCTCCAGCCCGAGCCTGAAGCCCAAATGGCTGCACTGCCGTTTTTAGTCCCACAGTCTGAGCCCTGCGATCTCGAGTCATCTGATCTGGACCGGTCGCAGCCACGCTACAGGTCCTTTGTTGTAATGTAGACATGCCCTTAGAGCCTAAGAATAAAATGGGGGACGAGCGGTGGACACAACAAACCGATGGGAAAATCGTCTCGTTGTTACCGGAGAGCTGATTGTAAGCTCTTTGTGGGCAAGGACCGTCTCTCTGTTATGGGTTTGCACAGCATTTATGGCAATGCACTTAGTAAGATCATTCTGAGTATACCAGAGAGAGGTCAGAGCACGTCAGCTGCCTGGCCATAGCTGAGGGCATCACAGGCATTGCGGCAAAGCGGAGTTCTAAGGAAAGTGGCGTTGCGGGTTTTCACAGGGAGATTTTCCCAGGCCGTATAGCCCTCCTCCTCCAGACTGCAGGGAAAAGGCTGAGGGCTAAGACTGTGCCTTCTAGGTGTGGCTCTGCAATGGGAATTGTGTGGAGCTGCATCACCTCCCAGGGAGCCTCAGGCGGCCTTGCATTTTAGGGAAGTCCCCTGTGCTGCTGCCCAGCATGCAGGAGGAGTGGGCCTGTTCCACCACCCGTTAGGAGGGTGCTATCTGTGCAGCCCTCCGTGGTGGGGGATGGTACTGCTTGGGTTGCTGCAGACCCCACGATTTCATGCTGCAGGTTTCCATCTGCTGCAGAAATGTGTCTGGAGCTCCCAGGCCTTGCGAATGATGGGGGAGCTCTGACCCTCTCACAACCACACACCACCCCAGTGCCTCGGAGCCGTGGCTGTTTCTAGGGGCCAGGAAGGCCAGCCCAATGGGGCTTGTGAGGGTCAGGTTATATGTAAGAACATAAGAACGGTCATACTGCGTCAGACCAATGGTTCATCTAGCCCAGTAGCCTGTCTTGTGGCAGTAGCGAATGCCAGATGCTTCGGAGGAAATTAACAGAACAGGGCAATTATCGAGTGATCAATCCCCTGTAGTCCAGCTTCTGGCAGTCAGAGGTTTAGGGACACCCAGACCATGAGGTTGTGTCCCTGACCTTTTTGGCTAAAAGCCATTGATGGACCTATCCTCCATGAACTTATCTAGTTCTTTTTTGAACCAGTTATACTTTTGGCCTTCACAACATCCCCTGGCAAGGAGTTCCACAGGTTCACTGTGCGTTGTGTGAAGAAATACTTCCTTATGTTTGTTTTAAACTTGCTGCCTATTCATTTCATTGGGTGACCTTTGGTTCTTTTGTTATGTGATGGAATAAATAACACTTCCCTGTTCACTTTCTCCACACCACTCATGATTTTACAGACCTCTCTCATATCCCCCCTTACTCATCTATTTTCTAAGGTGAACAGTTGCACTCTTTTTAATATGGAAGTTGTTCATATGTAAACATTTTTGTTGCCCTTCTCTGTACTTTTTCCAATTCTAATATATCTTTTTGAGATGGGGAGGCGAAAACTGCACACAGTATTCAAGATTTAGGTGTACTATGGATTTAGATAGTGGCAATATGATATTTTCTGTCTTATTATCTATCCCTTTCCTAATGATTCCCAACATTCTGTTTGCTTTTTTGACCGCTGTTGCACATTGAGTGGATGTTTTCAGAGAACTAGCCACAGTGACTCCAAGATCTCTTTTTTGAGTGGTATCAGCTAATTTAGACCCCATCATTTTATATGTACAGTTGGGATTATGTTTTCTAATGTGAATTACTTTGCACTTATCAACATTGAATCTGATCTGCCATTTTGTTCCCCAGTAGGGATGTAAAATGTTAAATGGTTAACCGGTAAGCATCAGTCTTACTGGCTAACCCGTCTTAACTGTTAACCTCTGGGCCCGACCCTGTGCCAGCCGGCCCCAGTGTCCCTGCACCGGCCAGAGCAGCCCCAGCTGTGCCTGCCCCAGCCAAAATGGCCCTGGGCCTGGCTGTGCCAACCTGCCGGCCCTTTAATCAGTTAACTGTTTATACAGAATAGTTTTTAATAGTTTAAAAGGTTAACTTTTTAAACGATATTTACATCCCTATTCTCTAGTCACCCAGTTTTGTGAGATCCCTTTGTAACTCTTTGCAGTCAGCTTTGGATTTAACTATCTTTACAGATCCTTGGCAGAACTCTGCTATTTATCTCTCTCCATTGTGAAAACTGACCATTTATTCGTATCCTTTATTTCCTATCTTTTATCCAGTTAGTGACCCATGAGAGGACCTTCCCTCTCATCCCTGACTGCTTAGTTAGCTTAAAGGCTTTTGATGAGGGACCTTATCAGAGGCTTTCTGCAAGTCCAAGTACATGTCTCCCCAAGCCTGACTGACTGGATCTTATAACAATGGGAGCCCCATGGCTGCGTTTCAAGGCAGGTCCTAGAAAGAGGAGACGGGATTGGCAAGGCTAAGCACTCCCTGCATCAGATCACCTCTCTTGAAAACAGCATCTCTTTGGCGGCTCCTTGGTACAGAGCTTCCCTTGGCCTGCAGCTGCTTAACTGCTGCCAGTGAAGGGAGAAGGCTGGAATGTCAACTGAAACAGCAGCTTGCTCAGTAGTGGAGAGGGGTCTGGCCCCTCTGGCGGAGCCCAGTGCTCCCCATCCAGGAGGAGGTGTGCATTTGGTTCAGAAGTTAAGTGGCTCAGCCTGCTTTGCTAACTTATTATTACAGCAGCTGCTGCGCACTAAGCCCGGGCTCTGACTCAATTTTGAGCCCACCCCCTCCTTCGGTCCACACCCAAATCAGTCTGACTCGGTCAGCAAACCCAGATCCTGCTAAGGGATGGCTCAGAGCCCGAGTCCTGCTGTGACTTGGGTCCAAGCCCTGTCATTTTGCAGTGTGGAGGCAGGTCAAGCCATAGAGCTGAGTCAGACGGTCTGTGAATGCAGGCTTCCACAGCCCCAGGCTTAGTGAGCTGTGTAGACACACCGCTAGAGGCCCCCCGCTAAGACTGGGACCTCCCGGCGTTGGGAACTCAAGCTCTGTTCACCTTTCGGGCTGTGCTTCGTGGTATCGCAGCGCCCACGGGGGAAATCTGTAGCACTTTGCAAGCTCAAAGCACAGTGCGGGCCCTTGCTTGCTGTTGTGCAGTGACTCTCCCAATAATTAGGGCAAACCCTCCCAGATCCAACCCCACCCAGAGCACCCCTCTGCCCTGAGCAGCTTGGCCTGGGGACGGGGAGAGCGCTGCTGGTCTCAGCACTGGCCACTAGAGGCTGCTGCGCCTCATTGGCTGCCTCTGTAACCCTGCCTCACGTTCCCTGGTTCCATTCCGGCTTTATCCTGCTGTTCACTGCTCCCATTTGTCTCCTAACTGCAGGGCGAGGGATTGGCTTTACCCCTCTGCAGACTCCCTTCTGCCGTAGGGAGCATGATGACGGCCATCCTCGAGCGTATCAGCACCTTGTCCGTCAGCGGGCAGCAGCTCCGCCGCCTCCCCAAACTCCTGGAGGAAGGCTTCCCCAAGATGCCCTGCACCGTCGAAGAATCCGACGTGCCCCAGCTCTTCCGGGAGCCATACATCCAGACGGGGTACCGCCCTACCGGCCAGGAGTGGCGCTATTACTTCTTCAGCCTGTTCCAGAAGCACAACGAGGTGGTCAACGTCTGGACTCACCTGCTGGCGGCCTTGGCTGTGTTGCTGAGGTTCAAGGCCTTTGCAGAAGCAGAGGAGCTGTCCTTGGACGTCTCATCCTTGCCTTTGTTCATCTTTGTGCTGTCCTCCCTCACCTACCTAACCTGCAGCCTCTTGGCCCACCTACTGCAATCCAAGTCGGAGCTGTCTCACTACACCTTCTACTTCATGGACTACGTCGGGGTCAGCGTCTACCAGTACGGCAGCGCCCTGGCCCATTTCTACTACAGCTCGGACCAAGCCTGGTACGACAAGTTCTGGCTCTTCTTCCTTCCCGCGGCTGCCTTCTGCGGCTGGCTCTCTTGTGCTGGCTGCTGCTACGCCAAGTACCGGTACCGACGCCCCTATCCCCTCATGAGGAAGATGTGTCAGGTGATCCCAGCAGGGCTGGCGTTCGTCTTGGACATCAGCCCAGTTGCACACCGTGTGGTCATGTGCCACTTGGGGGGCTGCGAGGAGCAGGCTGCCTGGTATCACACCTTCCAGATACTGTTCTTTCTAATCAGTGCTTATTTCTTCTCCTGCCCGGTCCCCGAGAAGTATTTCCCGGGCTCCTGTGATATAATTGGCCACGCCCATCAGATCTTCCACATGTTCTTGGCCCTTTGCACGCTCTCGCAGCTGGAGGCCATCTTCCTGGATTACAAGATCAGGCAGGAGATTTTCCTGAGTAGGCATGGACCCCTCTCCATCTACCTGTCCTGTGTCTCTTTCTTCGGCCTGGTGGCCTGCAGCTCCATCACTGCTCACTTCCTGCAGTGCAGGATCAAAGCGGGGCTGGCTAAAAGAGACTCCTGAGAGTCCATTGCGAAGACTAGTTAGACCCTGCCTGGCTGGTGCCGATTTGGTGGAAACCAGCGGAGGATAATTTATAGAGACATAACAAATTGGTTTGTTTGCATAACAGGTTTTTCTAATTTATAACTGAGGGATGGGTCGCGAGCTGGAGCCACTGTACAAGAGCCCTTCCGTCTAAAGCGTTTTTACTTGAGTGGCTGCCTCTTGCAATGCAGGGGTGTTTTTTGAGCCAGATTGGGGCACTTAACCAAGGATGCTTGGATTAGGCGGAGGTTTCTAATTTGTTCCATGCTAGTAAATCTGCAAGGAACACTACACTGAATATCAGGAAAACCTTCCTAAGGGTCGTTAGACTGGAGAGCAGTCTCCTAGGGGAAGCACATGGCTAGAGTCATTTAAGACTTTACAAAGCACAGGAGACTGAGCAGTGTGGATCAGTCCTGTACTGGCAGGGGGCATGGACAAGATGACCTAGTAGGTCTTTTCCATCTCTGCTATATGTGGGCTTGATCCTGCTCCCCTTTAAGTCAATAGCAAAATTTCAGCAGCAGCAGGATCGGGCCATATGAGTCTAAATTTTCAGGGTGTAGCTGCAGAGGTCTGGGTGGCACAGTGATATATAGTGTACAGCTGCACAAGCCCTTTATATATCTCCAAGTTAGATTCTAGTGACTCGTGTTCTGTCAACTCTGCTCTCCTGAAATAAATCGTACCAGGTTCTTAGGATGACTTTGCCAAATCTTTGTTGTAGAGATGGGTCTGGACCAAAACTCTAGATCCATCTATCCCCAGACTTTGGGGATGTTCCAGACCAGATCAGAACTTCGTGCCTCAGGCCCATCTCTGCTTCACTATTTGACTCTGACCCAGGTTTTCTTCCAGGAGACACCTGACCCAGTGATGATGTGAGCGAAATTCCCTCTTCTGTCACTGGGAGATTTTAGCATGGGTGTTTATAGAAATCCAGTACCAGGGCTGCTCATGAAAATTTAAAACAATGAGGTGGACTGTCTCAGGGGCTGGTAATGGGATATGGAGCCTTTCCCTAGTAGATCTTTAGAATCATAGACTATCAGGGTTGGAACGGACCTCAGGAGGTCATCTAGTCCAACCCCCTGCTCAAAGCAGGGCCAATCCCCAATTTTTGCCCCAGATCCTTAAATGGCCCCCTCAAGGATTGAACTCACAACCCTGGGTTTAGCAGGCTAATGCTCAAACCTCTGAGCTATCCCTCCTCCCCTGTTGTTGAATCCAGGCTGGGTCGGTAGTGATGCTGGTGACTGTTTGGTGGCCTGCATCAAATGCGTTTGTGCTCGTAGTTGGGTTACTGGTGGAGCAAAGAGAACAAAGACCCTTCACTGTAGGGACGGTCCCCTTCTGGCCAGGAGCAGTGCTCTTTAATGGGCATTTTGGGGAAGCTGGCACTTGCTGTAGCCTGTGTTGTACTTATGAGGGTAAACAGAGGTCTTCAAGGTTGTGAGTCTGCCACCTTTCATCAAAGCGAAATAACATTAGAGATTAAAACTTAATAATTGGAGAAAAAACAGTGGGGGGGAAGGGGGAGAAGAAGCAAAATGTACCCTCATTCTCCCTTCGATGATCCCGCCTGATGTCCCCCAATGTCTATTGTACTCAGAGCAAAATTCTTCTTCCATTTGCACTGCAGATTTCTATTGAATATTCGACTCTGACTGATGCCAGTGGAGTGGAAGTACCATAAGGAACAATCCCACCCTGGCAGGACTGGCTGATATAATAGGCCTTTGCCCTCTGCTGCGGGAGCAAGCTGTCAGCGGAAGCCTTGCATATGGATCTAGGGCAGTGCGTAACCCTGACACTGTAGTGTAGCCCTCCTGTAATATGGAAATGAGGGTAGGAGACAGTTAAATATTTCATGCTGATGGTTGTGGGTCATTCCCTTCTACCATCCCAAATGAATTACAAAGGTTTGGGTTGCTTAGAACGAATTCGCCAATTGGATAAGTCCCTTCTGTCTACCTGAGTGGGAAGTAGGTGATTGGAGGCTATGAGCCAGATCCCCAGCTGGTGTGAATTGGAGTGACTGCACTGAAGTCAGGGGCGCTTACATCAGCCGTCGAGGAGGCTCTGCCTAGGTACAGTCCTCACAGGCCTAACTTGTAAGCAGTTCTTGTCTTGTCCATTCTGTCCTCTCCCAGTGTTAAATCCCAGTTCCCTTGTGGTTGATTATACCACTGCACTACCCACGTGTCCTGTGCAATATCTCCACACCCAAACGGTCTGATTGTCACCAGGTGTAAATCCCTATTGACTTCAGTGGAGCTACACTGATTTACTCCAACAGAGGATCTGGCCCATCAAATCCAAATGAAACTGGATTACTTAAGTGAGTTGAAACTGACCTTGGAGGTGGGGCTTAGAGATGTGACTGAAGCTTAGTCACTATAAGCTTGAGCTTTAGTGTTCGGTCTGGTTTGGGGGATTTTCTCTGAAACCTCTCTTTTGTGTGTGTTACAACTGCCAGAAGGGCTCCGTTTTGCTTTGATGTTAGCAAACCCTTTTGCCGGGTGAAGGTCAGCCAGGGAGGGAAATGGTTCGCTGGTGGAGGGAAGCAGTAGACAATGGCAGCTGCGGATGCCTGGACTAAAACCAAGCCACTAATTTAGGTGCCTCCCTGTGGATAAATGGCTACATCTGGGCAACCTAATCTGAAACTACTGGCCTTAATGACAAGTTAAATACATTTATGGAGGTAGCAGGGAGGGGATTGGCTCAAGGGATTGCTAATAGGATACAGAGGCTGTGAACTCTGCATTCCTGATTCAAATTCAGCCCAGGTTGGTAGCGATAAAAAGAGGTTTATATGAGAGAGCTGCTCAGGGGCCTGCGTAATTGTAAAATTGCTCTTGTCAGTTTTGGGGAAGAGTCCGTCAGAGCAGATTTTCTTCTTTTGCCTTATTTACACACTAAAGTTGAACCACTGTAACTGCATTGGGTTAAAACAGTACAAACCCTCTAGTGTGGATGCAATTATAGTGGTGTGAATGTGTTTCTGTGTAGGAATGGGAATAACGTATTCTGGTATAAAGCACCTTTGTACAATATAACTGCATCTAAACTAGAAGTTGTACCAGTATAACTATAGCCGGGGGGGAAATCACATCCCTAACCTAAATACTTTGTTATGCTGGTACGAAATCTTTGTGTGGACCAAGCGTAGCTTCTCCAAAGGATGTAAACTAGGCTGTGTCCCAACAGAGGAGGATACACTAACCCATGCCATCTCAGCGCAAGTGTTTGCAAAGCACAGGGGACAAGAATGTGTATCCCTCTTAATGGAAGGACTGAGCCTGGTGCTTTCTGTGATACTATATCGCCACCTACTGGTGTCACAAATCAACTAATTTTTTCCTCCTGGGTTGTTTTTTTCAGTGTTCCCATGTTAACTCTCAGTCTGAGCAGTTACCCCCTCTCACCCCTGCAAATGAGACCAGTAACTGACCTCCTCGGGGAATGATGGAGATGACTTTGCAGGGAAGTACTGACCAACGCTGCTTTTCAGATAACATCCTAAGGACACAGGGTGCTTCATCAACACTGGAGTTAGTGCCATCCCTACCGTCCTTCTCCCAGTGAGCGAGCCAGTCTTGTCTGTTCTCAGACCAGACCACAAACCCTCCCTCTTCCCAAGTCGTCTTGTACTTGTGCCTTACACAGCTGGCTGGCGATTGCTCATGTGGACCTTGTGTGTATGCACTCCTGGGCTGGCTGCAGGTCGCTGACAGTGCTACTCTAAACCCAATGAAGTCATCGAGAGTCCTGCCTTTGACTTCACTGAGGGTGGGTCCTAAGAGGACGTAAATGCCGTCATGTTCGGCTGTCAGCCTGTTACTCCTTCCACAGCTCCCACATGGCCATTTGCAGCTGGTCTTCCTCCTGCTCCTAGAGTCCTTTGCGCCAGATCTGGGGCCCCCCACGAGAAGCTCAGCCAGCAGTGGCATCTGATGATGACCTGGTCGCAAGAGGCTGAGTACATCAGCCTCGGTAGGTTGACTATGGGAAACAGGGTCACAAACCTCCTTGGAGGACATGACCCTCAGATGGAGACCAAGGGCCAAGTCTTTAACAGGTGTGGATCAGTGTTTCCCATTGGAACTGTGCTGATTAACACCAGCTGAGGATCTGGTCCAGTGTGTATTACGCTGCTCACTCTTCGGACTTGCTCATTGGGAATGAGCAGGTTAGAAGCAGCAGCTTTGCCATCTGTAGCCTCATGATTACACTTACTGGTTGATTTTTTACCAAGAGAGCTGTCTTGGTATTGAGGGTGAAGGCAGAGGGGATCAGTTAACCATGAATTTACTTTGAGTGCTTCATGTAGAAGAACTGGGGTGCATGCTTCAGGTTACACATGTGCCTTGGTATTTACATCTCATGCTGGCTGGGTTTTAAAAGCATCGCTTGCTACTAAACAGGAGTAGTGAGTTTTGCATTTTTTTCTTTGGGAGTGTGGGAGAGGTGTAAGTATTATGCACAAACCCTCCCTCATTTGTCCCCCAACTTTGTATTGTTGAGACCTCTGAAAACATTGTATTGTATTGACAGCTGTTCAAAAGCCTCAGTAATAAAATCTACAAAAGCAAGACGAAGGGGTGCAACGTGAAATCTGTAACTCCACCAACAGGAGGGGGAATGTGATGGTCATGGCTGTAAGTTGTTCAGCAGAAAGTTTGGCCTTAAAAAGTGGATGACAATAAATAATAATAATGAATGTGCTTTACTTGTCTTTCATCTGTAGATCTCAAAGCACTTTTCAAGCCTCACAACAGGCAGGTATTATCTCCCTTGTACAGATGAAGCACAAAGTGGTTAACTGTGACTAGCTGGAGAGATTGTGACAATGCATCAGTGGCAGAGCTATGAATGTAGGGCCTGATTCAGCAAAGCACTTAAGTGTGTGCTTAAAGTTAAGCACGGGAGAGTAGTGCTCTTGACAGTCAATGGGACTAGTCACATGCTTAAAATTAAGTACATGCTTAAGTGCTTTGCTGAGTTAAGGTCAGAACTCCTGATCATTGTTCCTCCTGGCTGTAGCCATCTGGTCACCTACAACTACACACTGTTTTCCAGCGAGCTCGTAAACCGTGGGAGGAAAGTTTGACTTATACAGGTTGTCTCCAGGAATCTGAGATGGGAACATTTCCTCCTTCTACTACCGCGTTTTTTTAGTTTTTTTGGCCCTTCATATATAACAACATGTGAGTCTGTTTGCGCCCCCTGGCTACTGCACTGTGTTTGCATTTCCTTCCACCAGATGGCAAGATTTCCTCACCCTCAGCAGCAGAAAGCATGCTTCTTCATGCCACGAATGCAGTATCTGCATAACTACCCTCCCCCCAGATCCTACAATAAAGAGGAAACTATTTAAACAGAAAAAAACAACAACTTCCAAATGATCTAAGGGGAAAAAAAAGATTGAATTTGAGTCGGTATCAACTCCGTGCAGTGTGGATACTTCTTATTTAATAGATGTATTCCAGTGCAGGGGATTCCTTTCTTTAAAGTGTTATCCGTCATGGAAGTTACAAAGTCAAGCTTTTAAATGGGCAGTTTAGGTTCAAATCTTAAATGTTTGAAAAATACAAAATTGAGGGGATGGGAAATTTACAAAACAGAATAGAGGATTTAAAAAAAATCGATGATAGGGATTTTTGGGATGCAGAGAGGAGAGATTGTTTTTTATTTATACATCTCAGTGATATTAGAAACAGCTGCATGAAAACCTGAAACTGACTGTAAATAGAAAAAAAGTGGACTTGACTAACCCAGCCCAAACTGAGTGAAGTGCAAAGAGTGAAACAACATCAAGGGGGAAAATTACAGTGAGGTTTAAAGTTTGCGTTTTTTTTAATATCTTCTGGCATTATTAATAGGAGTGGGGAAGATTTTATTGAATGCATAACTTTTCACCTGGGGCACCCAGATACTGCAGTAATGAGCATCCGCCGTGACTCAAAAGTGTTATCTGGTCTTATTCCTGAAGCTTCTTGTTAACATGCATTAACTAGGCCAGGGGTTGGGAAATGGGTTTAAATTTTGCAGGCTTCATTTTATTCTTTCCACAGTCAACTAGCCCGTTAAAGGAGAAAATTTCATTCCCTGTGTCCCAGCTAGACCAATGTCCATCACTGCCTGGAGCTCCCATTGACTTCAGTGAAAGTTGTGGATGTCCATTGCCTCTGAAATTCAGGCCATGAGTGGTTTAAACCTGAAGCTTACAGCTCCAAAGCCCTTCCTTGTGGTCTTAAACAGTGCAGCCATCTCCAGTGTCCAGTACCTCACAGCTCTTTGCTTTGTTCTGGCTGAGGTCGGATAAGACAGACTTTCTATCACTCTAACAGAAAATGCCCCTAGATGGAAATAAGAAAGCACTAAAAATCACTCCTTCCCATTACCTGGCTATCAGCTAGTAGGGATTTGCTCACAGAAGGGGAAACAAGGTCATGGTACATCACAGGGTGGCTGCTGTTAAATTAACCCCATGCAGCACCAGCCAATGGAACATAGTGAAGTAGCTCATGTGGGAAGCCTACTCACTCCTTTTGTGGCTTGAATGTTCACCAGGTCTGACCTCTTTGTAGTGTTACTCAGTAGCTGTGTGACGGGACGAGCTAGCTGCTCCAATCAGGATCTGTGTCCCAGGGTGTTAGGTGCTGTACAGACACATTCTAAGTCCCTGCTCCAAAAAGCTTAAAATCTGAATAGACGAGAGAGACAAAGGAGGCATTACTATCCCCATTTTATAGGTATGGTACTGAGGCACAGGAAGATTGATTCAGGACACAAAGGGTAGAGGCAGGAACTGACTCCAGCTGTCCGGAGTCCCAAGCTGGTGCCTTACCCACAGGACCATTTTTCCTCTTTTGTGCTTTACTGCAGTCATTAAATGGTTTTTCTGAACCATCCCACTCCTCCCAGAATACCTGATAGGAATGTTTTGGGAGCATGGGGCAAGAAGGGATTAACTGACTCACCACCAGGTGAGCACAGGTTCCAGCTCTGCGGCAGCTTTCCTATATGGCCGGGGGCAAGGCATTTACGCCCAGCTCCTCAAAGGTATTTGGGCTCCTAATTTTCATTGACATGAATGGAGGTAGGCGTCTAAATCTTGACTTGAGAATCTGGGCCGTTGTGTCTCACTTCCCCATCTGTACAATGGGATAATAACATTACCCTGCCTCCCAGGGGTATGGTGAGGATAAATCCATTTGAGATTGTGAGGTGCTCACATGGGGATAAGTACATTAGCGTGATAGCTTAGGCCCAGCGGCTGGTTGTGCCTCTCTTTAATCTCCTCTCTTTCAGCACCAGTTGGCCTTGAATCTATCATTTTACTTTCCAAGCTCATCCGCCCCCTTTTTTATCTCACCACGGCTGGTTTTCTTCTCTCTCTCCCACTCGAGGGCCAGGGTTGTGTCTCTCCCTGCCCGACCTCCATTTGCAGAACTCCGCGTCCCATCTCCCGCTCGCACACTACAGCGTGGCCTTTGTTGTAGTTTTCTGATAAAGAAAGGCAGCAGGAAAATAATCCCCTTTGCTGACTGATCCACACCTCCGCTGTCTGTTGCTTCAAGGATTTGGGGATGGAGGAGTGCTTTCTTCACAACCATCTTCTTTGAAGGTCTCTCCACTCCCTTGTTACTGCATCTTTTTAAAGGAGATAAAAATTATGTGCAGAGGAAGGGAACAAACCTCAGGGTAAAATGCAAAGCTCACAGTTAAAATTCACCAGAGTCTGATCCCAGCTCCCTTTGAAGCCAATGAGAGTTTTGTCTGTAATAGGAACAGAACCAAGCCTGGTTTAGGAAATGTTAAGTCGCAGTGGTCCAGCAGTCACTTACCCCGTGGCATATTATGATGTACACTTGCAACATAAACAACAGCTGTGTACAAGATAATGCAGCAAACCCATTGTTCCTGTGGCTGACAACGTGCTCCTGAATATCTCAATGAAGTGGTCAGTGTGTATCCATATTACTGCTGTAGAATGGCAATTGGAACTGCTCAGTGGTGTGTCATAGAGTCTGTAGTGCTAAAGGTGAATGGTGATTCTCCTGTGGCTCAGGTAGACCCTGTGATTTGAAAGCAGGAGGATCTGAGTGTTCTCAGAAAAGAAAGATGTCTCAAGTGAGAGAAGAGCAGTTGGAGGAGGAGAATAAAGGACGAGGGGGAAGGAGTGGGGGGCACATGGTAATGGTGGAAGGAGGAGAGACCAGAGTCCTTTTGTGCCCATTTAATGCTATCTTTAATTGTCCCAGGCCTAAATATCATGGTGATAGGTGCCTTTGAAATATTTGAGGAAGATGGACAGACAGATAGCTCCTGCTGCCGCCTTGATGTTGTGAAAAAAACGATGGTGCACAGTTCAGGTGGCCACCGACCTTCCAAGGAATTAAAGGACAATGGTATGAAAGATACAGGAGCCAGATTGTTTTTTAAAAGTCAACCTGCCATTCCTCTCCCCCCTGAATGTTTTATTTATGGTACAAAATCATATATAGCAGAAAATCCTTCCTTTCCGTCACAGTGTTTGATCTTTTGCTGTAACACAGGCCAGGGTGGGTTTTACAGCGAGAAGGACACTAGGCAGTAGATAAAGATACGTGAAGTGCAGCTCAGTAAGAAGCATTTCTAAGTGTCTCTGCATTTTATTAGTTATTTGCACTATTAGAGCAATGGCGTGGGCCTTCTCAGGTTTTGCGGGCAGACCATTAAGGTGACCTTGTGTCCTTGAAAAACAGGAATGTCCCAGTCCTGTCCTAGTGTCCCTGTTATATTTTGTCCGGGTTTTCTAACCCTTTGCAGCCTAGCCACCCGCAGGAGCCATTAGCTGACTGCTATGGTGACACTGACGACAGGCAGGCTGTGGGCTTGTGCACTTCCCAGAACCTTCCCAGGCAGAACGGTTGCATGTTGTCACTTGGCCCTCCCCACCCTCACACGCTTTCCCCACCAACCCCTGCCCCTCCAGAGGAGGCCCCAAGCCAGCCTGACCCCTCACTCTGTGTGTGTATGGGACGATGGAAGGCTGTTACCCTAGATAACAAACCCCTCCTGGATGCACCCCCTTGGCCCTACCCACGCCACAGCTGTCCCTGTTTAAGAGCTGGCCACTCCTGCATAGATGCTGTTTGGGGATGAAGAGAGTGTGTGAAATGGGGGGGAGGTTCTGGAATGGCCCTCAGTATGGCCAGCCCCAAACGTTCAAAAATCATGAGTAGGGCCCTACCAAATTCACGGTCTATTTTGGTCATGTTCACGGTCAGAGGATTTTAAAAATCGTAAATTTCATGATTTCAGCTATTTAAATCTGATATTTCACGGTTTTCTAATTTTAGGGATCCTGACCCAAAAAGGAGTTGTGTGTGTTGGGGCGGGGGGAGGTTGTGGTACTGCTACTCTTTCTTCTGCACAGCTGCTGGCCATGGCGCTGCTTTCAGGGTAGCATGGTCTGGTACTGCCACCCTTAGTTCTGCGCTGCTGCTGGCAGGGTGCTGCCTTCAGAGCTGGGCGCCCAGCCAGCAGCCGCCACTCTCTGGCCACCCAGCTCTGAAGGCAGCAGCGCAGAAGTAAGGATGGCAGTACTGTGACACCCCCCTCCTAAAATAACCTTGTAACTCCCTTTTGGGCCAGAAGCCCCAGTTTCAGAAACGCTGGTGTCCCCCATGAAATCTGTATAGTACAGGGTAAAAGCACACAAAAGACCAGATTTCGAGGTGGGGGAGACCAGATTTCACGGTCCGTGATGCATTTTTCATGGCTGTGGATTTGGTAGGGCCCTAATCATGAGTCAGGCTCACTAAAAATCATAAGATTATGTAAAAATATTAGATTTGGTGTTTTGATTTGCTTTCTGAGCCTTTAGGGTACACTGGGCCCACATTTTGAAGCTGTCTCTGCAGCCACACGGGCTAGAAATATGCCTTTTCTTTAAGAGTGAAGGCTGAAATCATCACCTGTCCACTTGACTCTAGGAGTGGGGACTTTGAGGAAAACAATAATTATCATGAGACTCAAGACAAAGTCATGAGAGTTGGCAGCACTGGGTCCTGGTTTGGGAGGGATGGGTAGGGTGTCAACAGGACAGAGGTGCTGGCCAGCCCACAGTGTGTGGCTGCAATGCTGCCTGTGTAAGGGGACTGTTGGCCCCTTACTAAAACTTAGTGCGGGGTGGTGTTTGGTTGGACAACTCCCAGTACCAAAAGTAAGGGGAAGGGTCGATGGGAAACCAGGGACAATGCGGAAAGGCCAACGCTCCAGATCAGCCTGATTGACAGGGTGGGCAGGCTAATGAGGGAGTGAGGAGGCCAGGGGTCCTGTCCTGTGTGGGCTAGAGCTGCCTTCGTGGGCCAGAGTTGTGCCGAGCTAAGGAGAGAGCAGGAGCCTGGACTGACCTGGGGAACAGAGCCTCACCAGCCAAAGCCAGAGGGTCCAGAGAAGCAGCCTAGGGAGCGGATCTGTGCTGGGAGGAGAGCCACACCAGCCAGAGCCAGAGGGGCCAGAGAAGCAGCCTAGGGAGCGGATCTGTGCTGGGAGTAGAGCCACACCAGCCAGAGCCAGAGGGGCCAGAGAAGCAGCCCAGACAGCTGTGCTGGGAGCAGAGCTGCAGCAAACAGATCTAGAGGGGCCAGAGGAGCAGCCAGGGAGCTGCATTGGAGGTGGAGCAGCAGCAGTGCTGGGGCTGGAACAGTCTGGTGCCAGGTGCAGTGAGCAGTGGGGGGAAAACGAGGGAGGACCCTGGGCAGCGGGCCTCGCAGATGGAGACACCCCCAGCCAATAGGCCTTGCAGGCCAAACCTGGAAGGGATCATAACCGCAACGGGGGGGAAGGGAGGGGAAAGCTGGGAAGAAGGACTCTCCCACCTAGAGCCTGAAGGCGTGTGGCCACCGCGAGAGCAAGTGTCCGACCCCACAGTACCCTTGCAGCACAGCCAGGGCCTGGGAGGGAGGCCTGGCACATCTGAGGAACAAACTATGAACTGCCCTTATGTTCCAGAGATGGCTGGGTGTGATATCCCCATGCCACAGAGCGGGGTGATGTGTTTTCCTTTAACCTTTCCCATTTTTCCTTTTTTTAAAAAAATTGGTTGCTGTTTAATAAATTGTATTTGCTTGAACTATATGTAATGATCAGTGAGCCAGGGAAGCGTCCAGAGCGGAGAGAGCACCCCGGAGTGGGGACACCCTAGCCCCTGCCCTAAGTGACCACAACAAAGTTGGGGGTTCAGTCCCTCAAGAATCCTGGGCCCAGGCTTGTCGGGGTTGCAAGGACCACACAGGAGAGTGGGAGTCCTCGAGGTCAGGCAGGCCTCTGGGTAAAGGAAATGGGAGCGAGGACTCAGATCCTTTTGCTAGCCCACTTCACCGGGGTTGTGTATAAGCCAGGAAAGTGCCTCACAACAGTGGAACTATCCCCCGCTCCCGACTCCGCTTACTCCTCGGTAGCATGACCTCCCCCACAGCTTGGCAGGTGGCGGGACCTGGTGCACACTCCCAGTGGGGCAGAGGGCTGGCTGGCCCAGAGTGTGTGACCCCCCGCCAGCCCAGCAGGTGGAAGGGGCCCTGGCGGGGGGGCAGGGGACCCCCCAGCCCAGCAGGTGGAAGGAGCCCTGGCAGGGGCAGGGGGCTCCCAGCCCAGCAGGTGGAAGGGGCCCTGGCGGGGGGGCAGGGGACCCCCCAGCCCAGCAGGTGGAAGGAGCCCTGGCAGGGGCAGGGGGCTCCCAGCCCAGCAGGTGGAAGGGGCCCTGGCGGGGGGGCAGGGGACCCCCCAGCCCAGCAGGTGGAAGGAGCCCTGGCAGGGGCAGGGGGCTCCCAGCCCAGCAGGTGGAAGGGGCCCTGGCGGGGGGGCAGGGGACCCCCCAGCCCAGCAGGTGGAAGGGGCCCTGGCAGGGGCAGGGGGCTCCCAGCCCAGCAGGTGGAAGGGGCCCTGGCGGGGGGGCAGGGACCCCCCCAGCCCAGCAGGTGGAAGGGGCCCTGGCAGGGGCTTGGTGCGGCGAGTCCCTGCCCATTCCCGTGCTGGCAGCGCCGCACCCTGTCACGGCGGGGGGGAGAAGGGGGGGGGTGCCAGGTGGGGCTTGGCAGCGCTCTCTGGGCAAAGCCCCTCCCCCCCGGGAAACGCTCGCACGAGCCCCCGATTCCCGCGGCAGAGCCGGCTGCACCCCCAGCGCGCATGCCCAGAGGCGGCGCATCCCTCGCCGCCGGCGCTTCTGGCGAGCATGCGCTCTCTGGAATGTTTACGGTTGCCAGGGGTGACGGCGTTGCCTGGCGCCGGGGCAGGCTGGGGACCGGAGCCGCCGCGCCGGGCGCCCGCTGGCCATGAGCGCCCATCCCGTGCAGGGGCTGCCCCTGCTGCCGGGCAGCGCCTTCAGCGACCCCACGGTGAGGAGAGCCGGGCCCGCGAGCCCGGCAGAGCCCCCCGGGACCCGATCCGCCCCCAAACCCGATTCCCCCTCCCGCCCGCACCGGGCAGAGCCCCCCGGGACCCGATCCTCCCCCAGACCCGATCCCCCCTCCCGCCCGCACCGGGCAGAGCCCCCCGGGACCCGATCCTCCCCCAGACCCGATCCCCCCCTCCCGCCTCCACCGGGCAGAGCCCCCCGGGACCCGATCCTCCCCCGGACCCGATCCCCCCCCCCGCCCGCACCGGGCAGAGCCCCCCGGGACCCGATCCTCCCCCAGACTCGATCCCCCTCCGCCCCGATTCCCCTCCTCCCGGACAGAGCCCCCACCGGGACCCGGTTCCCCCCCGCCCCCACCGGGCAGAGCCCCCCGGGACCCGATCCTCCCCCAGACCCGATCCCCCCTTCCCGCCCCCACCGGGCAGAGCCCCCCGGGACCCGATCCTCCCCCAGACCCGATCCCCCCCCCCCTCCCGCCCCCACCGGGCAGAGCCCCCCGGGACCCGATCCTCCCCCAGACCCGATCCCCCCCTCCCGCCCCCACCGGGCAGAGCCCCCCGGGACCAGATCCTCCCCCAGACCCGATCCCCCCCTCCCGCCCCCACCGGGCAGAGCCTCCCGGGACCCGATTCCCCTCCGCCCCGATTCCCCTTCTCCCGGACAGACCCCCCACCGGGACCCGGTTCCCCCCTGCCCCCACCGGGCAGAGCCCCCCGGGACCCGATCCCCCGTCCGCCCCAATTCCCCTCCCCCCCGAAAAGAGCCCCCCCGGACCCGATTTTCCCCCCGACCCAATTCCCCCCAGGACCCGATTCCCGTCCCCCCACCCGCCGGACAGAGTCCCCCGGGCCCTGATCCTCCTTCTCCCCGCCACCTGAGCCCCCACCGGGACCCGATCCTCCCCCAGACCCGATTTCCCCCCGCCCCCACCAGGCAGAGCCCCCCGGGACCCAATTCCCCTCCGCCCCAAAAAGAGCCGCCCCCCGGACCTGATCCCCCCTCCGACCTGATTTCCCCCCGGACCGAGCCCCTCCCCGGACCCGATTCCCCTCCCCCCGGACCGAGCCTGCCTGGTACCTGATTCCCGCCCCCCCACCCCCGGACAGAGCCCCCCCTGGGCCCCGATCCTCCTTCCCCCCCACTTGAGCCCCCACCGGGACCTGATCCCCCCCTCCCAGACCCGATTCCGATCTCCCTTCCCCTCCACAGACCAAGCCCCCACCAGGACCCGATTCTCCTGGCTCCCGATACTCTCCCCCGACCGATTCCCTGGGACCCAATCCCCTGCCCCATCCCATCAGGATCCAATCGTTCCCCCCGACCGGATACCGCTTAGGACCCAATCCCTCTGCCAATTCCCTCCCCCTCCTAAGCCTGGGACTGGATCCCTTCCCGAACCGATAGCCCCTGGGACCCGATACTTCCCACCCGAGACCTGGTACCCTGGCTGATACCCCCAACCCTGGGATCCAATTCCACCCCTACCCCTCCGGGACACAAATTCTCTGCGACCGGATACCTCCCCTCATCCCCCAACCCTTGGACCCAATCCCCCCTGGGACCTGATACCCGTGGACTGATACCCCTGACCCTGAGACCCAATCCCCTCCCCCAGATCTGATACCCAATACTCTTGGAACCAGTGGTCCCATGTTCTCATCAGCCCCCCATGGACCTCACACCCTCCTTAATAGGGATGGGACCCCCATGAGAATCTGATATCCCCAGGATAGGTACCTCTGTGCCCCATGGGGCCTGATAGCTCTGTACCCTCCTGGGAACCCAGTGTCCCCCAGTGGGCTGTAGTGTTCCCCAGATACTCTTCCAATTATACTCTAACACTGGTTGTTGGCCAGTTGCATTCTGAAGCACACAATCAGCCAGACAAGCCAGTGAGAAGTGAAGAGCTGTCCCTCCTTGCCCCCACACCTATCGAAAGGGCTTTGTCCCAGCTCGTCGCCATTTAAATATTTTTCCTCACCATTGGTTATAGCCCCTTGAAAGTTTGAACCTCAAATCTAGTTCCTTGTCCAAATGTTTCTTTCCTCTGGCCTGTAGAAATCCCGCTTGCCATACTCATGTGAGTAGTTCCATTGACATTAGCAGGACAACTGGTGTAATTCACATTGACTTCTAGAGTCGAAGGCCAGAAGGGCCCATTGTGGCCATGAGCTTACCCTCCTCTATAGCGCAGGCAAGAGAACTTCGCTGAATTAATTTGTTTGAACTGGAGCGTATCTTCTAGCAAAACCATCCGCCACGAGCAGGAGTTGGCTAGTCGGGCTATTATTAAAGGGTTGCTCAAAAGTGCGGAGCTGGTGTCAGCAATCTGCACGAGGAAGGCGAAAGGTGGTTGATGTGTTCATTGAGGGGGAGAATGGGCTCCGAACCAGCAAACAGAGGAACTGCATTGAAGTCAATGGTGTTCCTTCAGATACATGCTGGCGTAGCTGAGACCAGATGCAATGGCTTACATTTGGGGCTGTCTCTTTACATTCATGTCAGTCATTTGGTAGGAGAGTCCTGAACTGGAAGCCAGACTCACTTGATTGGTCCTGTTAATATCACTGGGAGTCCTTATGGGCCCAATCTGGAAAGGCACCTAGGGGTCTAAAGATGTAGATAAGCACTTTTGAAAATTCCAGTTGGCGCCTAGGCGATTGCCTATATGCCTTTAAGGGCTGCAATATTGGGCCCAAATACACTGCAGTTTACTCTGTCACAGGATTGCTGTCCCCTGCTTTCATAGATAAGCATCTTGGTTTTGTCTCAGCTGTCTTTCCCACAACCACCTCTGCTTCGCCCTGGCATTTATTTACCACCAGGAAATCGTTATTCTGTGGCAAGTATGATAGTTATGCAACTGGCTATTAACTTCCCTTAAAAAACCAGCTTGCTTCACTGCTGCTCTGTCCTGAGCAGCACTGGCCGAGGCCGCTGTATTTGGGTTTAAGTAAAAATGGGCAAGTACTTGGAATGCCATTGGTGCCTTGGGATTATAAATAGGATTAGAGTCTTAACCATTGGGCTGTTTGTTCATGTGCTCAAGGCTGAACTGGTTGCAAATTCGGGGCTCGGAAGGCGTTTTCTTTCCATGCATTGTAATGTGCTGGTTCCCACCTCCTTCTATAGCATGGAATGAGAATGGCTCAACAGTGTGTCAGAGGCTCTATCCTGCTAAGAACAAATTGAGATTCTCCTTTAGATTGGCATGAGCTTTTGGAGCAGGAGGATCTATCGACACTGATCTCCTGATTTCCAGTCCAGTGCCAGCTCCCCAAAACACCTGTCCTCTCTGCAACCTCCTTTGGCTAAGTGGGACCAGGAAAGGTTAAACTAATAATTGTTGCAAGAAATTACAATAAAATGCGCTGCCGTTTTTCAGGATATTTGACACCTTGAGCTGTTTTTTGGTGAAAGAATTTGCTTTGTGTATCAAGATCTAGCTGGTGCCAGATTGTATTTAATGGTTGAATTGCTTTCCTTAGAAATCGGCTTTCCATCGCTCCCAGACACTGGGTTATAGGAATGGCTTTGCCTGTTCGCGGCTACCGACGATGGGGATAGGCAGGGAGCGACTCTTCGTGAACCAGCTGTCCCAGGCTGAATTAGATGAACTGTCCAACAAGAGACCCACGCTGACCTACGGGCAAGCCAAGCAGGCCCCACCTTCCGACTTCATTCCAGCACATGTGGCTTTCGACAAAAAGGTACAGAAAGCCTTAGTTCAGGAGCATTGCTAGCCAAACCCAGGGCTGTGAGCTGTGAACGCCAGGGTGCGGGGACACAGACAGTATAGAATGTATTTTCCAGCTGCCGTAGTCCTTAGTCATAGACAACTGATGTCTGGATTGAAAGAGGCTTTCTTTGCTTGCGAAGAGGATTACAGTAAGTAAACATTATAAAGCATTCCCCACGAGCTACTCAAGGACATATCCAGTAGTTTAAAAGAGAACTCGGATGAACTCTAGATGCTTCACTTTACAACCATCTCCTGGTAAGTCCCACCCTCTCATGTTCTCCTTGCAAAATTATGCTGGAACTGCAACAGAGCCGGGAACCTAAAGGTCCCATGCAAAGGGGGCATCTCCTGTTTGTCGAGCTGTCATCTGGGAGTTTATACCGTGCTCATCACCACAGCGTCCTAAAGCCTGTACTGCCCCATATAGACTTCTTGCATTAGTCGTCGTCAGCGTATCTGCTTCGGGCCAGACTGTGTCCTTAAGGAACTTGCAGCACCACCCCTTGCACAGCTTGGGAGGGATCATGCCCCAGCAAGTTGCAATCCCTCTCTGAGCTCGGAGAGCGCAACGGGGAATGCGTAGGCTGTGCCAGCTTTTAGGGTGGCACCATCTGCTCCCCACAGCATGCCTGGGCAGCTCTGTGGGCTGGTGTGGAGAGGCAGGCAGATCCATGGCCCTAGCTACTCTACACCCCTTGCAACCTGGAGTCTCACGGAGGAAACGTTCCTTGTGCTTTGCCCAAGCACAGGAACTGTGATTGTGGCTGCACTTGCGCAGGGTGCCCAAGACAGGGCAGTCACCTTGTGCCCTGACCCTCCCTCGCCACCACCTCCCCACGCACAATCTGGCTCTTGCTGTCAGCCTGCAGGGCAAATGCAACTGCAGGAGAGTGAGGCAGATTCTCAAATCCAGTAGAGCACAGGAAACCTCATCAGTAGTGGAGCCAGAGAACGAGGGAATGGCTTCCCCTATTGGGAGCTCGGCAGCCACACTGACTCTGAGGGGATGAGCATATTAAAGAAGCTCGTGTATGTCAGTAAGCTACGCCAATGGGAACTGGAGAGCTCAGCAATGTGCCAGCCGGGGCCCCTGGCTGTAAAGGGCTTGGAGATCCTTCGTGGGGGCAGGAGCTATGTTTATTCGAGCCACTTACACTCGGTCCCTGGGTGCCTCAGACAAGGGAAAAATTTACAAAGTATTGGGCTCTAGAAAAACCACCAGCAATGAGAGCTCCCCTGAGGCTATTGCAGTCAGTCTGTGGTCAGACTCTGGGGCCCTCGATGGCATGATAAGTACTAATCCCAGTGACCCATGTTGTCAAAGCAGATGGCAAACGTTAACAAGATCTTTGATTAATGCCGTCACTAATGTGAGTTCCTTCTCTCCTTCCGGGGTCCTTCCCCACGTTACAGGTGTTAAAGTTTGATGCCTATTTCCAGGAAGATGTTCCCATATCCACAGAAGAGCATTTCCGGATCCGTCAAGTGGGTATTTATTACTACTTGGAGGATGACAGCATGTCCGTCATGGAGCCCATCGTGGAGAACTCTGGTATTCCTCAGGGCAAGCTCATCAAACGCCAGCGGATTCCCAAGAATGACCGCGGGGACCATTACCACTGGAAAGACCTGAATCGGGGCATGAACATCACCATCTATGGCAAGACTTTCCGCATAGTCGACTGTGACCCGTTCACACAGGTGCATCAGGGATGCAGGGAACTAGTCGACTAAGAGAATCCTAGGAGTTAGCGATGGGCAAAGCTCACTAGAATCCCTGCTCTGTTCCCAGCCCACTAATCCCAGCACACAAAAGTAAGATTAGGGATTCTCAGCCTCTTCCATACTGGGGCCCCACCCCACATAAGACCATGGGGCAGGTGAGGTGATCACTCATGACCCCCTGACACCCATTTCTGACACTCCCACCCCGCAGGGTTGTGCCAACACATTGAGAACCCGTGATGTAGACTGGTCTCTTTTATAGAGCTGGTGCAAACTGGAACTGAATGACCATTGAAGTCCGTGGAGTTTTGCCTGTTTACCCCAGCTGTAGATCCAGTCCCTGATGTTACTCTAGAGTCGTTTGGTGGCTTATGTGAAATGAATTGATGATGCCGTCCAGTTCCCATTTCAAACCTGCAACTACATTTAGCATAAATTGGCATCCTCAGGGCCAGAACTACTAAGCCATGCAGCCTGACCCTTCCTTCTAAGGCCTTGTGGTAATCTCTCCAACTCAGGGGTCAGTTCCCTGATGGGGAAGCTTGTGCTGCTGCTTCCCAAGCTGCATGTTTTCTGGGCCAAATCTTGGTGACTTAGGCAGGCGAGCAGTCCCACTGGCTTCAGTGGCTCTCTCGGGTGAGTGCCGTGAGTATAGAAATAGGGCTCTGCTTTCCAGAGCTGGCGCCTTCCAGGAGCATCGCAAATTAAACCAAAAAAGAGAGACGTGCCCTCTTGATTTGTAATAGAAACATAAAGGGGCAAGACCTGAAGTCCTTCTTCAGTCTTTACTCCGGCAAAACTCCCAGCAGTGGAGCCAATGGGAGGTTTGCCCGAGTCTAACCTGAGGCAGGACTTCAAGATCTGGCTTGCAGAGAGGTCTGAAAGGTCCGTGGAAACAAAGAGGCAACTGACAGTTAAAAACCTTTATTAATTATGATGATATGATCACAATGATCCCTTCTGACCTTAAAGTCGATGAGTCTATGATTATTGTGCAGCACCTAGCATATTGGGATTGCGGCCTCTAGGTGCAACTGCTAACAGTGAGCTTACAGGCTCTTGCTGATACCCTCCCAAACCCAGCCCAGAGCTTTCCTTGCCTCCTGACCTTAAGAACCCATCGCAGCATTAATGGCCCAGACACTTCCCCAGGTATTTCTGGAGAGCCAAGGAATTGAGCTGAACCTTCCTGAGAAAATGATTTTCGACCCGTACACGGAGCTCCGGAAGATGCCCATGCGCATGTACATCACACCATCGAACTTCGACCAGCTCAAACAGTTTCTGACCTTTGACAAGCAGGTGAGTGGGGCACAGGTGCCTTTCCTTGGGTTAGGTTGTTCTCTGTGTGTCCGTTTTTTTGTTGAAGAATTGCCACTTTTAGGTCTGTAATCGAGTGACCAAAGAGATTGAAGTGTCCTCCGACTGGTTTTTGAATGTTATAATTCTTGACGTCTGATTTGTGTCCATTTATTCTTTTATGTAGAGACTGTCCAGTTTGGCCAATGTACATGGCAGAGGGGCATTGCTGGCACATGATGGCATATATCACATTGGTAGATGTGCAGGTGAATGAGCCTCTGATAGTGTGGCTGATGTGATTAGGCCCTGTGATGGTGTCCCCTGAATAGATATGTGGACACAGTTGGCAACGGGCTTTGTTGCAAGGATAGGTTCCTGGGTTAAAAAGAGAATACGAAGTTCAGCTCTTACCTTTCCCCCAGGCTTGGCTGCTTCTAGAGTTCCTCCTTCAGAACAGCTCAGCCCACACTCTAGATCCTCCTCTCTCTCTTTCTTGCTCCAGAAAGCCTTATGTCCAGGTAGGGTAACCAGCCACTTGCCTGAGTGCATCAGGGGCAGTGACTGTTTGGCATCTGAAGACTCCTGATTTCACATCTGTCATGAAAGGCACATTATAACCCAGCTCTGCAGCTAGCTGCTACCTCAGTGGGTAATGATGGTGCATTGCAAACATCCATCGCTGTGTGATTATTTTGACCTCTGGGGCAAATAAACCACAGCCCCACCTGAGAGTAGCTATGGTGTTTAGGCAGCCTGATGGTTGAGAGCAAGATGCCTGCCACCTGTGTCTCCCTGTGATCTGGGGTGGAAGGAAGTTCTGTTATGAAGTGGTCGCAGTTCGAGCCCTGTTGGATCAGCTAGTCCACCTCATTGTACCAGTACTAGATTGTTATTCTCTAGTACTTTGTCCAGCCTAGTTATCAATGTCCCAGCGCTGCCCTTGGGGACTGATACATCTCAGCGCTAGGGCATTTTTTGTTATTCTCTAGTACTTTGTCGAGCCTAGATATCAATGTCCCAGTGCTGCCCTTAGGGACTGATACATCGCAGTGTTAGGGCATTTTTCCCAATATTTCCTTTGATCAAATTTCTTTTGAACTACCTGAATAATTTCAGTCCCTCCATAGTGTTTCAGATATTTGTGGTTGGGTCTTCTCTCCCCTCAGCTGCTGCCTAGCCTAGCTAGTTCTGTTTGGTTCTCTTAGTCAAAACCTCCTGCTGCTGAACCATTTCTGCTTCTCTTCTCTGAACTGCCTCCCTCAATGACTTGCTGACCAGAGCCCAGAAATGAGTGCAGGATTTCAAGGCCAGTCTCACCAGTGCTTAACACAGGCAGACTGGCACCCCTGTGCTCAGGGCAGGATCCTTCTGCATACACAGCCCCCAAATTGCACTGGCCTAATCCAGACAGGGCATGTTTTAGTGTCATGTTGGGTTCATGGCCCTTGCTTTGCTCTCCAACACCTGCAGGTCCTTCGCTTCTACGCCATATGGGACGACACCGAGAACATGTTTGGCGAGAACCGGCCTTTCATCATCCATTACTACCTGGCGGACGACACGGTGGAGGTTCGGGAACTCCATGAGCGCAACGATGGCAGAGACCCTTTCCCAGTGCTGATCAGACGCCAGCACTTGCCCAAAAGCTTTGTGGACAAGATGAGTAAGAGTCTGTGCTTGGGGTTTTACCTGTTTTCTGTTAGCAGGAATTGTGTGTGTGCATGAGCATAGATGGGTGGATGCATGCAGGGCGTGCGTGTCTCATATTATAAATATACTGTCTATGTAATTAATCCCAGGAACCTTTCCTGAGTTTACAATTTCTTTCCAACAGAAACAATCTCTGTCGGTTTTAAAACATTTAACCTTTTGCTGCCGCTTTGCCAAAGCAAGTGCGACATCTCAGGCATTCCACCACTGGCCCCCTGAAGCTGTTTATACCTTTCACATACAGACAGGCTTTTCTCATCTCTTGCTTTGTATGCAGTAATAAAGACGACATCTAGCTCACTGAGCTGCCTTTTCTACCCCTGATCTTCCCCAGAAACCTTCCCCCGCTGCGTGCTGGAGATCTCCAATCAGGAGGTGCTGGAGTGGTACACTGCCAAAGATTTCGCCGTTGGCAAGCCCGTCACCCTCCTGGGGCGCAGCTTCTTCATCTACGACTGTGATGAGTTCACAAGACAGTTCTATTACGAGAAGTTTGGCATCACTGACTTCCAGCCAGTGGATGTAAAGAAGAAGCCACCAGAGGAAGTGCCACAGGTACTGGGAGAAAATTTACAGGGCGGGGTGGGGGGAGGAAACCCATCAGTCTGTACAAGGCAAAGACCCTTAGGACTCCTAAGTGCCGTTATTGTAAGCCTTTTAGAAATACTTTCTCCTAATGTTGTGGTGTTGCTCAAGAGAGTCAGATTAAGGGGACGCCAGAGGGAAAGTCTAGCGTGCGTCAGCCAGGGCAGTAGGGCTGTGAGTCTTAACCTATACAGCAGTGAAGTACTGGAAAGCTCTCTACTTCTAAGGTTAATTCCACTGCTGAATGACACAGCAGCTGGAAGGCAAAACACATCCTCTAATGCTCTGGAACGCGCCTGGTGCCTTTTCCACAGTGTTGAGTGGACTTGTGGAATTTGCTTTGAGTACTGAGATTTAAAAACCAATAAACCTCATTAGATATTGATATGAATAAGTCGCCACAGGTCCTTACTCAGAGCCAAATTCTGCAGCCCTGACTCAGAGCAGGAATTATTCATGTGTCCCCATCGCTGGAGGTTTTTCGGAACAGGTTGGATAAATGCCTGTCAGGGAGGTCTACGTTTCCTTGGTCCTGCCTTGGTGCTGGGGTTTGGACTTGAGGTCCCTTCCAGCCCTACATTTCTATGGGAGTGGAGTCCTACTAACTTCTTGACTAAAGACTCCATGAAAACTGAACAAACAGCTCAGGCTTTTGGCCAAGGAGAGTACAAAAAGTACAGGGGCTATCACCCCTCTTGCTTCAGGGGGTTGGGTGAGCACCTGAAGTAAGGAGACATTTGCAGCCCCTGTACACTGTAGACTTGCATACAAGTAGGCACATTATTGCAGAAGGGGCCTATGTCTTTCTCTGGAATGTCCAGTACTGGCCAGTCATGGGGAGAGGATATAGGAGTAGATGGACCATTGATCTGTTCCACTGAGGCTAGTTCCAGAGAGGCTAGTACTTTCATTGGGATGCCATTCCAGGAGCGGGGAAAGGCTTAATGTCACAGCTCATGTAGGAAACATCTGCGTAGCTTGGTTACCTCCAAACTGCGGGGTGTTCAAGTTGAGTTGGTGAGTCAGTTTGGCCATGTTCTCTGCTCTCGGGGTGACTGACATATTACAGAGCAGTTGTGCTCTGAAATGTGATTATAGGTAACATTTGCCAAGATGGCTAATGTCCAGATCCGCAAAGTTAGGAGACTAACTCCCATTAGGCCTAAGTGATTTAGGAGCTTAAGTCACAGGATCTGTATTGTCAACAGAATGGGTTAGTTGGCTTCAATCAGTTACAGCTGTGAACCCCCTTGAAGATTATAGGGTTGCATGGGTATCCCCAGGCCTGCAAAACTCCTGGACCTGATATTTGGAAAGGAAAGAACCCAGCTTTAGCCTCAAGCTTGAGGCTGAATTTGCAGGCTTTGGAACTAGAAAAACAAAAACATATTTTGGCTGGAGCACATTTGATCTGAAGTCAAGACAATAAACCTGAAACCCTGCAATGCCCTCACTTCCCTGACAAGGCAGGGGCTTCCGGGGATTGGTGCACCTCTCTGCCTGTCCCATTGTGGGCTGGTATACTTTGATCTAATGCTGGTTGTTGGCTTGGGGAGGGGGTGGCTGTGGGGGTTGAGTGGAGATTGGTCAGACTGGATGACCTGCTGGTCCCTTTGGCCTTAAACTCAGACTTGTTCTTCCAGAGCTTCTTTTCAGAGTATGTAAAACACAGGGTCAGCTGCTGTAACCGAAGTCATGGGAGGCCTGCTGATTTATATGTACAGTCCAGGGTATCATGGCTCAGCTTTGGGGAAAACAGCACTGCCCGCGGGGAAGGTATTCAGAACTGGCACAATTCTCGCTGCAGAGAATGGTTGCCCGGAGCCGCTTCCTGACCACTGTCTTTTTGTTAGTTGTAACCACATGTGCCTCCTGTCTCTTGTGTGTGCAGATCATTCCTCCCTACAACGGTTACGGCTTCCTCGAAGACTCCCTGCAGAACTGCTTCTCCCTACTGCCGCATCCCCCCAGGAAAAACTTTATTAAGATGCTAGAGAATGACCACAAGGTGCTGCGCTATCAGGTTGCACTGGTGAGAGCTTGGTACATGAGTAAGCGCTACCTGGTTACACCCTCCAAATCAGAAGGGTTGGGGGAGTGGTGTGTGCTCAGTTAACAAAAGATAGCACTGGGGGGAGCTAACACTACAAGAAAGGTCTTCAGCAGCCACCAGCGAACAGCCCTCTGTTTGAGGATGGTCACATGTTCCAGTATGGCCTTTAAGACAAGCAGTAATATAGTAAGGCAGAATAAAAGCAGGACCAGACAATATTACACGGTCCTGCACCACACCCCCATTGAAGTCAATGGAAAAACTCCCCTTAACTTCAGTATGTGTTGGATCAATGCTCATATGAGCAGTATTGCCGCTTGAACCTGACTATCATCCATCCTCGCCCCCATGTCCATGCCCCGTTACATCATCTTCTTCCACTAACACCTGCCAGCACCTGTGCACGCTGCCCCCTCCTCCCCCGGGGCTAATCCCAGCTTCAGAAGCCAGCTGTGGTTCATTACATCAGGACTGTCCGGCGGTTTGCAGGCTGGGAAGCTGGCGAGGGAGCCCAGCTGAGAGCTGTGTTCTTCACACAGCAGCAGCTTTTAGGCTGCCATGTGCATGGCCTCTGCGATGTAGTGGTAGTTCCCATGCTACCCTTGGGTCAGCTGATGTCTGCCCCTCCCACATTCTAAGGGGCGTGCTGTGGCTGTTCTCTCGCTTTGGCTGCATTAGTTCCCGAAGGCCATAATTTAGTGCTCAGATCAAAGCTAATTTTAATCTAAGCACATAAACCCAGTGGAGTGCTCAGAGGGTTTAGTCTTGTGGTTAGGAGCTGGAATCGGCCCAGACCTCACGGAGATACAGACTTTAATTCTACAGCTAATCATTCTTTGTGGGATGAATCACTTCATACAAGATATGCCTTGCTCCTGGAGTGCTGTAGACGTGGATGTAATGAGTGAATTTGGTGGCTCTGGACCAGATTCTGCCACGGTTAGGCATGCTGAGCAATAGTTTGGGCTGGGAGTAGTCCAATGAGTCACTGATATCCCAATTTTGAACGTAGTCTGTGGTTTTATTACAGTGCAGCAGGCTGGTTACTCCTCTTGCCTTCTTCAGGCAGGGGCTCGAACCAAGTGCTGTAGGTGTTTAGACAGGTGTAAAAAAGAAAGCTCTAGGTTCGGTCCTTGGCTGCTTGGGGGTGTATAGGAGTAATTTGTGAGTATCCAAGGAAAGCTGCTAACCCTGAATGTCCAAATATGTGTTTCCTGACCACACAACCCACTCCGGTCCTTCCCTTCTCTAGGAATCGCCAAACCCCGAGGAGAGAAAGCGCCGGTTCATTCTCTCCTATTTCCTCTCCACTGACATGATCAGCATCTATGAGCCGCCTGTCCGCAATTCAGGCATCATTGGAGGCAAATACTTAGGAAAGACCAAAGTCCCCAAGCCGGGCTCCACTACAGATAACCCCGTTTACTACGAGCCAGCGGACCTCACCATTGGTGCCACAGTTGAAGGTAGATCTGGAACTCGATGGAGCCGTTAGAGCATCTGTTCTTTAGAGCAGGCTCATTGTTTTAAATGAGTTTTCTGATGCACTACAGGGGGATCGATCTAAGTTACACAACTTCAGCTACATGAATAACATAGCTGAAGTCGACATACTTAGATCTGCTTACTACGGGGTCCACACTACACGATGTCGACGGGAGGCGCTCTCCAGTTGACTCCTCTTGTGCTTCTCGTTCAGGTGGAGTACAGGAGTCAACGGGGAGAGCGATCTGCGGTCAATTTAGCGGGTCTTCACTAGACCCGCTAAATCGACTGCTGATGCATCGATCATCATGCTTCGGTCTCCCAGTAAGTGTAGACAAACTCTTCCTTTTTGCACAGATATTGCACACAACATCCTCCACCTACAAACTGTTAGTTCTGGATCAAGTGTAAAATGCAGCAGGTGGTGGAAAATGGTGTAGTTCCATTCATTTAGCTGGTGATTTGGTTTCTACCCTACATAGAGAGAGAGCACTATGTTTTCCGTAGCATTTGTGCAGTTGGTGTTCTGAGGTATGCCAGCATTCTAAGGGTTAATGCTGGAGCACTGGGCCACATGAAATCCTGGAGCCTGGGCCATCAGTTCATCCATGGAGGAAAATAACCCTGATCCTAAAGCATGTTAGAAAGTAGACAGTGTTAAATGTATAATTCCTCTGGGCCCAGTCCTGAAGCCTTTACTCAGTGGCTCCTGACATAGGCAAAACGCCCATGGAATTCATAGAGATCTTTTCCTACACCAAGACAATAAAAAGCTGCATGAACTGCTCTGATTTGGCTCTGACATTGCAAGTTCCTCAGGGCAGGAATCTTGTCTTTTCCTGTGTCAGTAACCTGACTCGCCCACACACGGAAGTAACACTTGGTTTGCTGTTGCTTGCCCAGTATTTGGTCACAGGTTTATCATCACCGATGCTGACGAGTACGTCTTGAATTACATGGAAAGCAACGTCGAGAGTTTCCCTGCAGCAACGCTGCAGTCTCTGCGGGATCACTTTGCCCCTCGCCGAAGGGCAGCGCAGGCAGCTGAGAGGTAGGTTTCAATGGCGAGCACATGAGAGGCAGCGAGAGCTGGGCTTAATAAGTCATTCAGCTTTTAGCTGGTCAACTGGCTAGTATTTATTTGCAGTAGCTGCCCTAGAGTTGTGCATTCTAGCGCAACCTTGCATAGACCATCGTTAACCAATGGTACCACGCTCTAGCCTCTTACTCTGGCCACTGCTGGCTAATGACTGATCAGCTGATTGTTCCACTCTGGGAACCCCTCCTTGGGCACAGAGAGAAGGAATTCAGTGTATGCAAGGTACCACTAAGGCTGCTTATATAAGAACTCCTGAGCTGGGGCTACCACAGCCCACGAGCCTGAAATCTTCCTTAGAGAGCATTGGCGCCGCCCTGAGGCCTGTAGCAAAGATTTCTCTTCAGCCCTGCTTCGGAGCAGTTAAGTCGTCCTTCTTCTGTGGAGGATGGCGGCGCTCAGTAATAGTGGCTGCTCACAGTACCAGCACCCGCCTCTTGTCGCACTCTGGCTACGAGAAGCCTACCTGACGGTTCTCTTACCATTGCTAGTAGGTCATTTGGGCCATTCCTTGGCCTGTGAAGGACGGGACCCAACCCTATTGTCTAGTGCTTTGTCCGGTCTTATTTTATATGACCTCCCCTCCCCTCTCCCTGGGGCGAGGGCTTCCATCCCATCCCTTAGGAGACCACGCCACACCGAGCTGTTGTGGGCTCCAGCTACTGATTTTTATGGCAGTACATAGAGGCTCCAGCTGAGAATGGGGTCACTTGGCTCTGTATGACCACACAGAAGGAGACAGTCCCTGCTCCAAAGAGCTTACACAAAATAGACCAGACAGACAAAAGGAGTGAAGAGAAACAGAGGCAAAGGGGGAAGGGGCAGAGCTGGGCAGAGACTTTTTGGCCCCTGCCTTCCAGCCCAATGTCCTGTCCACCAAGGAGGTGACCTTGTTATTCAAAGGAGTGTGTCTTTAGAAGCCTACTACAGGCAGTCCTTGACTTTACGACATTGGAGTTACGATGAACGGCCCTTACGTTTATAAATTGTCATTGTGTTTTGACTATGACATCTGTTTTGACTTTACAATGCTCGATCCAGCATCGTTCCTACGGGAAATTCAAGTTATGATGTTTTCGACTTAAGACGCGATATTCAGGAACCAGTTGTGTCGTAAGTCCAAGGACTGCCTGTATATATTCAGGAAGAACAGCTGGCCAACCCAGGAACATGACTGGCCCCCATAGATTTTAGTTGATGGAACATGAGAGAAGGACTTAGCTCAGCTGTGTCAAGAGTGACTTCTGCACGCAGTCATTTCCTCCTTTCCTTCCTCCACAGCCAATTAGCCGCGGGGACAGGCAGGCAGGAACTGGAGGAGCTAGTGAAGCAGGTTCAAGAACAGCTGAAGCACCATAACTACTTAAGTAACAGCAGCATGAGGGAGGCGTTCCTTCACCACGACAAGGACGGCTCCGGATTCCTCGAGAAGGCAGAGTTCTTTGCCCTCTGCAACCGATTCAACCTGCCGGTCAGCGATGCCCTAGTTAACAAGGTCAGGAGGCAGCATGGTTAGCATGTGCAGAGTTTGGCTTTTAGCTGAAACGTTGACCTGGGAGCCACGTAATATTGCACACAGCACTGTCCTCTCTCGCTTGCCTCAGCGATTCCAAAGGAGCTGCCCTGTCCATTTACAGAAGGCAGCCAAGCCCCATTGCTGGCAGTGCCCCATCCCCGGGCAATGCCATGAACTAGATTGTGTGCTATCCCCCCTCCTCCTGGAGCATTCCTGCTCAGGGCCCCAGAGGCAGAGGAGACCCACATATACAGTCTGGCAGTGGGACTAGCAAGAGGTGGGAGAAATTCCTTCAAACTCTGAGGTGAAAACCACTTCACCCCTGTGTGGGTTAAACAGAAGCTGGGGGATGGAGGTGGGAATCCAATTCCATGTAGGCCCCAAGACAGCACTGGTAGCCAAGTAACTAGTCTTCCTCCACGGTTATGCTGTCATGGGCACCACAGTCATGCTTCCTGCAGGGCAGCTTCTGATCACCAATTGCCTTTGCATACCACATCCCAGCTGAATTGCCGAGAAGGTACAGTAAGCCCAAGCCTGCATGGCGTCTCCACCATCTCCACCTCAGGCTTTCGCTAAGGCTGGATAACCTTATGGGCTTAGCTAATAAGGGTCAATGGCAATACAGCTATGGGGCCATGAGCAGAAGCCAGCAGAGATCACAGGCTGCCTTGTAGGAAACAGGACCGAGAACCACGTGTGTGAGAGAAGAAACCAAACATAGTTGAACACGAATGGTAACTTGGGTTTCCTCAGTATAAACTGTTAGAGTTGTAAGTGCAGAAAACTTCTCCATCTGAAGAAATGTATAAAACCTGGGGACTATGTCCCCCATTTTCTTAATAAAATTAGCGAAAATTAGACTGGCTGGTAGCCAAGGGATCAAGCCGATTTAAAACAATGCATTCGAGCAAGACTTGTTTCTTTGGTATTACAGGAAAGGCAACAAGGTTATTTCATCACCAGGGCCCTGCTGCATTAGATTCTGCAGGAGACTCTTCCTGCCATACCCGATATAATGGGAGAAAGGAGGGATTGTTATCCCCATTTTAACACATGGGGGAACTGAGATTCAGAGCAGATTAACTAACATGCCCCAGGTCACCCCGGCCAAGGCCAGGAATTAAACCCAGCTTTGAGTCCCAAGCCAGGGCCTTATCCCCAGGACCGCCCCTCCAGTCTAGCTGTGTAATACATAAAGTGCCTAGATCCCTAGTCTAGATACCAGAGCCACAGGCTAAAAATAGACACCGAGCAGCAGCAGCTAATTCTTACCTCTAAAACAGAATTAATTAACCAAATATGTATCCATCACACAAGTGACCGTGCAAACGAGGTGACGAAGGGTGAGTAAATCTTTCAAAGGAGTTATGATAATCCCAAGGTGTTAAAGAGAAGACACCATTAAAAACTCTACTTCCCCCATGAAAGCCCCCAGGGACGGTAATATAGCCGACGCCAGTTCCCTCTGCTGCCTTTAGGCAGTGGTTGGGAGCTGCTGCCACAGGGAAACAGTTCCTTAGGAGCTGTTAGTGGGACCTGCTGTGTCTGGACAACAGAGCAAGGGGCACCCATGTGGGTCCCTCTCAGTTCCTGTGGATCCCCTGAAGTCTGTAGGCAAAGGGCAGGGAACATTTGGCTTCTTCCTGCTAGAATGAGGAGGACGCTGGGTTGAAACTTCATGGGGCAGGTTACTCCTGAGTGAATGGGGCTATTTATTATAAGGGAAAGTTTTCCTCTCCTTTAGGTGGGTTGCTCCCCTATAGGGAAGAACGGGGCCCTTTGCCCTGTCCCACAGGAGCTGCTCACTGGAGTTATCCTTTAGGGAAATGTGACTGTACTTCTCTGCTCTCCTCATGCTGCCGTTTCTTTTCCAGCTGATCAGCCTGTGTTCACATGGGGAGAACAAGATCAATTACCATGACTTCATCAGAGCTTTCTCCTGCTGAGCTGCCCCCAGAAGGTGAGACACAAACCAGCCAAGATTGTCCCAGCTGAAATGATACATATTCAAATGTACCTTTAGACTCCCCCCCATCGCTTCATTTAGCGCTGCTCATCCCTTCGGCACCAGGTCACCTCATCGCTGCCCCACTTTCCTTCCTGCCTCACTGAGCTCAATGTCCCAAATGCGGGGCCTGTAAGCAGAGCCTGTAGAAAAAGCTTCATTTATATTAAAGAAATGACTCCACATCGTTCCAGGTTGTCTCTTCCTGGGCTCTGATGGGGTGGACTGGGACGGGGTGGACTGGATGGACTGAGAGCTCCAGGCCTTTCATACAGACCGCCCGAGGAGGACTAACTAAGCAAAAAACAACTGGGTACCCTTTTAATTTATTATTTTGCTGCAGAAGGGCCTAAAGGCGCCAGCCATGGAGCAGGACCCCATTGTGCGAGGTGCTACAGTATCCGAATCCTGGCAACCATGTCTGCTGTGAAATGGCAGATACATGTGTCTGCTGTAAATACGCACACCGAGTGGCCTGAATAATTGAGGATTAAAGCAAAAGATCAAACAAACAGCATTTTGCTTGCTTAAAACAGAATTTAGTGCTGCACTCTTGTGCAGTTTGTGACAGCAATTGCCGTAGAGGCAGTCCCCCGGCAACAGCCTGATACCTGTCTTGCAATCACAAGGGCCCTGCTGTGCTCGATTCTGCAGGAGACTCTTCCCACTGTATCCGAAATAATGGGAGAAAGGAGGGATTGTTATCCCCATTTTAACACAGGGGGGAACAGATTTAGAGCTGATTAAATAACGTGCCCCACGTCACGGAGAATAGATTTAGATACGTATCCCCCCCCCCCCCACACACACACACACTCTGGATGTTCTCTCAATTTAGTTGCCCTACTAGAAATGCTGGTCCCATGAGGAAGTGTTGGCTATTGCCTGGATAGTGCTGTGTTTCCCTACAGTGAAGAGAGACACATGGTCAGGGTGAGTCTATAGCACTCTCACCCTGTTTAAAAAGTCTGGTCGCTCGCCCTTACATGAAGAAAGCTGCCACAGACCCACCCACCCCCATTGTGCTCTAGGTCAGCCAGCCAACTGTGCCAGTGGGATGCCCAGGTGCACCTGAGGAGCAACTAGGACAGAGATCATGCAGGTCTCCACCATTAGGCACACTTTCTGAGCAAAATGCTTATTTTATCCGTCCCTTTTTGGAGTGCGTGTGTGTGGGGTGGTTCCCGTTTCCTCACAGATACCCAAGAATCTCAACACACAGCAACACACCAGCTCCCATCCTCTAGGTTAGGCTCTCGCCTTCTGGGGCTATCCGTGCCGTTCCTTATTCAGAGCATCAATAAGGCCACCACTCTGCTGCTCCTCAGCTTCAAGAACCTGCTTCCAACCCTCCTCACCAGTAGGTCCAGAGCTGCAGCCCGATCCCCAGCCTGTCGTAATCACTGAGTCTTTCCATGGACATCAGTAGCCTTTAGCACAGGCCACTGCATCGAGCCATAGAATCGCCTTTCAGAATCCACTTGCGTTCTCAGCACATTGGGTAGGAATCACTTCCCCTATACGCTGTCTGCACCCAAACCATGGAACAGGTCCAAGCCATGGAAAGAGCCAGCGACCTGCAGATGTGTTGTCTATGACAAAGATAGATCAAACACCAAATGGAGCAGATTGCACCTCTCTCTGCCATACCTGGTGGGTCCGTCCCGTCATGCTTTGGGAACACTAGAATAGCTAGTCATAGCGACGAGGTATTCGCAAATTGAGGAAACACACACACCAGTGTTAAGCACCACTTGATGATTCTATGCCTTTTATTATTTCAGAAAATATCTTTGTTGAGAGTTTGTTCACAAAAGCCATTTAATGAAAAAAATTCCGTACAAAATTGGTTATTTTTTAAATGACAGGGGAAGAATAAAAACATATGGTGGTGATGGGGAGTTGAAGAGGTTATCCAAAAAACCAACCCCCCCAAACCAAAACAAATTAAAATACACAACAAAGGAAGAGAACGTTTGCACTAAAGCATAAATATGGAAGAACAGAATTTTCCTTGAGTTTCTTTGTTGAAGTTTGGTCCAGAGAATTAAACAGGTTAAAAAGACAGATACGAGCACCCACCCAAACTTTGTGTCTTGTGTCCATCCCTCCCTCTGGCAAGAAGTACACATGACATAGGGAGATGAGTGACCCAGATGACAGCGTCAATATAAAGACTGCCAACTCGAGCCACCTGTTATGCACTCAAAGGTCACAAAAAGGAACTGCTATACTGCACAATCAGACAGCTGTAGACGCCATCTACTGTAGACAGAAGTCAGCTTCCATTGACTGGACTCCATAGTCAGATGTAGCTGTAACTCCAGTCCACTGGAATGAAGACCACCCCTCTACAGATTTCATGTCTAGTTCTGAAGAGAGACCATCCTCCACTTAATATAAAAACCAGGGAGAAACCCTTCCTTTATTTGCTACACCTGTGCATGATAGGTAGGAAAAAATCATCCTACAAAAATACAAACTTTAATGCCCTGTTGAGCAAGGAAGATTCATTCAACAAACTTTTAAAAGGATATTGATCTGCAAAATGCTACATTCTCCCCAACATCCACCCATCTAAGATCCATCTGGGACAAGGACAGAGGGAGAACAACTGCTGGTTCTTAAGAGACTTTGCCACAGCCCAGGTTAGGAGGCGTTCTGTGCTCCACGCAATTATCACAACTTGACCTCATCTCAGGGGCCCTCCCCTCCCAGGGTTTGGTGACGGATGCAGGCACTACTGGAGTGACCACGATCCAGGCGGGTTATTGCACAACCAGCGGTGCTATAACACTGAATCTGGGACCCAGGGCCCAATTCTGCATGATCCCGAGTGCCCTCAGCCTTCTAGCAGATGGAGACACTCAAACTGTTGCAGAAGATACGCAGCACTTTGTGGGATGGGGCCCAAGAAGGGGACCCATTCGAGAAGTGGGTCTCCCCTTCCCCATGCTCTCTGCATCTTTGTATGTGGATGGGTCGATGAAAGAGTTAACCCTAGAGACTGGAAAAGAAAATAATCCATCTCTACGAGGAGATGGTTCTCCAGGATAGAGAGGAAGTTTTGGTTTGCTAGGAAACGCAAGGAGAGCTGCACCAGTGACTGCAGAGCCAGGGACAGTACGTGCACTGGAGCAGAGAGGAGCAAGAGCGTCTGCATTGGGAGGGATGGGATGGGAGCCCCTCCAGCCACAAATGACCCCAGCGATGCCTGCGAAATGGCAGCCCGTGGGCGTCACTGCAGGAGCCGACCGATCTAGGCAGAAAAAGGGGAGGGGATTTTAGCCATGGAGGAAGGAACCATCCTACAAACCGAAAAGGCACAGAAAACGAGGGGCGACTTCCAGCGGGAACGGTCCCTTTCCCCAGTGACTCTAAATATGGAACACGCATCATACAGATACACAGAGCCTGAGGGCACGGAGCTAGTGAGGCAGCGCATAGGCAAGAGAGTACAGACTATACCGCAATGTAAGGCACTTGGTATATAGAGAACAATGAGCTACTTTACGGCCTTGCAGGCTTGTGCCAGAGGAAAGGCTGCCTGGAGCAGGGCGGGGTGGGGGGAAATCATTCAGCAGCCTGGTTTATTTGGATCTGACGATTAGCCACCTTTTAACCGGGAGTCTCAGCTCCTCGTCTGCAGTTAAGTCACTGATGTCAGAGGAGCAAGGCCAGCTCCGGCTCTAGAGAGATCTGGGGAGCAGTCACTCCCTGCAGGGCTCAGCGATCCCCTCCTGGCTGGGAGCGGACGGGAAAGGGGAGAGGGATGGAAGGGTGAACTGTGCTAGGCCCAGGGGCCAAGAGCTTGTGTCCCAGCTCTCGCTCTCTCTCGCTGGCGTAACAGTCCTTTCCCGCCTGGTCCCGCTGCTCCTTCACCCAAGTGCTGGCTTTGCTATGTATCTGTCCAGCCAGGGCTAAGGAAGGACAGTCACAAGGTATTCCCTGGTGCTCTGCTCCAAGATATTGGGGGAGCAGGAGGAAGATCCCTGGGAGATGCCAGCTAGTGGCCCTCCTTTGACATTCAAAGCTCCTAGGGGGATGGGGGGAAGGAATGGAATCTGACCAGCTACATTCAGGCTCCCAGTATTCTCTCCCCAGCACAGGCAGGGGCTTCCAGTGCGGGAGCCAGAACAGGTGTGGAGAGGACTCAACATCTGTGAAAGCAGCACGAGCAGCCAGTTCCTCTCACCACCCCAAAAAACAAAAGGCTGGAGAGCATGAATTACAATCGCCTCCAGTAAGGAAGGCCACAGGGAGGAGCATGAAACAAGCCAGGAACATCCGGTTTGGTTTATTCTGGCCCGTGTCACTCATCCCAGCTAGGAAGGAAGAACCCTGATCCCGATCTGCATGAGAAGTGATTCCATGACACTTCATCCCTGCTACTCCCTGCCTGCCTCTCCCGCTGCCCCTTTGGGAGCAGCGACACCCTCTCCTTGCTCAGCCAAAGGGAAATGCTACCCCTCCAGGCAGCAGCAGCAAGGGCAGCGGAGCCAGCTTTGCTGAGAGGGAAGCTCCCACCCCAGTAAAGCGCCAAGTCACCTCAATGCATTGCAACATGCCCACTGCAAAGTCTGGCTTACGGGGACCTTCCACAGAGAGAAATACCCTCTGCTGCATGGCAGCCTGGCCAGTCTTGACCAGCACATGGCACTGGAAGAGCCCTGCAAGTGGGACAGCTCCAGCCACCCGGAAGAGGGCAGGGGATGCTGTTCCTGGGCAGTGGACAGAATCAATGGGTGCTCGAACAATTCCCCCACATCTCCTCCCAACATACGCAGCCGACGAGGGGTCGAGGGAGAGTGGTAGTATGAAAGAGGCGGCCTCTGAGGTAGATTTGAGACAATTCCATCCACCAGCCGGGGAGGAGGGTGGCACGGATCGGGTGAGAGGCACTCGCACAGGCTGCTCTCTGCTATTCCCACCCAGCCCAGGAAGGGATGCATGGGCTGGATCCCGGATTAACCAAACCCCTCAGGGGATGTGAGACCTGTGAAGTGGAAAGACAGAAGCTGGCAGCTGCAGCCGGAGGGGAGAGGCCATAGCTGGTCTGGGATGGCAAGTGCAGTGGTGAGGCATGAGGTGAAAGGCCCTGTTACAGATAAACTCTGAGTGGCAGGGAGTCTGCTCTCTGGCACGCAGCGAGTGCTACGTGACCACAACGCCCCAGGATTAAGCCAGCACTTGGGTGAGGTAAGGAGCAGCGAGGTGTGGGACCAGGGCTGGTGGAGACCTCACCTCCAGGGCTTACACATCCTCAACTGAGTTTGGCCTTGAGCGACTCCTTGGGTGACATCATCCCAAGTAAGGCACTAGGAATTGCAGGGCAGAGGCAGAGCCGAGTCACCGCACCCAGGAGAGGGAGAGAGGTGGGCAGAACCGGCCTAAGAGCTCATGTCCTGCCACAGACTGCTAGGGATCCCACATGCTGGAGCTCCAGCACGATGCAAAGCACGTCTGAGGTCACCTCCCTGTGCCCTAATGCAACAGGCCCAATCCAGACCTGGCCCGCCTCTGCAATTCCGCTGGGCGTGCTGCTCTGCAGTTCACCCGAGAACTCTAGCAGTGACCACCACCCAAGGACGCCACCCTGATGCCGAGAGGTGCTCTGCACACAGGGCATGGCTTCCCTAGCTCCCCAAACCTCTACCCGCATGGTCACAGAGCACCTTAAAGCACCCGCCTGCCCCTCCAAGCCCAGGATGTAGGGGAATGCCAAAAGGGCAGGGGAAGAACCTGCTTTAGAAAAGGGATGGTTTGCTTGGAACCATCCCATGGTGCATTTGTAACAAAAACACAACAGGAAGAAAAAACACTCAAGAAGGGGGCGGGGAGGGGAGAAAATTGCACGCTGATTGACGATAGAACTGAGCGGAAGGAGAGGACGGGAGGTTTGGGTCTGGCTCCTGCAGGCTGTGTGACGGAGCAAGGTTTTTTGGTTTTATTGCAAATGGTTTGGGGAGGGGGGGGAGGGAGAGAGACCTTGGGAAGATTGAGAGGTTTCCAAGCCATTCAGCACCTGGGAGGCCGAGGGAGGGGCTGGTGCTTAGTCCTGGTCTCTCGCCCTCCTCCCCAGCAGACGAGCCTTCAGCTCTATGGAGACTTGAGCTTCTTGGTGCGCGGGGAGGTTCCGTTCTCGGCTTTCACCACTCCGTTTTCATGGTAACCTGGGGGCAGGGGAGCGCAGTGAGTTAGGGACACTCGACTGGGGCCTCATTGGCTTCGAGGGGGTGAGTGCTTAGTGCCAGCTCAGCGCAAAGGGTAAGAACGGTCATCTCAGCTTCCTCCGCTTGGGCTCATGCAGAATTGCAAAGGGACGTCAGCACCCTGCAGCCCTTCCCCCTTGTGTCCTGGTCCCACCAGATCCACGGGCTCGGGTTACTTCATGGAACATTGTCGCTCCTGAGCAAAGCCCCAGCACCGCCTTCGGGGCACTACGCTGCTGGAGGGGACAGAGTAGGGTTGCCAGGCATCTGGTTTTCAACTGGAACGCCTGGTCAAAAAGGGACCCTGGTGACTGCTGAGCGGGGCTGTTGAAAGTCCAGTCGGTAGCGCAGCGGGACTAAGACAGGCTCTTGGACGCAAGAACAAATGGATATAAACTGGCCATCAGGAAGTTTAGACTTGAAATTAGATGAAGGTTTCTAACCAACAGAAGAGTGAAGTTCTGGAACAGCCTTCCAAGGGGAGCAGTGGGGGCAACAGACATATCTGACTTCAAGACTAAGCTTGATAAGTTTATGGAGGGGATGGTATGATGGGATAGCCTAATTTTGGCAATTAATTGATCTTTGACTATTAGCGGTAAACATGCCCAATGGCCTGTGATGGGATGTTAGATGGGGTGGGATCTGAGTTACTACAGAGAACTCATTCTTGGGTGTCTGGCTAGTGGGTCTTGGCCACATGCTCAGGGTTTAGCTGATTGCTATATTTGGGGTCGGGAAAGAATTTTCCTTCAGGGCAGATTGGCAGAGGCCCTGGGGGTTTTTCACCTTCCTCTGCAGCGTGGGACACAGGTCACTTACTGGAGGATTCTCTGCACCTTGAAGTCTTTAAACCATGATTTGAGGACTTTATTAGCTCAGAGATAGGTTAGGGATTTGTTACAGGAGTGGGTGAGTGAGATTCTGTGGCCTGCGTTGTGCAGGAGGTCAGACTAGACAATCATAATGGTTCCTTCTGACCTTAAAGTCTAAAGTCTGTGATTCCGTGCCTGTCCTGGTTCCGCACAGCTCCCGGAAGTGGCGGCCAGGTCCCTTCAGCCCCTAGGCTCAAGGGCAGCCACGGGGGCTCAACGCGCTACCCCCTCCCCAAGCACCAGCTCCGCAGCTCCCATTGGCTGGGAACCATGGCCAATGGGAGCTGCGGGGGCGGCACCTGCAGGTGAGGGCAGCACACTGAGCCCCCGTGGCCAACCCTGCCCTGTGCCGAGGAGCTGGAGGGGCATGCCAGCCACTTCCCGGAAGCCACCTGAGGTAAGCGACGCTCAGAGCCTGCACACCAAACCCTCTCCTGAGCCCCAACCTCTGCCCCAGCCCTGAGCCCCCTCCTGCACTTCAAACCCCTCATTTCTGGCCTCACCCCGGAGTCCACAGCCCCAGCCGGAGCCCTCAGCTCCACCGCAGCCCAACCCTGTGAAAATGAGTGAGGGAGGGTGGGGGAGAGCGAGTGACGGAGGAAGGGGGGATGGAGTAAATGGGGGTGGGGCTTTGGAGAGGGGGCGGGGTAAGGGCGGAGCTTCAGGGGGCGGGGCAAGGGTGTTCGGTTTTCTGCTAACAGAAAGTTGGCAACCCTAGGACAGAGCTGGGGCCCTGATGGCTCCTGGCCATTGCTGATCCCTCTGCAGCAGAGGAAGGGACCCGACAGCATCCTGGGCCCTTACATCTTGCCCCCAGCTCAGCCACACACGGCCCTGCTCTCAGCACCCCGCCTTGGCACTTACCCGACTCCCTCTTGACGGGCTTGGACTGCTGTTTGGTGAGGGCGGCAGCTCTCTGCCTGGCGCTCTGCTCATTCCAGTACTCCCGCCAGCGCCGCAGCTGGAAGTGGATGAAGTGCCACATCATCCAGGCCTGGGAGAGGCAAACCAGGGACAGCACGCCCATCCTGGGGGGTGGGAGGGGGCAGAGAAGAGGCAGGCTGAGAATGGAGCAGAGAGGCTGAAGCCAGGGGCCCTGGAGCCACTTCCAAACCCAACCAAGCCAGCTAGTAAATGGCTCTTCACACCCAAAGACCACAGCGATCTCGATGTTACAGAGACTGGTTCTCTCCAGAGCCCACAGACCAGTTCTGTGAGGACACCTGAGGGGAGGGAATAGTTGTTCCAGGTACCAGCCCTGCCCTGAGTCCCGCTGCCAGTTTTTGCTTAGGTACAATCACGCCTGCCACGTCCCTAGGCTCCTCTGACAACAGGAGGGAGGACACGGCCAAACAGAAGTATGATTTATGTTGACCAGGTCCCTTAAATTGCAGTTATGGCTAGAAAAGGGATTTTACTAAGTGCCACCTCCTTACATGACAGATCTGCTTGGAGGCTCTCTTCGTATCTGGTCTCTTTACTGAGCAAACAAGGATTTTTCTTTTCTTCACACTACAGTTCACAGACAATTTTGCTGACCCTCAAGACAGCCTAGCACCCAGCTTGCGCGCCTAGCACTATGCTGCATCTACAGAGCCCTCGGTACGGGAGAAGTTCCAAGCAGAAGACAGTTGGATTTTCAGACCCCTCTGACTTTGCAGGTCCGGCCCTTGGGAGCCGAGTGGGAGTGGATGGGTAGAGAACCTGAACACGGGCATCACTACTGCTTTCATCAGTCCCCTTCCTGACTACATAAGCATGTGTTAAGCAATCCGGCAGACCATTTCAGCCTACAGGCAGGAAGCCGATGGAGCAGCACATGGCCACGTCTTACCTGGAAAGCAGAGTGTTGAAGTTTCCTTTCTCTGGGTCGAATGCCTGGTTCTCCACCCGAGCCAGCCCAAAGCCAACAACCAGCACGGAAAGGGTGAGGGTGAAGAGCCGGGTGACCACAAACACCACTGCCCAGGCATTAAACCTGTGTGAATTCCAACAGGAGCGTCACTGGGATGAGCCTCCATCTGCAGTGGGGGTGCACAGCCAGCGTACCCGGAAGGGCAGCAGGAGTCGCGAGACGCAGACATTCAGGCCAGGAAACTGCCTCAAGATGCCCAGGAGCAGCATGTTGTTCATGGGGACCCACTTTTAACAGGGTTGAACTTTGGGGGAGGAGGGGTTATTTCAGCCTAGGAGTGCTATGCACCTGTCACAGCTGGCCCCCTTCCTGCAGCCTCAGCAAGGGTGCCGTTGCCGGAACAGGCCACGCGTGAGATGGCCCTGCCGAGTCACGTGGGAGGCAGGTTGGCTGGTGCCTGTGCTGAACAGGGTTTAAGTCTCCAGGGCTGTCAACCTTCCACTCCAGAGCACACCACTTTGTGCATGCGCGGAGAGTCTCCTGGCACATTTGTGCACAGTTGGCACTAGTGAATTTCAGGCCCGGGAGGATTTCAGGTCCAATTCTCTTATGCCCTTTGTTGTGTGTGGTCATGCACCCCACTGCAACAGGAGCATAAAACGTCACCACCATTCTAGTACATTTTTATATTCATTAGTCTTTGTGTTAGGAAAGCAGCCTGCTGCGCTAACTGAGATCAGGGCCCCATTGCGCTAGGCCCTGCACATACACCTAGTGAGGGATAGTTTTGACGAGTTTAAACAAACAAGACAAAGGGTGGGAGGCTAAACAGAGGCACAGGGAGAAGATGGGACTGGCCCAATATCTCACTGAAGGCCAGCAGCAGAGCTAGGAATACAACCCAGGTCCCCTGATTCCCAGGCCAGTGCTCTATCCACTAGACCACACCACCTCCCCAACTTTGCACCACCATACATGACTACACAAGGTCTCAGGCCCTTCACAGGCTGCACTGATCAGGGTTCTTATACTTACTGAATCAAGCCTGGGAGTTAATCCGGCCTCGAGTGCCCTCTTTGTACTTGTGCTGTGGAGATCTTCCTGCCCACTGTCAACAGGCTAATCAGGAACTGCAGCACCCGTGACCCCTGTCCCCACCCCCAAGGTGAGAGCTCCCTTGCAGATCCGTTCTGGAGAAGGAAGAGAGACTCCCCTGCTCCCCCTAGTCTCCTTCCCCCGACCTCCAAGATGAGAGACCCCTTGCAGATCCGTTCTGGAGAAGGAAGACAGACTTCCCCCTAGACTCCATTGCATGACAGTTCTGGCCGGCAAGGGGCGAATCGCTCCTCTCAGCTCGGTGTACTTACAGCTTCTCGTTGTTCTCATCTGTGAAGTAGAATAGACGGGCCATGTGGAAGAGGAATTCAGCGAAGTACTGCAGCAGCAAGAGGACAAGCCCCAGGCGGGTTAGGCTAGAGAGAGAAGACACAGGCATTGCCATATTGGAACAGACCTGAGCTCCAGTCAGCCACCTACCTTATTACTCCTACTTCATGTTTGTTCTGCGAACTATGTGCTTCAAATCAAAATCAGAACCCCGTTGTGCTGGGCCTTGGACATACACGTGCCTGCCCCAGACAGGTTACAATCGAAATAGACTTGACACGGTTCAAGGGGAAACCAAGGCACAGAGCCCACTATCACCGAGCAGAGCCGGGAACAGAAGCCAAGGTCTCTTGTACTGTAGTCCAGCACACTAGTCACTGGACCCTGCTGCCTCTCACATAGGCTGCGTGCTTCACCGGATGGCGTATGAAAGTCTTTAGAACGTATTTGTCTAACTGCAATAACAACCCCGGGAGAAAATTTTCCTGACACCAAAAAGGGGATCACATCTTCCAGCCTGAGACTGAGAAGCACTCGCAGAGGTTTGCGTTGTACGATGCTCTGAAAGTATTAGGTGCCGGCATGTCATCCATCCTAGCTGATGTGACTAGACAATATCTTCTTTCCTAAAAGTATCTATTCTCCTATTTGGAAACTGTTGGCTTCAGTAACATACTGTAGCTGGGAGTTCCACAGGCTAATCATTTGTTGCATTTATTGTTGGTTTTTAAATCATCCCCCCTTTACTCAAGTCTCAATGCGTTGGCCAAGATTTTCACAGGGACTAGCGATTTTGGCTGCCCACCCCTCAGCAAGTACTGAGCACCCGCCCTCCGGAAACCAGGATTTTCCCATCATTCTTCGCAGGCCCCAGAAAGCGAACTCCACCGCACTCACTTTAAGAGGTATGCTCCAGCTATATGCATCAGGTACAGGCTGATGTACCGCAGGTGACGAGGAATCTCCTCCTGGCAAAGGAACAAAGATTTAACAGTAAGTTCAACCTTCCTCACTTGGAAATCTGAATGAGCACACACAATGGAGCAGCGAAGCATGGAGGTAAGTCTAGGGCTCTCCCTGCTCCGCCAAGATTTGTGGAGCGCTCCCGGTGGTACATGCAATGTCATCCTGTGGCCGTGAAGATTCCACCTAATTGGCCAAGTGTAAAGGCAACATCGTGGCCAGGGCACTTATGCAAGCTGAGAGAAAGCAGCTTCCAAGCTCGCTCTCAGCGTAAGGGGAACATGCAGCAGCCGTGCTTTCCCCAGCCTTGCACTTCTCCCCAAGTTCCATGTACGCAGTCTGGCATTTTGCTTCTTAAAGCTACTGCAAATCCGCTGGCCAGTGGTTCCACCAGATGAGGCAGCCTTTGCAAAGCCTGCAGCGCGGCCTGTCCAGCACTCACCTTGCGCACTTTCTGGAAGTATAGCTCAGGCAGGGCATGCAGCCAGTAGGCCAGCTGGCAAAGGTAGAAAAACTTCACCTGGAACCTGAAATGCAAGGACAGGACAGGTGAAAGCTTGGCGGGCAAACCCAACTCCAGACTGGACGTTCCATGTGTGTAAATATTCCCCATACTATGGACTGGGATGGGGCATCACCCCTTTGGGAGTTGCGGGGAGAATTCCTCTGAGCAGAAAGCACATGCCCTGAGCTGACCCCTGGAAATCAAACCAGCTACCCCAGTCCCAGCCGGGTGGGGGGGAAGACTGCCTGATCTACTACGCCCATTAACTCAGCAGGAGGTCTGTCCCCTGCGGACTCTTCCTGGAAAGAGGAAGCCTCGGGCAAGCCAGAGAGCCTGCAGGGAGCAGCCACTCCCAAACAGTCTGGGGGATGAAGGTCAGGTTTGGGCTAGTTTTTTAATCTCTTATTTGAGGACTGGGAAAGAGGTACTGGCCTAGGGCCTTAGACAAAGTCGTCAAGGGGTTACTGCTTTTCAAGAGCTAATAGATATGGCACCCAAGGAACGGGAGGGAAGAGAGAGAAGGAGAATTTGACAGCAACCAAAATGCAACATTGTGTGTCTGCTGGGAGGCCTGGCAGACGCAGACTCATTCTGGATTTGGCATGCGGGTGCTAGAATTCCATTTGCGCTGCACGGGGCACCACAGAGCACTCCTCTCCCTACTGTTTTGCACCTATACTAGGATCCAGTTACCCACTAGCATTCAGGGGAGTGCGCACATGGGAAGGAGGGGCCAAATATAAGTTTAATCATTCATGGGATCCAGGATTCCTGGGCCAGAATGATCTAGAGTTACAGATTTCAAGGCCAGGAGGAGAATTGTGGTCACCTCCTAGACTGACCTCCTGCGTAACACAGGCCAGCAAATTCCACCCAGGGATTCCTGCATCCAGCTCCTAACCCCACTGAGCTCCTCCTGAGGATTTAGCATGGGAGTGGGAGCCAGGAACCTCCTAACTTCTAACCCCAGCTCTGCCACTGATTGGTTGGGCAAGTCCCAACTTCTCTGCCCCCATTAGCATCCTAATAAGGGGACAGATCACTCCTGAATTTCTGAACCCATGGTTCCCAAACATTGGCTATACACTGCCTGGAGTTCCCTCTTTCTGTCTGGGTACTTATATATCCCCCAGCCTCACAAACCTTCCCAAGTTCACCATTACAGCATCCCTGCAAGGAGGGGAGAATTATCATCCCTCATTTTACAGATGGGAAACTGAGGCACAGAGAGGTTAAGTGACTTGCCCAAAGTCACTGGGAGCTCGGAACTGAATTCAGGCCTGTCGAGTCCCAGGCCACAAGGGCAGACATGCTCTGAAGTGCTTGATCACACAATGCCTCCCGCCACCTCCTGAATTTGTATTAAGATTTCAAATGTCCCTTAAGACCTTTGTAGAAATCAGGGTTTACTGGCAAACCCAGCATGGGAAGGGGCTGTGGGATCCTTTGTACAGTGCTTTGAAAATACACAGCAAGGTAAATGCTGCCTAGTCACATGGCAGTGACTCCCATGCCACGTCCTGACATTAACCTAAAAAGAGGAAGGAAGCGGTCAGCTGAAGAACAGAGCGCTTACGGGAGAAAAACATGAGGGTAGTTTTCCCACCAGCTCCTCGGATTTGACAAGTATCCTTCCTGAAAGAGAAGAGGAGAGGCAAGTTCTAAGCAAAGGAAATCATCAGCACGTGTCGGTTCTGGGGTTACCCACGTCAGCGCCAATTCCAACTGCGCAAACTAAATGCCATGTCAATAATGAGAAACCGAGAAAAGGGGCCTGGAGGCTGGATCCTTTCAGAGCGGCTGCAATTATTACAAGCTGAAGCACGTTAGGTAAGGCCAGCATTAAGGTTGCCAAAACACTGACATTCTAATAGGCCTCTTGCGGCTGATGATAATTTTGTCCAACTTTCACGTAACAGGGCTGCACCTCTCCAGGTCTCCTCTGTATCAGAAGGGGAACTGAAATAAAAATTGGGCAAAACTTCTTCAGTCATTTTTGAATGCAGGGAATGTTTTCTGGTATAAAGCTGCTGCAGCCTTCCCCCAGCTAATTTCTCAGTGGGAAAGGGCAGAAACCTGATAGTTCAAGGATGGAGACGTCCCATTTGCCTTTTAGGGATCCAGTGAAAATGCATTTTGATTCCACCAAGCTATAAAAGGCTTACAACAGTGTGTACCAGCCAGCCAGCACGCTGAATGAGCCCTGGGTCCAGCAGAGGTAACAGGATGTGATCCTGTAATTAAAACCCAACATAAGCCCAAAGGGGTGAAGTTCAAGTTATGTCTCAGTGTTTCCTTATGCTCCCCTGCCGGCCGGTATCCACCTGCAGTCACTTGTCTTAGCCTGTAAGCTCTTTGGGGCAGGGACCCTCTTTTCATTCTGTGTTTGCACGGTGCCTAGCACAATGGGGTCCTGGCTCCTGGTCCTGGACTGGCGTTCCGAGGTGCTAGGATGATACAAATAAATAATAATGGTTGTGCAGGAAACCTGAACTTGGACCTTCCCAGATTTATTTTTAGTGCTTTGCTCTGCAAACGTAAGTGCTCTTTTAATGCAGCGTCTTTGCATGGAATCCATATTTACTTCAGTTTACTGGACTTGTGTCTTCAACACTGCAAGCTGCTTTGGAATTGTGAGATATAAGCGGATCAATATTCAACACATGCAAGCCCACATGCAGGGCTTGTCTGCACGGAGCAGCTAGTGCGCGCTAAGCCAGGGTGTGATTTTACAGCACAATAGCTACCTTGCGCTAGATCCTCATGTGGACACACTGACTGGGCACTCTGGAAGTGTATTAAGCTGATGTGCACCAAGGCTCTGTTAGTGCAGAGTAAGAGTGTCCACACAGGGAGTTAGTGCGGAGTGGCTGGGGTGCACACTAACTATTCTGGGCTTTCTCACCGTGTAGACAAGCCCACGCTCCCAAACCAAAGGGAAGTCTCCTCCCATCAACTCCCCCTCCCTTAAGGAAAGCGCGGGAGAACAGAGGCACCCTGGAGGCCAACAGATCTTGGCTTTGTCGGACGTAATTTCACATGGTGCCAAATTGAAGATGGGGGGGAGTTGGGATCTGGAGGCAAAACCCGCAGCCAGGGCCAGCTCGGACGATTCACCCTCATTTACAGCGTCTTCTCTGAAAAACCACCCTGGATACTGAGCTGCAGCCAGGCTGGGGGACAGAGCACACAGAGTTAGAAAGCTCAGACGCCTCTTTCAGTCAGCTGGCACGCCCTCGGGGCTCCCTGGCACAGCAGCAGCTTGGGATGTTTACAGAGGAGGCTGCGGCCCCCAGTTAGAGGCAGGAGGGCGGAAGCTCCCTGCAAATTGGGGGAGGGGGACAGAGGAATAGAAGGAGGAGTAAGGGGAGGTACTGAGACTTGGCCAGGGGTGGGAGCGGGCAGCCAGCTCCAGGCTTGAAAGGACAGTCCTGGGGCTTCCATTTCAGCTCTGCCAGGTCCTGCTCCCTGGCCCGGTCCCAGGCCCTGACGCAGCCACTCTAGCCCCTCAGGGTTCAGCTCTCGACTTTGCAACCCCCCCGCCCCCTCCACCTGGGCATGTGCAAGCTGACGCAGGGACAGCGCTCCCATAATATTTCCATTGCAGAGGCTCTAGCCCCCCTGCCTACCAGTTCTGCAACCCCTGGCTAGTGGAAATATCTGAAGCAGGATGGCGGTGGTGGGGGAGGAGACTGTAGCCATGAAGTACTCAAACAAGAGTGATGCTGCTAATTCGCTCTCAAGGGGCACGAGCAGCCCACACTAAGGGCATAAGAGATGTTGAAGGATGGACAAGTCTTTTTAACCCTCCGGACACCAGGCTTTCCTGGTGGGAGGGAGGGGGAGCAGAAATAGGTACCTAGATGGGCAGCCTCCAAAGGGTTAACGCTGCACTAACGAGAGACAGGGTGCCCACCGCCAGCAATGAGAGAACAGGCACCACAGGGCGGGTGCAAAGCCAATTGAAGCCAACGGTAGCTTTGCCACCTGTTTCAATGGACCAGGCCCCATATCGTTCACAGGAGCATCCACCAGCCACAGGCATCTCAGGAATGAATGTACTTTAAAGTAATACAGGCTGAAAAAGAGGGATGCTCCGTGACTGGCTTGCGAGGCAGTGCAGGTCGGGAGGGGTTGGCAGGGCCAGGTGAAGCTTCCAAAGGAACATTTACTCGGTGGTTTTAATTAACTGGAAACTAAAGAGTCACAGGGAGCCCTGGGCCTGGCCAGGAGCCCATTACACCAGGCTGGGCCAGAAACAAAATGAGAGTGAACCCGTTTTGTTTTTTTTTATTTAAAGTGTCCCCGTCCCTCCCCAGAGATAGTGAGCAACAAGAACATTAACCCTTAACACCCTGGCTAATTCTTAACACAGTGGAGACCAGCCAGTTCCTTGGTCACAGCTAAGGAGAACTGAGTACTGGCAGGAGGCCAGTCTTACAAGCAGTCTTGATCCATTTTTTTTTTTTTTTTTTTTTAATAAATCTCTCTCCCTCCCCCCGACTCCCTGCCTGTAGGCTCCGGATACCCACCTCCCTCAGGCTGGCGCCCACCACTGTGGAGGTGAGTTACATCTGGAGGGGTAAAACTAGGGTGGAGCCAGCTGTGCTGGAGGAGGAGTTGAGGCCTGAGGCAGCATGCAGCTGCCAGCCTGCTGGGAAGGACATGGGTTCTAGGGCAGATGCTGTAGATGGAGTTTAGGGTTATTTACTGGAGTCACATGTAATTTGTGACAGTCAGTTACTATCCAGCACTGGCTGGATACCACATACTGGGGCATTCCTGACACTGGGGGATATGAGAGGCTTAATACAGCTGGTTAAGTGGTAAGTCTTTAGTAACTGTTAGCACCCTTTCAGTTCTTTGGATGAAGCCTTTTGTATGGGACATGTATTAATCCACGTATTTAAGAGCAATCCAAAAACACCTCCCCTCCACACACAAATGGCTGAGTTAGCCTTGCCAGGAGGATCCTTAACTTTTGCATTGCCTGACTTTTGTCTACTGCATTTATGTTCTGTGACATTAAAGCTGAAATTACGTAGGTTTCGGTTGGGATTTTGGGGGGAATGGGGGACACTGGCTAATGCTTTAAACCCACATTTTACAGAATGTTTGCACAATGCCTCTGCCCTATCTAGCCCCCCAGCCCCCAAATCCAATGGAAAGTCAGTTTACATTTTCATGCATATTAAAGTCTCCTGGCATCTCTAGGCTTTTATGCTACGCTGCTCCCCCAGCTTGGAATCAGAATGTGAGCGGAAGAGCAATTGGCAGTAAGACACTTGGAGTTCAGAGACCTTAACTGTGTTTAGCAGAGTTTATCCCCTTCTCTCTGCTCATTCCAGGGGCTTTGGTAACCTGGGTTAAGAGATCTGCTCTTGCTAAAATGCACATAGCCAGCCCCACCCGCAGCTCCTCCTTGCAGCAGCTTTGTGGACTATACAGTACTGTGTGTTGACTCCAGTCGATCAGATGGCGCCATTGGTTGAACATTTCCAGCTTTCTCGTCTTGAATAAAGGGGCCTCACATTGCAGAAAGCCAGAACAACAGGCTTCCCAGAGAGGGGGAGAGAGCAGGCTGCCAAGGGATTGTAAAGCAGGGCCCAGGATACAATGCAATTCCATGGTCAGGAGTTTTGCCTGAGAATCCTCCCCTTGTCAGAGAAATGTGCTCCAGAATTTTTCCCTACAACATAGGATAGATGAAACCCTGGTGCCACTATAGTCAGCGGCAAAACTTCCCCCAGATTTAGTGGGGCCAGAATTTTACCCTCTGTTTGTAGCCTTCACGCTTGCAAAGAAAACCTTGAAAACATGAACCAAGTGTAAACTGACACGGTGACGTCTGCCTGAGTCTGCCGGCAGCCTGAAACAACAGCTTAGAGGGGTTAATTGTTGTGTGTGTGCGCGTCTGTGTGTCTGTCTGGAGAGTCTGAATCCTGAAGTGACAGTTTAAATTGCTGCACTGCTGTCTCACTGCTGACAGTTTTTGCAGAAACACCCAGCTAATGTGCTCATTCCGTGGGCTGGTTCCAAACTGTCTTCTACCCCTCCCCGAGGTGCCAAGATCTTCCAGTGCTCCCTATGACAACTTCTACAATGCAGCTTCATTGTGCGCTTTGTGAGCTAGTCATAAAAAGTGCTCTATAAAAGGCAGGTATTTATTATCATTATTACGCCTTGTCAATACAGAGTCGGTGTCACATTGACAACTTGAAGTCTGGAGACAGCTTCAAATCAATTAAATGTAATATTAAAACGAACAGCACAGTGGCTGCCACGCTGACTGCATGGTTCACTCTCAAACTGAGCTCATTCAAGCCCCTGTTTTTAGCTCAGTGAAAGGGACACAGAATTTTCTGTCTGCCGTGCAATCCCCTAACTCTGACAGAGACTCAGTCCAGCTCGCCAGGCAGTACACGGAGCCTCCACTGTACATGCTGCTCTGGAGTCCAGTCGTCTGCTCTCTCGAGACTCCCTCACCCCTCACAGTAAGTAACTTTGGAGGGATTCCTACCAAGGAGAGCATGGGCAAGAACTGCCTCAAACCAACACGCACAGAAAACACCCAGTAGAGGGAATGCTAAAGGACCCATGTGAGCAGGTATCTGCTGCAGACTCCCTCAGTCTAGGCCCAATCTCTGTAACGGGAAACCTGAAATGGACCATGCCGAGTCTCGGCTGGGCCCTCTGCCATAGCTTACCGTGACCACTACATACAAGCACCAGATCATGGAGGTGAGATGGAAAGCCACCAGCTGCCCCGATTCGTTGAACTTGCTGTGTTTGACCTTGGAGAGATGGAGCCGCCTGTTGATTTTCTAGAGGAAAAATAATAAGAGGGCATAAGCCACAATGCCGGCAATTCACCCTCCTCACTCCCAAACACCAGTCACTCCCGCCTGCCCCTGAAGTGAGAGCTCACCAGCCACCGTGTCAGCCCGAGAGAGACCCCCCCGCCCGATCAAACCAACCAGCACAGAAAGGCCAGCCAGCATGCAGAGGCCAGCTGTGGCCACTAAGAGTCAACATAGAGGCCTGCGGGCTCTTTAACAAGAGGCCCTCCAGGAATTTTACCTCAGAACAGAAGCAGAACTTACATCCAGGACGTAGTCCTGCAACACCATATGCAGGATGATTGCTATGAAGACATAGAAGAGGATGGTGATCAAGTCCTTTAGCCCGTAACGGTAGTGAACTAGCTCGCCGTCTGGGGAGAGAGAGACGAATATCATCACTGCAGCTGTTGGGGCTAGGCCAAGAGGGCATTGTTTTCCGACGCCGAAGCGAGGGGCCGGGGTTGGGTTTTAAAGGCACCCAGAGATGAAGTGTTGTTGTTTTTTTAAATAAGCTGGATGCCAAGCCTGGAGGGCTCTGTTCATCTTGGCCCAGCATGGGCAGCGGCAGGGAACGCTCCTTTCACACTGACACGTAGCTGAGCTAGTTTACAGCTCCCTAGTGCCTTGAGGTCTTCAATGGATTTATAAACCCCTGGGAGTGCTATTATCCCCATTGTACACATGGGAAACTGAGGCACAGAGAGACCAAGTGACTAAGGACACACAGAAAGTCTGTTGCAGAGCCAGCACGTGAGCCCAGGTCTCCTGTGTCCCAGACTAGCAGCCTAACCATTGGGTCATCCTTCCTTTTGACAGAAGTCAAACTGAGGCCCTGTCAGTGGCACCCTCGTTCCCATGGGACTAGAAACACACGGCAGCGCTAGATGGCTGCGGCCTTCCCGGGCTGTTGGGTGGCCTGTGCGGAAGTGCCCTGCCTCACAGGAGTTGGTGGATAAATGCACAGTGCTCAGATACTATGGTACCGAGGGCCATAAAACAGCCAGCTTCAGAGTCGTCCCTCAGACATTTTAAGCAACACCCAAACAGGGGGAACCACACCCAGTCTTATAAAACAGCTTGCAACACAATCACAAAAGAGCGCAGCTGAGTGACCCAACCACCACTCGGAGGACGGCCCTCCCAGAAGCCTGGGTCCTGCGGTGGGTTTTCTGGAATACCACCCACACAACAGACAGAACCACCTGACAAGGGACTCTGATAAGAGCGGGGTTTAATTCCACAGCTCACAGCAGTCAAAGAGAGAGAGACCAGTGACTTCTCACTATTCAGATTCCAAGTGAAGGTGTCCCTTGCCCAGCCCCTGCTGGTGACTCAGCCCAGATCCAGGGCTAGAGGGTAGAGTTCACTGCTGACCGGGAGCCACAGGCTTCCCCCACTAAAGCTACACCCACCCCGCAAGAGAGTCACCAGCTCATGATAGCCGAGATGGAGGGGGGAGCAGACGGACAGGCCCAAAGCCATTTCTCATGAGCATCCAAAAAGCCTAACCTAGTTAGCACCGCATGGGGACCATGGTTGGCCTGTTGCGCAGCTGAGGAGCCAGGATCTTGGCAGAGGTTTCAGGTGTAGTCTGGAACTGTTTCAAAACCAATTCCTTAAATTTACCACAGTTTGAAGCATCATCAATAGGCATCTTACTGAATATGTCCAGAGCTCTCCCAGTCAATTTTGCAACCAAAGTGGTCATTTTTTGATCTTCAGGAATCGCAAGGAGAGTGCACAGTTTCTCAAAGGTGATGAAATATTCAGCAATATCATTGGATTCATTATACTGTGGGTATAACCGTTCCCATTTGTGGATTTTTGGGGAAGTGAAGCCAGTTGCTGAAGGATTTTGTCTCTTCCACTCCATTACAGCCAGTTCATGCTTCTGGGTTGCAACCTGGGCCTCAATTTCTTTGTCTTAACTCCAGGGCTTGCTGCCTCTCTCACTTCTTATCCTGCCTTTTTTCGTCAGCCTCCAGCTGCCTGAGTTCCAGGGCCTGCTGGTGTGCAGCTTTCTCCCTGGCTGCCTCTGCCTCCATAGCCCTTCTGTGTGCAGCCTCCTCTCTGGCTGACTCTTCTTTTTCTTTTATCTCCCGTTCTTTCAGTTGCAATAATCTCTGGTGCTCCCTCTCCTTTTCTACAACTTGCAGCCTAAAAAGCTCCAACTTCACTATCGCTTCGCTGCTTTCACTCATTTTCCTGTTCCTACTTCCCTTTCCCCGAAATAAGCAAACAGAAAATAACAAACCCGTAACCACTTTGTATGTTCTCCAGCCACCACACTTAAAACTCACTTAAAATCACTACCAGTGTATCAAAGCAATCAGCTGGGCACAGACCCTGCTCGACTATGTCACTGTGATGGGTTCGGTCACAGAGACCCCCTTGGGACTGTCACCTGATGTGCTTAATTTACCTCTGAGCCCGTTTTCCCTGTCAGCTTGAACTCCAGAACCCTGCCTTGTTGAGCCAGACATGCTAGCCTGCTGCAACACAGACCCAGGTCTGGTTCATGCCCACAAAGCTGCAGACTTTAACTAAAAGCTGCTCAGCAGGTTACCTGTCTCCAGCACCCAGCTCCCAATGGGATCCAAAGCCCAAATAAATCCAAAAAGAAAAGGAGTACTAGTGGCACCTTAGAGACTAACCAATTTATTTGAGCATAAGCTTTCGTGAGCTACAGCTAACTTCATCGATTTTGATCCGATGAAGTGAGCTGTAGCTCACGAAAGCTTATGCTCAAATAAATTGGTTAGTCTCTAAGGTGCCACTAGTACTCCTTTTCTTTTTGCGAATACAGACTAACACGGCTGCTACTCTGAAACCAAATAAATCCATTTTATTCTGTATAAAGCTTATACAGGGTAAACTCATAAATTGTCCGCCCTCTATAACACTGATAGAGAGATATGCACAGCGGTTTGCTCTGACAGGTATTCATCTCTTACTCTGGGTTTATCAATAATCAAAAGTGATTTTATTAAGTATAAAAAGTAGGATTTAAGTGGTTCAAAGTAATAACAGACAGAACAAAGTAAGTTACCAAGCAAAATAAAACAAAACACGCAAGTCTAAGCCTAATACATTAAGAAACTGATTACAGATAATATCTTACCCTCAGAAATATTCCAATAAGCTTCTTTCACAGACTATCCTCCTTCTTAGTCCGGGCCCAATCCTTTCCCCGGTACAGTCCTTGTTAGTTCCAGCAGGCATCTTAGGTGAAAAGCAGGGGCTCTCTCATGACTGGGACCCCCTTTGTCCTGCTCCACCCGCTTTTATAGCTTTGGCACAAGGCGGGAATCCTTTGTCTCTCTGGATCCCAACCCCTCGTTCTAAATGGAAAAGCACCAGGTTTAAGATGGATTCCAGTATCAGGTGACATAGTCACATGTCACTGTAAGACCTCAATTTTCCTTACCCAGGGGCTGGCCTACATGTACACAGGCAGGGCTTGCAGGTAAACAGAACCATTTACAGTCAACTGTCCTAGTCAATGGGAGCCATCAAGATTCTAAACCACCATTAATGGCCCACACTTTGCATAATTACAATAGGACCCCAGAGTTACACTTCATATTCTAGTTTCAGATACAATAATGCTACATTCATACAAATAGGATGAACACACTCAGTAGATTATAAGCTTTGTAATGATACCTTACAAGAGACCATTTGCATAAAGCATATTCCAGTTCCATCATATTCACACTTATAAACATATTTTTATAACGCATATGGAGTGCAACGTCATAACAAGACTCCAGTCCCTCTGGCTGTCAATCCAACCCTTCAGCAGCACTAAAGTCACTTGGGGAATAAGAGTCCAGCTGCTGAACGAGTCAAGCCTTTACAATAAAAATACATATGGCAAAAGCATCAGTATCCCAACAGACCCCAGAGACAGGGACAGCACAGTCAAGAGGGCTGGGTGTTGCAACCAGGATAATCAGAGTGGGAATTTCAACACTCCAGGGAGTGCAGGCCCCATATTTTAGAGAGACAAGGTGGGGGGAAGGTAACCCCCCACCTTTTGAAAGCTTGTCCCTTCCACCAACAGGAGTTGGTCCAGTAAAAGATACTATCTTCCACACCTGGTCTCTCTAACGTCCTTGGACCAACACTGCAAAAACATCATTTAGAGCCAGATGGGCCTAGCGGCACAGCTGGAGAGATGTGACCCAGAGAGATGCGACCCACGGCCAAACCAGAACTCCTCAGCAGGGAGCTTTCTGGGGGATCTGACATGCTGGAGAGCCAAAGTGTTAGAGTTTAGGGAGAGACAGGTCCCTATTGGGTGCAACCTTTGGCACAGGCGCTGGCTTCTAATTTTCCCCGGGGGTGCTCAACTGTTCAGCCCCAGGTCCCAGCCCCGCTCCACCCCTTTCCCCAAGCCCCCACCCCACCTCTTCCTGCCCCCACTCCACCCCTTCCCCCACTTCTTTCTGCCCACTCTTCTGAGCGTGCACTAGCTTGGTCAAAATTAGTGTGTGTATGTCTATCCGAGCTGGAAATTATGCCTCCAGCTTCACGGTAGACACACACCCTTGATGTGGAATAAAAATGTCCACATGTGGGCTAGTGCACAATAGCCATTGCACTTTAAATTCACATCCCAGCTTCTCCCACAATAGCTTCTCCAGGTAGATGAGCCCTACGCTAAACTGCCTTAACTCTACTGTAGTAGCTTGTGTTGAGTGTTTCCATCCCCTCTTAATATCTGTGCAAGGATCCTTTAACCAGGAGGCAGGGCTACTCAGGAAGAGCAGGAGGTTTAAAAAGCCAGCTCCTAAGTGAGCAGAGGAGCTAGCAAACAGCAGCAGCTAATGGAATTTTTGCAAGGGAGTTGAGAAAGGCAGCATGAGAGCCAGAGTCACACCTAATATTCTGAGGCTAATAAACAACCCCCCACCCCAAAAAAGCTGCAGGAGTAAAAAGAAAGCAGGCAGAAGTCCAGCAGCAAAGCGAAGACTATCCAGTTGATTGCACTGAATGCATGATTACCTGACTTGAGGGCAGGTGGCGTATTTGTGCATTCAGGACAAGGAGCTCCTGGCCTTCAGAGACCAAGTATGGGCTCTGGAGACCAGAGTGGATGCACTGGAGGAGCTAAGCGAGACAGAGAGGTACATAGGGGACACTTTCTGGGACACAGTCAGAGTGGTCACGCGTCCAGTATGACAGCCTCTGTGCTGTTGAGGAGGATGAAAGTCGCGGGGAAGGAGAACATCAAGCTGGAGTGGAAGAAAATGATCCCATAGTGGTAACCCAACCTCCAAATGCTGTAATGGTGTCCTCTCCCGCTGAGGATACCCCTCCTGAGGAAGGGACCCCAGTTCTGAGGAAGAGACATGTAATAATAACGGGCAATTCAATCATGAGAAATATAGATAGTTGGGTTTGTGATGACTGGGAGAACTGCATGGTGACATGCCTGCTGGGTGCAAAGGCTGCAAATTTCTCAAGCCATCTAGACAGGCTTATGTGCAGTGCTCAGGAAAAGCCAGTGGTCATGGTACATGTAGGTACCAATGACATAGGGAGGGATAGGAGAGAAGTCCTAGCACCCAAATTTAAGCTGCTAGGTAAGAGATTAAAGTCCAGGACATCCATAGTAGTCATTGTGATTAGTTCTCTGAAAAAATCCACTCAATGTGCAGTGGCAGTCAAAAAAGCTAACAATGTTAGGCACTATTAGGCAAGGGATAGATAAGACGACAGTAAATATCATGCCACTACATAAATCCATGGTACACCCACACCTTGAATACTGTGTGCAGTTCTGGTCACCTCATCTCAAAAAAGATATATTAGAAATTGAAAAGATACAGAGAAGGGCGACAAAAATGATAAAGAATGTGAAACAGCTTCCGTTTGAGGAGAGACTAAAAAGACTAGGACCGTTCAGCTTGGAAAAGAGACGACTAAGAAGCGATATGATTGAGCTCTATGAAATCATGAATTGCGTGGAGAATGTGAGTAAAGCAGCGTTATTTATCCCTTCACATAATACAAGACCGAGGGGTCACCCAATGAAATTAATAGCCGGAAGGTTTAAAACAAACAAAAGGAAGTACTTCTTCAGGCAACGCATGATCAACCTGTGGAACTCATTGCTGGGGGATGTTGTGAAGGCCAAAAGAATTAGAGAAGTTTACGGAAGATAGGTCAATCAAAGGTTACTACCCAGATTGGTCAGGGATGGAACCAGTGGTGAGCTGAAGCTGGTTCCCACCGGTTCGTGCGAACCAGTTATTCAATTTTGAAGCAGTTTTAGAACTAGTTGTTAACCCGCTTCCCTGCAGGGGGCGCTGAGGCTTTGATGGGCTCCGGCCGCTGGGGGCACTGCACTGCAGAAGCCATGTGGGCTGCCGTCTGGCTCTGGGCTGCTGCTGCTCCCCTGACCCTGGGGCTCCCGCTGCTGCCTGATGGGTCACCGGCTGCTCTGCTGGGCCTGGGCTGCGTCCTGCTGCTCTCCTCAGGAGCACCCCCTGCCCTGCCCGCAGCCAGCCCCTGCCATACCCCCTGCCCTGCCCGTCTCCAGCCAGCCCTGCACCCCTCTGCCCTGCCTGCAGCCAGCCCCTACCTCCAGTCAGCCCCTACCCTGTCTCCAGCCACCCCTGCACCCCCTGCCTGCAGCCAGCCCCTGCCGCACGCACCCCCTGCCCTGCCTGCAGCCAGCCCCGTCTCCAGCAAGCCCCACGCCCCCTTGCCTCCAGCCAACCCCGCACCCTCCTGTCTCCAGACAACTCCGCACCCCCTACCCTACCTGCAGCCAGCCCTGCACCCCCTGCCTCCAGCTAGCCCTGCCTCACGCCCCTGTCTGCAGCTGGCCTCACGTCCACTGGTACCCTGCAGTTCCCAGGGCACACCTGCTTCAATGAGGGGGGCAGGGAGCAGCTGGGATCCACACATGTGCACACCCTAGGGTGACCAGACAGCAAGTGTGAAAAATCAGGACGGGGGTGGGGGAGTAATAGGAGCCTATAAAAGAAAAAGACCCCAAAACCGGGACTGTCCCTATAAAATCGGGACATCTGGTCACCCTAGCACACCCCCAGGGAGTGGCGGGGACTCACACATGTGAAACGGAGCTCATTTCTAGTTCAGGATCATCTTTTTAAAAAAGAACTTTAGGCAGGGTTAACACACACCCGTATTTTCCCAGACAGGTCAGGCTTTTTGGTTCTTAAATCGCCGTCCGGAAAATACAGACGTATGGCAACCCTGTTAGTACAAAAAATACATACTGGGGCACATCCCTTAAATCAGAACTTTTTATAGTGAACCGGTTGTTAAGACTTTGGCAGCTCATCACTGGATGGAACCCCATGGCTCTGGGCGTCCCTAAGCCTCTGACTGCCAGATACTGGGACTGGATGACAGGGACTGGATCAGTTGATAATTGTCCTGTTTTTTTCTTTCCTTTTGAAGCACCTGGCACTGGCCACTGTCGGAAGACAGGATACTGGGCTAGATGGACCATTGGTCTGACCCATTATGGGCATTCTTAGGTTTTTATGTTCTAAAATAGTTTGTACTGTCAGCTTTAATCTGTGTATCTTTAATGAACATTTAGGGGAAATTTTCCAAAGGGATTTAGGTTCCTAAAGATGCAGATATGCACCTATGGGGATTCTGAAAGCAGTTGATGTGATTAGACTCTTAAGTGCCTAAATCCCTTCTGAAAATAAGATTTAGGCTCCTAAACCAGATAGGCATCGTGATGCTGAGAACAGCAACGCTTAAGTACTTTTAAACAGTGGGGCCTAATCTTTTAAACAGGCAGGACTCATTTTAAATAAGCCATATTTGGTGTTTGAGGCCTAACAAAAGTGGACAAGGTCACTTTGACACTGACAGGCCAGCTCAGATCAAAGCCATGGACCAGTTCACTTGTGGGTGAATATCAAAGAACTGTTAATATTATTGTCTTCACTTACCTATAACCTGTCGTCTACTATCACTTTACACTATGTATACCTGGTAATTAGGTAATCCTAGATTAAAGCGTGCGCTAGTTAAAATGTGAATGTACTGGATGTGTAAACTTCATGAAAACTAATGAAGGATTGTTTCTGGCTATCACATTGTGTTTACGTTAGGTTTAACCATCACACAAGATTGAAGCCTTGGAAATGTAAAAGACTGCTAACATCAAAGCACGGTTCCTTGTGTTTGACAATGGAAAGTCTCAAGCTCAGTTTGTATTTAGTCCACAAAGAGAGAGCCCATGCTTTGATGAAAACACTTGCCAGATTGCTTTCCACAGAAACCAGCTGTAAAGATGGATCTAGGGATCGAGCCTGTAGCTCTGGATTGTTTGGACACTCACAGGGGAGTACTCCAGAAGCAAGACAGAGATCCCCAAAGTTATTTTGGGTAACCCTGAGAGAGGTATGGAAAACGCGCAGATCACTACATCTCTGCTATCATTTGGACTTACAAACTATGACTCACCTGTTAATGTATTTTACCTGTTTTAACCTCTAAGTAACTCTCATTGCCTTTCTTAGCTAAAAAAAAACCTTTAGTTACTTTACTAGAAAAATTGGCTACCAGAGCGATCTTTGGTGTGAGATACAGACTGGTGTAAGTGACTGACCCTTTGAGGTTGGGAGTAACATAATGTCAAGAGCTATTTGGTATAAGGGACCGTTATCACAAAGTCCAGTTTGTCTGAGTGGCAAAATTGGCTGGAGACCCTAAGGGAACTGCTTGAGATGCCATGGTAAGGCTGATATAGTGATCCAGAAGTTCACAATTGTTACTGGCTTGGTAAAAATCTAATTATAGAATATACCACCAGTTTGGGGTGTCTACCCTGTTTTCTGACAGTCTGACCTGAGATTGGCACTCACAGTTGTGAGCTACTCCAGACAGCGTGAGTCACATTTTAAATATGGAGTATGTATAATCCCAGCTACTTATGGTATCTGATCTCATTTAAAGTTATTAAAATAAGTACCGAAGAAGTGAAGGGGGCTGAGAGAAGAGTTATGATAATGATCAAGAGCCTTGAAAAACTCTCCTAGGAAGGGATTGATACATTACAGATGAATAAGCAGAGTCCTGATAAAAAAGATAAAATAATTACTGGTCTAAAGAAGGTGGATTGGGAGCATCTACTCTCCCTGCCTCATAACACAAGAATCAGGGGACATGCAATGAAACTGAAAGGTGGCAATTTCAAAAACAACAACAGGAAATACTAGTTCATGTAAAACTTAAGCTGTGGAACTCATTGCCACAGGAAACCGTTGAGGCCAAGAACTTCGCAAGATTCAAAGTGCTGGACATTTATCTTTATAACAAGAATATCCAGAGTTCTAATTAAAGACAACGAACATTTTGTAAAGGATATTAGCCCTCAAGGATAGGGACAAAACCTGTGTGTGAACTGGAATAATCCACATCTGCCCATTGCATGGTTCTTACACCTTCCTCTGAGGACTCTGGTGCTGGCCACTGCCAGAGACAGGATACTGGGCTCCATGGAGCTTGGGTCTGAACCAGTCTGGCAATTCCTATGTTCCTATAATAAATGTTGCAGGGTTTGTGAGGTTTTTAGCAGTTTCATTACTTGACACTATAGTTGGACCATCCCATCTCCTTTCTTTAAAGTATTTCACAGACCTTTCTACCTGTAATTGTTCTTTTGCTAACTGCAGGAGAAGGTACCTCTGAGTAAATTAATTAGGGTATGTTATGAGCAGCTAGTGTGACAGTGTCTTCACCTCGAGATGGAGATGAAGCTGAGCCAAGAAAAATTGAAGCTAGTAACATAAGTTTCCTACAAGTGCATTCTACTGCACTACAGACCAATTGGGTCAGAGATGGAAGGGTCCCTGTTAGGCTAGCTACTCCATCTCCCTGTTGCCAGTGCTGGGCTGTTCCCTATTATACCCAATGGTTTGTCCTGTTTTTACATGTTCCAAATGTCGGGGCTTCCACCACTTCCCTTGGGAGATTATTTCATAGGTTCATAGAATTCACTCCACTGCAGTATTCACTGGGTGGAATTCTCTGGCCTGTGCTACACGGGTCAAACGAGATGATCAGAGTGGTCCCTTCTAGCCTAAACATTAATGTTAGGATCAGAAACGTTGCCCTTTCATCTCATTAGCCCTAGTTGCACCCCACACTATTAGGCTATGTCTTCACTCCAAATGCTACAGTAACACAGCTGTAACATTTCCGTGTAGACACCAACTACAGTGACAGGGAGGGATTCGCCCATCGCTCTAGTTAATCCACCTCCTGGAGAGGTGGTAGCTAGACTGGTAGAAGAATTCTTCCTAGTGCTGTCTACACGGGTGTTAGATTAAATTAACTTAATCTCTTAGAGGTGTGAGTTTTTCAAATTCTCCCCCGCCTGCCCCCAGAGTGATAGCTATGCAGATGTAACATTTCAGTGCAGACCAGCCCTTAATTCCAACGACTCCTTTCCTTCCTTGGCATTTACACACTTTAAATATCTGCAGATTGTCACGCACCACACACTCATCCCCTCAGGCATCACTTAACCAAGCTACATATAGCAAACGCTTAAACCTAGTCTCCCAGAGAACATAGCAGATGGGTCATTACTTAGGACAATGAAAGCGAGACTGGACAGAGCACTGGAAGAGATATTGTAGGACAGCTCTGTGTAAGAGACAAGCAAGACAGCCTAACAGATCTTTTCCATCTCCAGCAGCTAGGATGAATACAAACTGCAAGCTCTTTGGCGAAAAGGACTGGCATTTACTGTATATCTGAACAGAGCATGGTAGATTGTGCTGCATTGATTTTACTGGGGCACTCACATCTGACTTCATTTACACAATCCTGGTTTTCAGTGATCTTGTTTCCTTTCTTTTTCTTTCCTCACAACAACTAACTACATCATGAATTTAAAGCTGTAGGAATTGCCAATAGCCCATGCAGTCCAACACGGTGTCTCAACCAAATGCTCCTTAGCAGACAAAAAACACCCTGTGCATATTATTTTTTGTCTGAACGTTAAGACAGTTTGGGAGGATTATGCTGTGAAGTGCCCCGATTGGTTTGGCCAAGTGGTTTTGTGGGAGAGAGATGGAAGAAGCATTACAATAACTATGTGTCATTAAGGAAATTTTCTTCCTGACCCCAGCTAGTGGGAAGTTTATGCCCTGACGCATGAGGATTAACAGCCCAGATAAACAGTAACTGAGCTATTCCCTAACTGCTAGCATAGTTTTTTTAAAGTAGCTTTCTACTATGAGAAAATCCCCCGTTTCATGTACGCTGTGGAATGTGAGACCCATTCAGCCGGGGATGCTTAGCAATGAGGGTGAGTGGCACAGTCTGCTGAGATCCTGTGGAGGATTTGTATGCAGGGCTGCTGCTTTGGTGTGGATGCTCTTACCTGCTGTAGGCACGCTAATGTTATACTGAGGTAAGATGAACAGGAAGGCAGTCTTGGCTGTCGCCTGTTAAAGACAAAAAAAACCACACACCTGGTTAAAATGAATCACAATATTTTCAATGAACCAGATACAGATTCCCACCACCACCCATATCCCAGCCAGAACAATCCACCCTGCTGGAACCGTCCCCCACTGAAATCCCAGCTCTGCATGGCTCATGGCAAAGGGTTCCCTGTTTAGAGCCAGCTACGTCTGTTTGTATCCCTCTGCCTCTTCCAAGCCAGCTGCCTTTGCTCCACAAAGCCGACTGCTCAGCAACCAATCACAAGGAACTCTGTGCAGGACACAAAGTCCAGTCTTGTCCGCAACCTCTTTCCCCCTGGGTCACATGTCCCATCCCCAATCACACTGCAGTGCATGCTGGTTAAGTCCAGATCCTCCGCTCACTGTTCAGCCAACAGTCTAAACTGATTTATGAGACTAGGTGGCTGGAGACTACAATTTGCTGGTGTCTTGGGTAAGGCTGGTACTTTCAGTCCAATCCAGTTTGCAGGTGTAGTCCGTTACCACTATTAGCTCCCCTGTTAATCATCGCAGCTCACCGCCTAGAGCAGATCCCTTAAAATCAGGGTTGAGGCAGACCGGCAGGGCAGCCTGGGGAGAGGAGATTACGCTGCCCCGCTGCACCACTTCTGGGGGTAAACAGGCAGCATCAGCTGTTTCTTTGGGGCCTTCACCTTGCTGCAAAAGACGAAGCTTAAAAGGGAAACAGCAAAGGGGTAGAGAGGACTACGTTCTAGTCATGATGTCATATCATGGAGGGAAGTTAGACTGGATTTAAACTTAACCATGGAGCAGCCCATGCCAACAGCCTGACCAAGAAACAAAGCACTCCACTGGAAAGCGCAGGGAGGGGACAGACTTACAGACAGGTTGTGACGACTAGTGATCAGGACGGAATGACGCCCTGAGCCCTAATGTGCCTGGTCTGTCCGTTTGTGAAGTGCTCCCAAGTCCTTCAGGATGAAGCATGCTCCATCCATCCTTGCACGTTGTGATCACGCAAGATCAGTTCAATCTAAGGATGCTTTACATACAGCCTTGTAAGGCAGAGCCAGGATTTCTAGTCATAGCGTGACAAATCCCCCAAAGGACTGAGCAATACATTAGGCTGAGGGACAAGCCCTCACTCACCCAGCCTCTTGCTCTTAAAAAGGAGAGGAACCACAGAGGGCTAAAGCATTATAGTGTTTGACTTTGAAAACAATTTGGTTTTAAGCGGCTCGTAGCGTCCAGGCAGGGACATCAGCATAGTACATTAACTAGCTTTGGCTCACAAACGAATGCCCCGGCTCCCCAGAATAACCTCAGCCCTGTGATGGGTGCAAAGCTCTGTAGATTGTAAACAGATTTAGCCAGCAGTTCTTTACAGTAATCCCTCCCACTGGTGACAGACACAGGGATTAGCCATGTCAGAACCACGGAGGAGAGTGGCAGATGCTTGTTAAGACTCCTTGGGTGGGGAGGAAAAGCAGCTTTGGGAATCAAATTGAAGCTGTTGCAGATGGCACACATCTATAGATACATACTGTAAAATCCATGGTTTGGGCTGAGGGCCTGGAAAGCATCTCAGGGTTAATTCTATCCTGCTCACAAAACCTCAAGGATACCAGGGCTACGATTTTTCAAAATCACATGTCTGTATTGTGCATGGTAAGCCTAAGTGTCCATCCAGCATCCGTGCATGGTCTCTTTACTCCTTGAAATCCAGTGTGTGTTCAGTCCTTGGCGAGCTGGCTACTCTAAGAGCCTTCTGGGGTTCAGGAGGCTGCGGATGAGCAAGGGCTGCCCAGTGCGGGGAGAAAGGCCCGAACTTTGGAAGGCTGGGATTGGGAAGCCACATCCCTGGGTCTGAACTTCACGCTGCTGCTGGGTCTCAGTCTGACCCTTGGGCCCAGAACCAGAAACGAGGAGGTTTGCACTGGGAGCTCAGGTGGGGAGGGGTTACCATGGCAGTAGAGGTGAGTGTGAAGTCCATGGGGGGGCGGGGGCGGGAAGGAGAAGAAGGCAAGTATTAGTTTCCAGTTCCTCATTGCAGGAGCAGGAGATCTGATCGCTAACATGCTCTCTGGGACTCCAGCCCACGCTGCTGAGGCAGACACAGGAGGACAGCTGCTGGGCTGGGGAAAGGTCGGGAACAAGGCAACCAAGCCATCTGGAACCAAAAGCCAAGTCTGCATTTTCATTGGCGTTTGGTCACGAAATGGATCCATCTGCCCCCTGGCTAGCAGGGTCCAAGCGGACGACAGACCAAGTGGGAGATGCGGCTGCGACGCGGAGCGAGACAGGACTCCCTGTGTCGCGCCCCAGGAAACAGAGCCAAAAACAATACCAGAAACCCGACGCTGAGCGAGTTGGAAGGGAGCAGGTCCTGAAGTGCATGCTCCCATAGCCAAGCGTGGGCCACCAACGCTCAACTGAGCCCCAAAGGTGGGCATGCCTGGGAGCAGGCAGCATTAAATCAAACGATTCCCGAGCTCTAGAATAACAGCACCTAAGACAGAGACAGAGCCGACACCCCAGGCTCTATCCTGACTCCAGGGCCAGCCAATTAACAGCAACACTGGCCACTTCAAGAGCTTTGTGCCTTCCATGCATTGCATAGATGACAGTAAAGCCTGCAATGGGGTGCAAGCAGGCTACCTGGGCAGCGATCATGGCAATTCAACAGGCCTCATTTGAAGGTGGATTTGATTAGAAATATACACTTGATTTACCAGCTTCCATCTGAGAGTCTCTAACTACTTCAGAGACTCAAGCTGCACATCACCTCTGTGGAGGTAGGGAAACTGAGGTACTGAGCGGTTAAGGCAGGAATTTCAGTCTTGGGTGACTGAGCTACTAATGAGAAGAATGACAGGTTTCAGAGTAGCAGCCGTGTTAGTCTATATCAGCAAAAAGAAAAGGAGGACTTGTGGCACCTTAGAGCCCAACAAATTTATTTGAGCATAAGCTTTCGTGAGCTACAGCTCACTTCATCGGATGCACTGCACATAAAAGGTTAAGAGTAACAAAGTGTTACTGCAAACCACACACGATTGCCACTATAATACCATAGATAGGCATAGAATCATGGGACTGGAAGGGACCTTGAGAGGTCATCTAGTCCAGTCCCTGCATGACCATAAATACCATACAGATAGATAAATACCATACCCCAAAGAGCTTACAACCTTTTAAAAATCGCCAGTGATGGAGAATCCACCATGACCCTGGGTAAGATGTTCCAATGGTTAATTCCTTTCACTGTCAAAAATTTACATCTTTCCAGTCTCAATTTATCTAGCTTCAACACCCAGCCACTGGACTGAGTTGTACCTTTCTCTGCTAACCTGAAGAGCTCATTGTCAAATATTTGTTCTCCATGTAGGTATTTATAGACTGCGATCAAGTCACGCCTAAACTTTCTCTTTGTTAAACTAAATAGATTGAGCTCCTTGAGTCTGTCATTATAAGACATGTTTTCTAAACCTTTAATCATTCTCATGGCTCTTCTCTGAACCCTCTCCAATTTATCAACATCCTTATTCTGTGGTCTTCTTGACTTGTGGCTACCAGAACTGGGCACAATATTCCAGCAACTGTTGCACCAGTGCCAAATACAGAGTAAAATAACTTCTCCTCTCCTATTGAAGATTCCCCTGTTTACGCATCTCCCGATCACATTAGCCCTTTGGGCCACTGTGTTGCACTGGGAGCTCATGTTCAGCCGATTATCCACCATGACTCTCAAGTCTTTCTCAGAGTCACTGCCTCCCAGGACAGCGTCCCCATCCTGTAAGCATGGCCTACATTCTTTGCTCGTAGGGGTATATTTTGCTGTATTACAATAGATATTATTTGCTTGCACCGAGGTTACCAAGTGATCTAGCCTCATCCTATACCACAGCCTCAATTTCTGCAGCATCTGCAAACTTTATTAGTGATGATTTTACGTTTTCTTCCAACAGGATATAAAGGGATATAAAACCTCACACTTTGAGCTATGACTAATAGAGGTCAGGAAGAAATTTTCCTTGGGAGGCAGGCTAGCTCATAATCACAGTTTATTTTACCTTTCTTTGAATCACCTAGTACTGGACACTGTCTGAGACAGAATACAGACCTAGACAGACTGGGTCTGATCCAATATAGGCATACCTAAATTAAGAACAAACAAGAGAAAATGACAGCGCAAAGTTGCTTAGAAGAAGGGAAATACAAGTGTGTGGGAGCATTGTGTCGTCTCTGGGGAGGCTACTTTATATACAGAATCATAGAAATGTAGGGCTGGAAAGGACCTCAAGAGGCCATACTGGACTGTACCTGTCCCTTGCACTGAGGCAGGATAAAGTATACTTAGACCAGAGGTTCTCAAATTGTGGCCTGCGGATAGTTCCCTCTAAGGCAGAGGTGGGCAAACTACGGTCCACGGGCCACACCCGGCCTGCGGGACCCTCCTGCCCAGCCCCTGAGCTCCTGGACTGGGAGGCTAGCCCCTGACCCCTCCCCTGCTGTTCCCCCTGCCCAGCAGCCTCCCCTAACTGGCCCTCTGTACAATTTCAGAAACCCGATGTGGCCCTCAAGCCAAAAAGTTTGCCTGCCCCTGCTCTAAGGTGCGCGCCTGGGCAGCCACACGTGAGAGAATGAAGGGCCACCCACCTAATCAATGGAGCCCGCGCAGGCACGGCTCCACTAATTAAATGCCTGGACTCTGGAGAAGACGCACATGTAAGGTGAGCTGGTGGCCTTGGGAGGAATGGGGGTAGGTGGGAGAGGCAGTGATGTGAGAAGAGAGGGTGGGGGGAATTTGGGACACGCAGAGCTGCGGCGGCCAGAGAAAGAGGCGACTTTCCCCAGCTCCAGGGCTGCGGCTGCCAGGGAGAGACGGCCCTTCTTTCCAGCCTCTGCTCCATGGCTGCTGTGGCGGGAGAGAGACCCCCTCCTTCCCAGTCCCAGCTTGGGGGTTGCCACGGCAGGGGAGAGAGGGCACATCCATCACATTAGAAAGGTAAGACTACTGATATTAAAATAGGAGTTGTGTGCTTTTAATTGTAGGACAAAAAAAACGTTAATTTTTTTTATAGCGCTTTTATCCAAAGCGCTTTACAATTGTTAGCTAACGGTATGAACAACATTTGGAAAGATCGTGTCGAAACCCTCAGCAATTTTCAAGTGATCCACGAAAAGAAAAGTTTTAGAACCACTGACCTAGACCATCCCGGACAAGTTTAACCTGTCCTTAAAAACCTCCAAAGACGGCGATTCCACAACCTCTCTTGGAAGCCTATTCCATACTTCAGTATCCTTAGAGTTAGAAAGTTTTCCCTAATATCTAACCTAAATCTCTCTTGTTGCAGATTAAGCCCATTACTTCTTGTCCAACCCTTGGGGGACATGGAGAACTACTGATCACTGTCCTCTTGAGAACAGCCCTTAACAGATTTGAAGATTGTTATCAGGTCCCACCCAGGACTTTTTTTTCTCAAGACTAAACATGCCCAGTTTGTTTAACCTTTCCTCATAGGTGAGGTTTTCTAAACCTCTTTATCATTTTTGTTGATCTCCTCTAGACTCTCTGTAATTTGTCTACATCCTCCCTAAAGTGTGGTGCCCAGAACTTGACACAGTACCAAGTGGAAAGGGACAATTACGTCCCATGTCTTACATATGAAACTCCTGTTTATATCAGTCTTTTTCTCAACTGCATCACATTGTTGATTCATTCAATTTGTGATCCACTATACCGGTGCTTGGAAGGGTTGGATTTTTACCGGTAAGTTTCAGTAAATGTTGATTTTACTACACAAACAGATGGGAAAATACTTCTATCAATGAGAACAGAAATTTACATATAGGCAGAGTAAGAAAAATGCTGTTTGAAACTGTATTAGAGCTTGATTTAAGGATATTTACTTTCCGTATTTTGACACATGATGCTGACAGTTTGTGTTTTAGTGGTTATAAGGTTTTTACTTTTTGAATCTTAATGTCTATTGTCATTAAATGATTATCTGACACCCCCCAATAATTCCCTGCACCTGTGAAAATTTAAATCAATAATAGAAGAAATGCTTAAAAATAAGCATCAATATTATCCACCAAATTTATTTTAAAAATAAATAAAAATCGTACTCTGCCAAGCCTAATTACAACCCCCAGGTCGTTTTCAGCAGTACTACCACCTAGCCAGTTATTTCCTGTTTTGTGGCTATGCATTTGATTTTTCCTTCGTAAGGGAAGTACATTGCACTCATCTTTACCGAATGTCATCTTGCTGATTTCAGACCAATTCTCCAATGTATCAAGACTGAATCAAGAATCCAATGTTTTGAATTCTAACCCTGTCCTCCAAAGTGTTTGCAACCTCTCCGAGTTTGGTGTCATCCATAAATTTTGTGAGCTTATTCTCCACTCTATTCGCCAAGCCATTAATACTGAATAGTAGCAGACCCACGACAGACCCTGGAAGGACCCCACTAGATATGTCCTCCCAGTTTGACAGGGAACCATTGATAACTACTCTTTGAGTAGTTTTTCAACCAAACTTATACTCAATTTATGGTAATTTCATCTAGACTACATTTCCCTAGTTTGCTTATGAGAATGTCATGTGCCAAAGGGGTTACTATAATCAAGATATATCATATCTACAGCTTCCCCTCTATCCACTAGGCCAGGAACCTTCTCAACGAAGGTAATTAAATATCTAGAGTAATTTTTACGATGTAAAATATATTGTTATTACAGACACACACACAAAGGTGATTAGAGAATTCAGATGATAAATATCAGCTAGCACTGATGCCATTTAATGTAAAGGCAGTACTGTCTAGTTGATGGAGCAAAGAACTGGGACTCAGGATACCAAGGAGCTCTGCCCAGCTCTGCCACTGGCTTGCTGGGTGACTTTGGCCTAGTCACATGCCCGTGCCTCAGTTTCCCCATCTGTAAAATGGGGATAATCATACTGACCTGCTTTGTACGTCGAGTTGGGATCTATTAATGAAGAGCACTGTATAAGAGCTAGGTATTATTAGCTATTATTATGACTAGTAAAAGTAGGACATGAGGAATGAGGACTCCTGGTTTCTATTGTCAAAACTTTGCTACTGACAAAGTAAATTTGGGCAAGTCACTTAATCTGTGTATCAGTTTCCTCAGCTACCAAATTGGAGTATTTACCCTACCTTGCTGGGGAGGTGGAATTCACTGTTTGCAAAGACCCCTTTCACCGCAGAGTGCAGTGTTAGCAGCCAACACTTGACTTGGTGATAACAAGCTGAATCATCTGTATTGAAATCAGAGAATTAAAACCTGCAACATTGGGCACGTTAATGTTTCCAAGCAAGTGGCAACACAGGATTTCTCTTCACCCGCCCCCATGAGCCGTCTAGATTCCATACCACGCAGGCAAGTGCAGATCTTTAGAAAAGACAGACTTAGTGCATTGTGAGCTTCAACACAAATAGACAGAAGCTGCATTTAATAAAGGTTGGCAACTGCCATTTAGAAGACCGTAATCTATGAAACACTGCAACTATCTGTCTCAGTGTCTTTCAGATAAGGCCTTAAAAAACAAAGACTCTGTGGGGATATTAAAGGTCTCATAGCACTGAACACAAGAAAGGGATTTGCCCACGGTCTTGGCCAAACATTCCCCTCTCTGCCACACAACTACTGAGCATGACAATTGTTTACCCAACAACCACCCTCCACCCCAGAGGTAGCTGCATTTTAGTTGTATTCTAAAAAGCCGTACATGATAACTAAGCAATGATAGCTAGTGATCTTATGCCGTACACAGCACCATAATCTGTATGTCTCAGATTTATAAAGAGGAGCCCTGTATCATTTCCGTTTTACAGATGGGGAACTGAGGTACTTGCCCATGGTCAGACAGTGAGTCAGTGGCAGAGTGGGGAACAGAATTCAGGTTTCCTGCATTCCAGCCCACCTGCGATCCAAATCCTTAGTGAATAGCTCAGAGACCTTGTGCTACATAATAGGGACACACAGCAAAGAACAAAAGTATTTCTTTCCATTCGCTGGACCAGGGCTTTGTAAAGTTTTCTGGTCCTAAAGCACTTGTACTGCCCACCAAAGGACTTCCAGGCATGCTGGTTGCAAGATTTCATACCTTAATACCACAACATCCTTAGCATTCTACTCCCAAAGCTCTGGTCAATTCCAATGTGATTTTAGTAGATAATCTCATGAATGGCTAAAGTTAATGATATCTGCTATTTCAAAGCGGGGTTCCAAGCTTTCAGATGGCACAAAACACTGTTTTCTACTAGCGTTGGCAAATCAAGATAGCAACCACTCAAATCTATGACTGAACTGAAGCGGAAAGGAATCAAAAGCAAATTAGTCATTAGCATGATTCAGTTTTAAATATCTGAAGTCTCATGACCAGCCAGGTTTGGAAACAGATGTGGTTGGCCAGTGGGGAACTGATAATCCCAGCCTCCCCGGGCTATGCAGCAACAGCTTTGCAGGCCTGAGGGCTCACGAGATTTGTGACAGAAGTGTTATTGCTGGTCCTTCTGTCTAACACTACGGCAGGTCTAGTCATGGAACTTGGACCAAATTATTTTCATTCTCTGCATCTGGAAGCTGATTCTCTTCCCAATCCCGCCTCCTGCCCCCATTCCTGTCTGCATGTGCGGTGGAACCAAAGCACAAGGGCAGCTTTTAAAGAGGCTGATATGACGGGGACTGTGAAATTTTCCTTCACACTAAATCAGAATTTTCTATAAGTGTGAAATTATTCCACATCATGTCAGCTACAACCGATAACACCCGTGTCTTCCTTGTCCCTCTAAGGAGAAACCCAGGAGCACCATGTGATCAGAGATTCGTAGGCCTAATGAGTTTCACCCGCTAGTGACTGTATCCGCTATGCAAGTCCAGCAAAGCGGACTGCCTGGAGATTCCAAGTCGAGGCACACAGTGTTTCTACAGCAATTCATTAGGTTACTCAGGTTTTCTTTAGTGTGTTGCCTTGAGGACACCAGCAGGGTCAAAGTTCCTACCCTGAGTACTGCTTCTTGCTCCCAAGTGGGGAGGAAGCTTGCGTTGCTGCTGCTTGTACTGTACTTGCTCTACGCACAGAGGACCGAAGCCTCTGGAGCTTTCATTCTGATACCACCACTGGCACTAACTTCACACGAAGGCTTCAAACCATTCCAGATGTGCTTACAAATGAAAACTAAACTCTGCTCTCACTGACCCGGAAGCGCCCAGATTAATAACAATGAAGTCACTGGAATAATACAATTGGAACCACTGTTTAACCTAATTGGCAAGATTAGCTTTGCCCTCTCAGGCCAGATAAAATTTTAAGGCCAGAAGAACCCACTCTGATCATCTAGACAAGGGATTGGCAACCTTTGGCACATGGCCCGCCAGGGAAATCTGCTTGTGGGCCGGGCCCGTTTGTTTATCTGCAGCGTCTGCAGGTTCGGCCGATCGCAGCTCCCACTGGCCGCGGTTCGCCGTTCCAGGCCAATGGGGCCTGCGGGAAGTGGCGCGGGCCGAGGGATGTGCTGGCCGCCCTTCCTGCAGCCCCCATTGGCCTGGGACGACAAACCATGGCCAGTGGGAGCTGTGATTGGCCGAACCTGAAGACGCTGCAGGTAAACAAACTGTCCCGGCCTGCCAGCGGCTTTCCCTGGTGGGCCACGTGCCAAAGGCTGCCGATCCCTGATCTTGACTGACATCCTGCAGAACACAGGCCATCATAATTTCACCCACCGATTCCTGCTCAGAGCCCCAAATGGTGTGGCTGAACTAGGGCATTTTTCTCTAGAATCCAGTCTTGATCTAAAGACTGAGGCCTGGTCTACACCAGAAAGTTAGCTCGGTTTAACTACATTGGTCAGTGGTGTGAACAATCCACACCCCTGAGTAGCAGCGTTAAGCCGACCTATGTCCCAGGTAGACAGCGCGAGGTCGGCAGAAAGATTCCTCCATTGACCTAGCTACCACCTCTCAGGGAGGTGGATTACCAGCATCGATGGAAGAACGCCTCCTGTCGGCATAGCTAGGGTCTACACTGAAGCACTATAGAGGCTGCCTCACTGTAGCATCTTAAGTGTAGAGAAGCCCTGAGATTAGAGCCCCATCATTTTGGGGGTTGTGCAAACACACTCAGATCCCAAAGTGCTTGCAATCTAAACTGAAACAAGATGCACGTAACAAACAAGCAGAGGGAACAGAGAAGGGACCATCAGGACTCCAGTGAGATGAATACATGGCTGTGTGGACAGGCTACATGCACCATTGGCAGGTAAGAGGGGCATTTATCAGGACACCTGTAATGTCCTTGCTGGCCACATGTAAATTAGAGTGTCAAATTCTGCTCAGTCATACCGGTGTTTACCCATCACAGTGAGGTCATCCCAGTATTTTATAGAATCACAGAATATCAGGATTGGAAGGGACCTCAGGAGGTCATCTAGTCCAACCCCCTGCTCAAAGCAGGAGACCCACTGTGTATGCTCTGATGCGGCTGGATAACTTCATTTGGAGCAGGACTGGCAACAAGTATTTACAGCACCCAACGTACCGCCATATGCTGTTTAACATAATCCAGGGTATTGTGCAGACAGAGGGGCATGATCTATTGGCTCACACACATGACAGTGAAACAGGAACTCAGGAGCTCTAGCCCTGGCCTTGTGCCTCTGGGCAAGTCACATAACTGCTCTGTGCCTCAGTTTCCCCCATCAGTAAAATGGGGATAAGACTTCCCAAACTCACAGGGGCATGGCAAGCACTGGTGTTTGCAAAGCATTAGGATGAACTGCATTTCGTGTCCAATAAAAGATCTATCTATAAGAGAAATTTATAATAAAAACAGCAACTGTAACACTAGTTGGTCCAAAGATGGGCATGCAGAACCTGGAGAGCCTGGTGACAACTTTTTCTAAGTTCTTGAAGTATTAAAGAAAGAACCAGAACCCTTTGTAAGTCACTTGGGAGGTACCAACGGATCCAAAGAGGAAGACTGCACCAGAGCGGGAAAGTTCAGACTGCAGGTGGCAAGTTGCAACCACAGCTCACAGCTGGCCAAGAACTAGGCACATCCCAAGATTTGTGTTATACCCAGAGTCCCTCACCTCAGCCTGCTTGTCTCATTTACCGGTTACGTCTCATCTTGTAGACTGAGACTTTCAGAGATTAAGGGAGTGAGACACATACATCTCACTGAATATCAATGGGGTTTGGAATGGGCTCATCGAACCACCCTAAGTCGTTTAGGAGCCTCAGCCCCAGGGACTTGGGGAAGTTACAGCCCTCCCAGGAACTTGTGCTCCTAAGGGTACACTGACACTGCAGTCGGGGGGGGGTGTCGCTTCTGGCCTGGGTAGACGTACACACGCTAGCTTTGACCCAGATAAAATGAGCCAAAAGCAGCAGTGGTGCTGCAGCTACATGGGTGACGGGACAAGCGAGCTGCCCCCCGCCTCCCCGACAGGGTATGTACTCAGGCAGCTACCCCGTGTCACTGCCCATGTAGCCATTGGCCACACTACTATTCTGAGTGCACTAGCCTGACGAAAGCTAGCACAAGTATATCTACCTGAGCTGGGAAGGACACCCCTGGCGTGGACGTACCCCAGGTCGCTTACACTCCTTTGGAAACCTCCCCCGTTGGTGGTCAGCTCTTTAGGACAGCGTCTGTCATGTGCTGTATGTCCGTGCAGCACCGACCACCATAGCTGGTTGGCCTCCAGGTGCTACCACCATACAGATCTTAAACCATTACCACCACCCTCAGCCTGGGACCATCTTGAGAAATAGGTTTCAGAGTAGCAGCCGTGTTAGTCTGTATCTGCAAAAAGAACAGGAGTACTTGGGGCATCTTAGAGATGCCACAAGTACTCCTGTTCTTCTTGAGAAAGAGACGCCAAGCCACCTTCCCTTTAGTACAGGAACAGCAGCTCAGCCCCACCTCTCTCACAGGCACTATGGGCAAGAACATAAACCGGTGTCTCATCTTCAAGATGCCTTTACCTTGCGCTCTCTTTGCAAAGCTGTGCAGCAACTTGGCCACGGGCCGTCTGCCAGGCTCTCCTGCTGCCTGCGTAAGTAAACACGCTGGCACCAGCTGGAGTTTGGAATCCATCGAGTGCAATGCCAGCTGGTGACGTGGAGAACGGTCAGATTAGGGGAATGAGTAATGAGCAAGCGGGTGGGAGAGGAGCTACTGTTTGCACAGAACTGTTTGCAAGGGTCAGGGACGGCATTAGCCAAAACTAAGCTTCCCGAATGCTGTGCAAATTACAGCCCTCCTGCCCTACTCCAGCTACCAGCCAGATGGGTTTTAATCTCCCCATCACTCAGACGGGAATCTGCTCCAGTGAATACGATACTGACACCTGATCCAATAAGAGCCTAAACTGGTGACATTAAAACCCCAATCCTGGCACTAGGCTGACATCCAACAGCCACTCAGTATGTCTACACTGCAAAAAAGGCCTGCAGCAGTAAGCCTCAGAACCTAGGTCTACACACTCAGACTCATGGTGCTTGTGCTACGGGGCTAAAAATAGGAGTATAATGTTCCTGCTCGGACTGGAGCTGAGGCATGGAAACCTGGCGAGGGGGTGGATCTAAGCCTGAGCGGGAACATCTACACTGCTACTTTTAGCCCTGTAGCGTGACATTGGGAGCCACTCAGCATGCCATAGGGAAGTGAATGGGATAGCGGGGACCAAAAATTAAAGGAACACAACTCAATTATTATGAGAAGTATTTGAAGACGCATATTCACACTGCACAGCCCACCTGTTTACTTATAACTGAAGAGCGAATGAAGTCAAAATAATTCTTAGTGTGGGAGCTGCTTATCCCATATAAATGCTGGGGTGCCCTTTCCCCCCTTTAGAAGGGAACCTAGAGCACATGCATCACCATGTACCAATAATTCATGGCCCCGTTACTGACGTACCTTGGATTATTAAAGCTGGAATTTTAAAATGTCAAGATTTTTAGATGTGACTAGAGATTCTGGGCATCCCAAACAGACCTATTAAAGGGCATCCCCTCCCCCTCAGAAAACCAGGTCCCTCTAATAGGTCTTAAATGGACATCTTAACATCCTGACCCCATTTACTTCATTGTTCAAGCTGTTGGCATTTTGCAGGTCATGCAGCAAAATCAAAAGTGAAACTGACAAACGTTTCTAGTCAGATCCTGGTTAGTTTCACTTTCAGGTGTGCCCAGGGCTTGTCCGCAGCTAACAGGAGGCTATTGGGTTTGGTTTACAGCACCTTTAAATGCATAAACCTGGCCCCGCCCTGCCCGGGAAGTGTCATTAGAAATAAATCATAGAAATGTAAGACTGTAAGGGAACCTTCATATGTCATCTAGTCCAGTCCCTTGCACTGAAACAGGACTAAGTATTGTCTAGACCAGTGGTCTCCAAAGTTTTTGGATCGCGCACCCGCACGGTGCCGTGGAAGAAAGAAGACGGGAAGACCTGCCGCAGGCGTGCCGAGCTGCCGCCGAAGAAAAAAAAACCGGCGGAGTGCCGTCCGGCGGCGCTCCTCCTGCAGCGCACCCCCCGGGATCCTCTGGCGCACCCCCTGCAGTGCGTGCACGCCACTTTGGAGACCACTGGTCTAGACCGTCTGTGACCGGTGTTTGTCTAACCTGTTCTTAAAAACCTCCAGTGACAGAGATTCCACAGCCTCCTTAAAGCATTAAAATATTTCTGTTCATATTACAGGTTTGTCAAACAATTAAAAAAAATATACGTTGCTTCCTAATGTTGTGCTCTGAGGGCTCGAGTGCCCATTGAAACACAAATAAAAACCTGTTAATCCGAAGTACATTCCAGATGCGTCAGAATAGGACCTGCACGTAAATTGGACTCCCAAATTTGAACTCTGAGGCTCAAGGATAAAAAGGAGGGGTTTTTTTTTAGCTTCTGATTCACAACACATTGTCCAAATATACCTGTCTATTTTAACATACAACAGTTCGTCTACCATGCATTTCCCTTTTATTTATTCCCACCACACTAGGAGATCTAGGTTCTAATCCCAGCTCCGTCACAAACTCTGCAATCTTGGCCAGGTCACTTCACCTCTGGGTTCTCCGGTTTCCCTGTCCATCAGACACAGATGACACTACCCTATCACAAAGGGCTATTGTGAGGCTTCCTTCGTCACTGTTTGTACTGTGTTTTAAGAGCTTTTCGTGAAGGGTGCTATAATAGGACAGAATATATTTAGTATTAGTCTGGAAACAGGAGCTCATTTGTGAGCCTCCTCCCTTTGGCAGGGTCATATTTGGAAGACCATGATTCAGGACTCTGATGGCAGTGAATGTTCCCATCCTTGTTTGGAACAAGAATACAGGAGAAAGCATCGCAACTTGAGCTTCATCGGCTCTGGCTAAAATAGATTAATTTCTCCTCCCACCAAGCTGTGTGCTGACTCTAGAATCCAGATGTGCTTTTGGTTTTGACTAACTAAAACCACCTACTTTCAAGGCACGGGGAGGGGGGGAAGCTTCCAAGTTTAGCGAGTACACGTTATACAAAGTAGCATTGCTGCACGTCACAAGTGTGCTTTAGCAACAAGCTTATCTGAACTGTTTGAGACAAATAGGAATTTAACACAAGTCAGCAAGATTTTATTACCATAAATGTCTACAGCTCCGCAAGCCAGAAGAGAGGGCCCTGGACTGGGACTTGGGAGATTGGAGTTCGACTCCCAGCTCTGCCACTGGCCTGCTGGGTGACCTTGGGCAAGTCACATCATCTCCGGTGCCTCAGTTTCCCCATCTGTAAAATGTGGATAATGATACTGACCTCCTTAGTAAAGTGCTTTGTTGATTGAAGGATGAACAACACTGCGTAAGCATTTTGTATTAAGGTTAACCTAGTCAAAGCTTGACCAACTAGGTAAGGGCAACTGGTGGTGCCATCATCCATGTCATAGCACTGGCATTACAAATCCTTTTCAAGTTTTATTTGTTGCTAGAACATGGTTTAAAATATGCCAGTGAAGTAAAAGCAATTTGGGGCTTGGGTGAAAAGAACTTATTTTAATTTAAATATGGGGTAGTTTTAATTAGTAAAATAGTGGAAGTGATTCTTTGCCATCACTTAGATTTACTTTTAGAATGAGCAAGCATGTCTTTTCAAAGCGTGGTCCATCCTGTAGCTTCCTGCACTGACCCTGGACAGGTCAGGAGTAGAAACTTATTTAGACTGCTTGCCAAAGAGGCCAGGAGCTGTAGAAAATCCAGCACTGCTTTCTCACTCTCACACCAACTACACCTTTTACACAATCGATCTGGAGGGGAGCCAGATCCAACTTGAATTAAGAGGGGACTGAAACTGGGTTCAATCCAAAAAAATACTTTCATCACATCAGCCTTCATCCTAGAAGCTACAGATGGAGAAGCCTATAGTAGATCACATGCGCCATCTCACTGCCAACACAAGACTGTTCCCTATAGTTAGGGTCCTACTGAATTCACAGCCATGAAAAACATGACACAGACCATGAAACTGGTCTCTCCCATGTAATCTGGATTGGGGGGGGGGGGGGGCAGGGTCACAGTATGGCAACCCATACATCTGCGCAGCCTTCACAACTGGGCAGCCAGAAAGTGGCAGCTGCTGGCCGGGCGCCCAGCTCAGAAGGCCGCACGGCTGCAGCGCAGAAGTAAGGGTGACAATACCACACCATGGCACTCTTACTTCTGTGCCGCTGCTGGGTCAGCTCTGCCTTCCGAGCTGGGCACCCGGCCAGCAGCCGCTGCTCTCTGCCTGCCCAGCTCGGAAGGTACCGCAGAAGTAAAGGTGGCCATACCGCAGCCCTGCCACAATGGCCTCGGAGCCCCCTTTTGGGTCGGGACCCCCAGTTTTAGAAATGCTGACTTAAGGGCTTTACATGGTTATATTTTTAAATACATATTCATGCTTTGTGACAACACTGAAATTTAAGATTTAAATGTCTGAAACCATGAAATTCAAGATTTTTAAAATGCTATGACATGAAATTTACCAAAATGGACTGCGAATTTGGGAAGGTTCTACCCATAGTACATTGTATAGCACTGTGTCCAGGCCACTTTCAAAGGCATCTACCTAGTCATGGACTTACAAGGCTCCTGTCACAGAGTGCCTCAATCTTTAATGTATTTATCCTCACGACACCGCTTTGAGGTGGGAAAGTGCTATGTTTCCCATCTAAAATGGGGATAAGAGGCACAGAGAGGCTAAGTGAGTTACACAAACCTCGTTGTGGAGCAGAGACTTGAACTCAGGTCTCCCGACTCCTAGGGCTAGTGCTCTAACTGCTGCAATGTCCTTCTTCGCCATTTCGCAACTGCCCACTGCCCGTGACAGGATACCAGGCTACAAAGGGCACAAGTCTGACTTGCCAAGGCAGGGCCTTGGTTACAAAGCGCTCTCTGCACAGGGATTTCCCACTGAAGTCAATAGAAGCTGTGTGTATGAAGAGGGGTTGCAGGGTCAGGCCCTAAGAAGTTGATACTCACAGTACTTTGTGTGTGAAATGCTGTACAGCTGTTCAGACTTGTACTAGCCACCATGTTCACAGAATCATAGTAGTGTAGGACTGGAAGGCTAGACTAGAGGCCATCTAGTCCAGTCCCCTGCACTCAAGGCAGGACAACGTTTTAACTCGGCCATTCCTGACAGATGTTTGCTAACCCAGTGGTTCTCAATCTGAGGCCCGTGGGCCACTTGTGGCCCAATCAGTACGCAGCAGTGGCCCATGTGATATCCTCAGGGCCACACAGGTAGTATATATATATTGTGTGGATGTGGCCCACGTAACACAGAGAGCTGCATATGAGGCCCACAATGGTAAATGGGTTGAGAACCACTGCTCTAACTTGCTCTTAAAAACTGCCAATGATGGAGATTCCACAACCTCCGTTGGCAATTTGTTCCAGTGCTTAGTCACCCGGACGGTTAGGCAGTTTTTCCCTAATGTCCAACCTAAACCTCCCTTGCTTCAATTTAAGTCCATTGCTTCTTGTCCTATCCTCAGAGGTTAAGAAGAACAATTTTTCTCCCTCCTCCTTGTAACCACATTTTACATACTTGAAACCTGTTATGTACCCCCCCCCAGTCTTCTCTTCTCCATGCTAAACATACTAAATGTTTTCAATCTTCCATCACAGGTCATAGTTTCTAGACCTTTAATCATTTTTGCTGCTGTTCTCTGGCATTTCTCCAATTTGTCCACATCTTTCCTGGAATGTGGTGCCCACGACTGGACACAATACTCCAGCTAAGGCCTAAGCAGCACAGAGCTACACAGCAAGCTTTAGGGCAGCAAGGACTGTGGCTGGATAGTAGCTCACCACCTGTGAGCAGACAACGCCACAGGCCCTCGCAAACACACGACGGCGAGTGTCTAGGTCAGAAGTGTGCCAGCTGCAGATTTGGAAGGAAATGGTTAAGTCACAGTCACACATTCACAGCCTGCGGGAGAGTGCCTGGGAGCCCAGAGAAATCCTTCCCTACAGGAAATGGTCTATTGTGAGACAGGTTCTGCCATTTCCTTCAGTCTCTCCACGTCTGTATGGCCAGACAGCGGGAGTGCCAAACCTTTCACCAGCTGAGGGCAGCATCTCGGTCTATCCACGTTAGGAGGGAGCTGCAGCCTAGGAGAGAGCTTGAGACTCTCCGCTTTGATCTGAGCTCTGGCCACTGCTCTAGAAGGGCTCTGCAGATGATGCTCTCTGATCTCCACCACAGGCCACACCAGCCTGAGGAAGGCCTAACGGGCTGCTCAAAGCCCCTGTGGACCTGCATTCACCCATCCCTGGTGAAGAGACTCCACCATGCAAAGTCTCCAACTCTAGCAGACGCAGGGCGGATCTTAGAAATGTCATGGAGCAGCAAGTGGCAGGACATGGAAACAGCATGCCTGCGCGGGGTGAGGAAGGAAACAAGGAGTCAAAGGGGATACCCGGGATGTGAGTCCAAGCAATGATGATCAAGACTAGGGGGAGGAGAGGAGGCATAAAGAAGGTTTTGGAAAGAGATCAGCAGCTCAGCTTTAGCCATGCTAAATGCACAGTGATGGTAAGACATGCTGGAATTGTCAGAGATAGGCAGAGACACAGGGCAGGATCGAGGGAGGCAGGGCAGGAGTGGAGAGAGAGGTCATTCCAGCAAAGATCATGGATCAGATCTCACAAGGAGAGGCCGTAAAGTGAGCGGGAGGCCAGGGCAGAGCCCTGAGGCACCTCACCAGAGTGGGAAGGGGGGAGAAGCACCCATGAAAAGAGACTCCGATCAGAGCGGTCGGAGGAGAACCAAGAGAGGACAGAGCCACAACGAAAGCCAAGGGAGGACAAGACATCAAGAGGGGGGAGTATGACTGACGCAGCCAAAAGCAGCAGTTTAGGAGGATGGACCAAGTCTGAGGACCCCCTGGCCAGGAAGAGGCTGTTAGAAACCTCTGTGTCAGCAGCTGCAGGGGGACATGGCGAGCTGGGGATCCAGGATGAAAGACAGGAACTCGAGGTGCTGCCCGTACATGGCGCATTCAGTGGGTTCAGGCGCGAAGGCTACAAAGGTGAGGACGTGAGAGTAAGAGGCAGCTGGGGCCAAGAAATGACTTTCTAAAAGTACGTCTACACTTCCGGGGGCGTGTGGAGTACAGATGCTGCACCCCCAGCTAGAAGGGCTATAAATAGCAGCATAGAGGGCGAGACACGGATTACGCAAGCAGCATGCCCTACACGTTTGAACTTCCAGCGTATCTACCTACACGCCCAAGCAGTGCCTCCCATGTCTACACGGCTACTTTTCAGGATCGTGCCCCACTGCCAGAGCCTTTTCCCGCTGTGGGAAAAGGCCCCAGCAGCTCCCTGTTGCTGGAGCCTTTCATTGTGACACGTAGATACGCAAGTAGTGCCTGTATACTACACACTGCCATGTGTAGACAGAGCCCAAGGGCGTGGGGACCACAGTATATTTGTACTATGAAAGGCAGCAGTAAGAGGGGAGAAGTTGAAGAGAAGAAGTGAAAGGAGATCAGGAGGATGTGTGGTCACTGGGACAGGCGAAGGTGGAGAGTAGGTGCGTTGTGACCCTCTCTTCCCTTCCCACTTCAGCAGGTTTCATTTGCACGGTACGGCACACGTCCTAATCTTACGAGTTTGCCAGACCATCCACAGAGCCTTCTAGGGGGTGGGGGAGAAAGCAGGGGACACAAGACCAGCATTTCCAGCACAAAGCACACTTCAAATTCTCTCTGTACATCAAAAAGAAAAAAAATAAAGCAAAAAACATTTTTGTCCCTTCGCAGGGACAGTATTTAGGCTAACACTGACTCTGCCTTGGCTGTCCCTGCACTAACATTCTTCTTCCATTCTCCTCCGTTGTTGAAGTTCCACCGTAGAGAGGACACGGGTGTTTTTATTACTGTGTTGTCTCAGTGCAGGTCCAGATGAGGGAGTAAAATTACGAAAGGCACCTACGTTGAACGAACTCATACAGGAAAACGAGAAGAGACAAACACGTCAGCAGCTGTGTGTGAACACTTTTCAGAGCGCGATCACTCTACAGCTGCCCTATCAGGCCGCATCCTTGAACAAAACCTGCACAACGCTTTCCAAAGACAAGCCTGGGAGCTTAAATTCATCAGGCTGCTTGCCACTGAAAATCATGGATCGGACAGAGACACTGGATTTAGGGCTTATTATAACACTCTGTAGCCCACTAGCCCCGCTTTTTGTCCTATGACTGAAGATGTATTAATGGGCTACTTCACCGTCAACGATTCCTCAGAACGTGCACTAACCACGGATGCTAAACAATCTGCTCCGTCTTGTATTTAGCTGCGATGCTCAGAGAACCTTTCCCAGACCTGAAGAAGAGCTGTGTGTAGTGCAAAAGCTTGTCTCTCTCACCAACAGAAGTTGGTCCAACAACAGATATTACCTCACCCACCTTCTCTCTCAAAAGCATCATTTAGGTTCTTCTAACAATTTTCCTCTGAAGTCTGGATGGTAACAATGCCCTGTTTACACCAGGATTCTGACTAGTGCAGCTACAATCGTGGGAGATTAATGAAAATACCAATGCAGACAAGTCCTGTCACTAGGACTGTCAAGCCGACATCTTCCAACTGTGCAAAAACACAATCAGCTTTTTCTAAAGAGAGCCCAGACGAGCTTATTCCGCACGCAGCCCTGAGGCTAAGGCCACGTCTACACTAGAGAGCTTACAGTGGCACAGATGTACCGATGCAGCTGTGCCACTGTAAGATCTCCTGTGTAGCCTCTCTATGCTGACGGGGGAGAGTTCCCCTGTGGACATAATTAAACCACCCCCAACGAGTAGCAGTAGCCATGTCATCAGGAGACGGTCTCCCGCAGACATAGCACTGTCCGCACTGGCGAAGTTATACTGACAAAAGTGCCAGCGTAGACATAGCCTTAGAGAAGGAAAGTTTGGTAAAGTGACCACCAGCAACAACCGAGGGGAAACCCTCGGCCTGCTATGTTAGTGGGAGACAAAACCCCCTCCAGCTCAAAGTCACTGCTTGTTTTGTTTTCTTTTCAAAGTACAACTATGAAACTTGCAGCCGGTGTGTCCAACTCTGCAGCATTTGCATGCGGTTTTGGAATTTATACCCCAGCCAGCTGGCCTTTCTGGCTCTAATTTAGATGTTTCCTTTAAAGACATTAAGATTTCTAGGTACTGAAAACTACTTGTTCATTCAGTGCATTGCAATGAAAGGGAGGGAGAAACTGTCTTTTTTTTTGTTTTGTTTTTTTAATTAAGGAAATGGGTTTCCCCCTTCTCCAATGCGTTCTCCCCCACCCCTCCTTCCATCTCGTCTCCATTTGCCCTGAAACGTGGCACTCGGCTGGGGGGCTGGGAGAGACGCGGTCCTAGCAGACATACATGGTTCAGATGCTGACCGCAGAAGCACGCACGCCCCTGAGGTGCCAGGCTGGCCAGACTCCACGTATGGAGCAAGCCTGAAGGGCTGAGTTGTTCAGCAGGAATCCTCAGCCCCCTCCCTATCCCGTCTCCTCCCCTGAAAGAGGAGAGGAAAGAGAGGAGAAAGCTGGGAAGGGGTGGGGTGGGGTGGGGGGGGGAAGCTCCACATTCCTGACATTTCTGTGCAAAGCACTGGGGCTGCAAGGAGCCTGCTCTCCCGACTGACAGGGAGGAAGAGCCCTGATGCCAGGCTTGGGAGAGGCCAAGCACTGCTCCTCTCCCCCTACCAGGGGCTCCATTTCTATCAAATGTACTGGGGAGGGGCCGATAAATAACTCCCCCTCCCACAGGAGGAGCGGACACTCCTGTCTAGGGAGGGGGAAAGGTTTCGTTGGGTTCTCTCTGGTGGGGGCTGGCTGAAGGGAGGCAGGAGAGCACCTCTGGTTTGTGGGATGTCTCTGGAAAGAGGGAGAACAAGGCTCCTGGCGACCTCAGGGGTTGGTGGAGGGGAAGATGCCCCAAGCATGGGGAAAGGGGCACTGGGGACAGTGTGGCCTGGGAGGGGGCACTGCACTCCTCCAGAAGGACATTTCTCTAAGGTCAGGATCACGACTCCCTCCAGGGAAGGGGCAACGCTGGGGAAGGCGGGAACAAAAGGAGGTGGTGGAAAATGGTAGGCCAGTTGCCCCCACCGACACCTAACCCCCAGTACCTCAATAGTAGGGTTGCCACCTGGCCAGATTCTCCCAGGATTGTCCCTGTTTGAGATCGCTGTCCTGGGTGTCGGTCGGTGTGCTCCAAAAACTGGCCAGCTGGTCGTGTGTAACGCGCTCAGGATCATCCCGAATGTCCCAGTTTTTTGTAGCTCAGAGATGGCAACCCTAGCTTATGGGCAAAGGAAAGGGGCAGCTGCTCCCGGGGAAAGGGAAGGGGCAGACGTCCTCCACCAACACTGCCTCTCCCCCTCCGCAGGCAAAGCTATTTTTCTTCTTTAAATGAACCCTATTTATAGAAATGTTTTCATTTCTTTAAAAAAAATATCTTCCATTTGATCTGGGTTTACATATTCCCCTGCAGAGTTTGCACCCCAACCATTGCAGCCAGGTGCTGGCTCACAAGAATCCAGCGCGAGAAAGGGGTTATAAACAAACACAAAAGTAATGACAGCTGTGGGAAACTCAGAGCAAGCTACACAAATGGTGAAAAGTGGGCTGGATTTTTAAAGTTCTTTTGATTTTGGTAATCAAAGGTATCAGCGGTAAGTAACCTAGACAAGGGATTAAAAAAAAAAAGATTTAAAATCTGATAGCGCCCCTTTGACAAAGCCCAACAATCCAAACCCACGGCCACAGTGCACCTGAAAGATGGGGATATCCAGCAGCACAGGGGCATTGCATCAGGCTGAGCATTAGCCTTCCACTGAATTGCCATCCCCACTCCCAGCAGCACCTCCGGGCTGCTCAGAGGTCTCCCAGCCAAGGAATGACCTCACCTAACCTGCCCTGCTTAGCGAAAGAGCTGTCAGGATGGCAGCATTCGGTGGCCCAGCTGTGGGCACTGCCACCTCTCCTGCTAACCACACCATGACAGCACACTGCAGGGGTTCCCGCCAAACCTCAAAAGGTTGTGACCCCATCACAACACATCCCCTGCCTTAAAGCTGCTCCACTTCAACTCAGGCCACACCCATCTTCCCCTCACTCATCAACTCCCCCAACTTCTGGGGCACAAACCAACGCCATCTGGCAGCTCATCCCCAAACCCTGGGGAAAGCACCGGCCAGAGCCACCTGTCCCCCATCCCCGGAGCTCTAGCACAGGGAGAGCCTCACCCCAAAAGCCTTTTCCTCCACCCCATAATGTTGGAGCCCAAGACGGTCAACACGCCGCCTGCACCATGCCCAAACACAGAGACTGAAGGATGCTACCCTGCCTATCTCATGGACCCCATGGACAGGGGTCCCACAAGCACGGCCATCCCCTGGCAGTAGCTAGTCAGTGTCCCCAGTACCCCCGCCTACACTCAACCAGACTCAAGGAGGGCAACAGGTAGAGGCCAGGGGGAAATCTTGTTCCTGGTGGGCACTGGTCCAGGTCTAAGAGGGGCTGGGAGGGAAGGGGAGACTGCAACCTGGAGCAGGAGAAGGAGGCACTGGGGAGGGGGAAGGATGTACTGGGGGGACTGGAAGTTGGGGAGGTCGAAGTTGTGGGTGTGGACAGAGTGGAGAAGCAGCTGGGGGTATGGAAGAGGGGAAATGAAGTTACCTGGGGGTGGATGGTGGCGTATGGGGATGAGAAAGGACAGGAAGAGTGGAAAGGATCCCTGGCAAACGAAAGGGGGAAGGAAGTGCAGTGTAGGGGAGAGAAACTAACCCACAAAGGGGCTGGGAAAAGGAGGTTGGTGGGCCTGGGGGGCTTAGTGCACTGCGCTCCTCCTGATGGGCGCAATGTGGGTAGTGCCGAAAGGCAGATTCACTGGGGCTCCCTCCCCAGGCAGGGTGCAGGGGGGTCTTCTCCCCCACACGTCAAAGGGGTGCATTGCAAAGGTGCACTCTCCAGGGGTGCACCAGGGGAGGTTGGAATTTGCTTCTACTGACAAGGAGAGGATCTGCTGGAGTAGGATCCCCTGGGAAGGAGTTACATTCGGATCCACCCCCAGGGTGTGCACTGCATTGGGGTCCCAAGGAAGGATGCCCTGGGTGGAGGGACTGCATCAGGGTCCCTTGGAGAGGCACAGAGAATACCCCCAGGAAGGGCTGCAGTGTCCCATGGTAGGGGGCTGCAGAGGGGTCCCCCAAGGAAGGAGTGCAGTAGGGTTCCTTGGGGGTGCAGCAGGCAGTAATCTGAGAGGGCAAGGGGCAGATCTGCAGGAAGGGGCACAGCAGGGTCCCAGAGTTGAGTGGGCAGCACCCCCAGGGTGCACAGGGCAAAGTCCTGGGAAAGGGTCACAAGGAGTCTATTAAGGTGGGTGCAGGGGGGTCCCCAGGGTCAGTGGAAAGGGGTGCGGGGGGGGCCCCCGGCCGAGGCGCAGGGGAGTGCCCGGGGTCAGTGGTGCAGGGGGGGTCCCCGGGGTCAGCGGGCGGGGGGGTCCCGCGAGGGAGGTGCAGGGGGGGTCCCCGGGGTCAGCGGGCGGGGGGGTCCCGCGAGGGAGGTGCAGGGGGGGTCCCCGGGGTCAGCGGGCGGGGGGGGTCCCGCGAGGGAGGTGCAGGGGGGGTCCCCGGGGTCAGCGGGCAGGGGGGTCCCGCGAGGGAGGTGCAGGGGGGGTCCTGGGGGGGTGCAGGGGGGTCCCCAGGGTCAGCAATCAGGGGTGCAGGGGGGGTCCCCGGGGCCAGCGATCAGGGGGGTCCCCGGGGTCAGCGATCAGGGGTGCAGGGGGGGTCCCGCGGGAGGGGTGCAGGGGGGTCCCCGGGGTCAGCGATCGGGGGTGCAGGGGGGTCCCGCGGGAGGGGTGCAGGGGTGCCCCCAGGGTCAGCGATCAGGGGTGCAGGGGGGGTCCCAGGAGTCGGTGCAGGGGGGGTCCCCGATCAGGGGTGTAGGGGGGGCCCCCGGGGTCAGCGATCAGGGGTGCAGGGGGGGGTCCCCGGGGTCAGCGATCAGGGGTGCAGGGGGGGTCCCCGGGGGAGGTGCAGGGGGGTCCCCGGGGTCAGCGATCAGGGGTGCAGGGGGGGCCCCCGGGGTCAGCGATCGGGGTGCAGGGGGGGCCCCCGGGGTCAGCGATCGGGGTGCAGGGGGGGCCCCCGGGGTCAGCGATCGGGGTGCAGGGGGGGCCCCCGGGGGAGGTGCAGGGGGGCCCCCGGGGTCAGCGATCAGGGGTGCAGGGGGGGGCCCCGGGGTCAGCGATCAGGGGTGCAGGGGGGGCCCCCGGGGTCAGCGATCGGGGTGCAGGGGGGGCCCCCGGGGTCAGCGATCGGGGGTGCAGGGGGGGTCCCGCGGGGGGGTGCAGGGGGCCCCCCGCTCTCACCTCGAACATGAGCGCGATGAGCACGCAGAGCACCAGGCAGAAGCCGATGTCCGCGTGGTTGTGGATCAGGAACTCCTGGCTGAAGAGCGGGTAGCTCTTGGCCCGCCGGCGGAAGGCCATGGCCGGAGCGGAGCGGAGCGAGCAGCCCGGCCGCCCGCCGCTGCCTCCGCCCAGCGCCGCAAACTTCGCCCGGCCCGGAGCCCGGACAACTTCGGCAGCGCCGGGCCCGCGCCTGCGCCGACCGCCCCCGCCCGCTTAACCCGTCCCTGCCCGGGGGGCTGGCTCTCGGCCGGCCGGGCTCGGCTCCTCACCGCCCCCCCCAGCTCCTCCCCCGGCTCCCTGCCCTCCGGCATTCAACCCACCCCTTCCTCCACCCTGCCCAACCCCCCACCCGTCACAGACCTAGTAGGTCACTGTCACGATTGTCAGAGAGGGAAACTGAGGCACGGAGCGGGACGGTGACTTCCCCAAGCTCGCCCCAGCAGGCCAGGGGCAGCGCTGAGAACAGACGCAAGGTCGCCACAGTTGCCGCCCAGCGCGCTAGCCCCTAGGCGATGCTGCCTCCTAAACCCACTTTATTCGGACTCCAGAGGTCTTGGAAACATACAGCCTTTCCCCGCTGAGCATTATTCATGGGAGCAGCCTGCCTAAAGCCTCTGAGTGAGGACTGGGCCCCTCTGACTTTATTTTCAGAGGCATTAAACCCACACAGGTGCCTCCGACTTCCTGTTCACATCCCGCTCATCTGACCCCAGGCTTCTCCCCTTTTAACATCCACACGAACACCTACTGAACAATAATGCAGCACATTTTGAACACCTTTCAGACTCCAGGATTCAAGGTGCTTCACAAGTTACACGCACAGAGCAGCACTGGAATGCAGCTGCTTCTGGGGTAGAGAGCAGTAGCCAGGCCGAAAGAGGATAATTTGGAGGACAAGAAGAAGTTGGCCAAGGTCTCCAGGGCAGAACTCTTCGCAGAGTACCCTGGACTCATTAATATCCATTCTTATTTATTGATGGCCGCACCCCAAATTCCAAGGCACTTTCCAAACACTGGAGTAGGGGTGGGCTCTGTCTAAAGGGCTGACAGCCTAAGGACAGACTGACAAGCAAAGGTAAGGGGAGAGGGATCAACAATAGCCAATTTACATTCAAGTCAACTCAGTTCACTATAGCCTGGCAAGGCAAAAGTGGGTCGTTAAGAGGGACTGAAGTGTGGACCAGGTAGGGTTTTGCAGATGAGCTTGGGGTCATGCCATGCATGGGAGAGGGCCACAGAAGACAGAGGTGACGGCAAGTAGCTTAGAAAAACTGGAAACAGACACTTTGTTTTTAAGATGTCATCTCAAAGACTTACACAGTAAACACACTGGGTCAGCTCCTCAGCTGGTGTAAGCCAGCATACCTCCCTTGGCTTCAGTGGAATAATGCTGATTGACACCAGCTAAGGATCTGGCCCATTCTGTCCTGGGAGAGTTAGAAGAAGGATGAAGGACTGACTGCTCCAGCTGGTTTGAAGGAGCTGCGCTGTTTCAAACCAGACACTTAGAGCACCGAGTGTCCCCTCCGGCCAAATACAGCATAGGGAATAGATTCCTGGCCTTACATGCTCTACGGAAGAAGAGATCCCTATTAGGTAGGTCCTGATTAACTGGTGCAAATGACTGTGCTTTTCTCTCCATAAAACCCACACAATGTTGTTTAGAATAAGCAACTGAGAAACTCAAGGCTTCTTTCACTAAGGCCGGGTCTACACCTAAAATTTAGGTCAATGTAGCTACATTGCTCAGTGTAAATTTCGCGTCCTACACAACGTTGTTAGGTGGACCTAGCCCCTACTGTAGACTCAGCTAGGTCGATGGAAGAATCCTTCTGTCAGCCTAGCTAGTGCCTCTCGAGAGGGTGGATTGTGATGAAAACACCCCTTCTGTCCCTGTGCATGTCTACATCACAGCAGTATAGCTAAAACAATGCTCAGAGCCTGATCCTAAGAGTCGGCTCCAAAGCCCACTGAAGTCAATGGATCAAGGGCTAACCCCTGATATATAACTTAGTAACAAAGGATTGAGCTCCGGGAACACTGGTCAGATGGAGAAAAAAGGGTGATAAGCCTTGACTCAGTGGGAAGGAGAAACTAGGGAAGCACAGATGTTGAGGGAGACCAGACTCAGGGAGATTGTGAGGAGGTGTGGTCCTGGGAACTAGCCTAGGATTTGGGTGACCTGTATTCAAGTCTCTTCTCTGCCACAGACTTCCTGTGTGATCCTGGGCAAGTCACTTAGCCTCCGTGAGCCTCAGTTCCACATCTGTTAAATGGGGAAAATAGCAGTTCCCTATTTCTCAGAGGTGTTCTACATTAGAGACTGTGAGGTGCTCAGATACTATTGTAGTGAGGCCCACATAGGTACCGTAGTTGGATAGCAGTGAACTAGACGTGCCATACGGTAAAAGATCCCTGGATTTGCGGTTATGTGCTCACAAGCATCACATCCTGGAGCAGGCAGACGATGGTCCCTCCCTGATCAGCTCTGACATGGCCACACCTGAGCCCCTGTTTTATTCCATGTCACTATGGATTGCCTGTGCTGTGTTAGTGCCCAGGAGCCCTACTCAGGACTGCAGTCCCCACTGTGTTAGGTGCTGTCCAAACACCTAAGGAGATGCCGTTCCCTTGCCAAAGATACTGAGAAATTGGACATTGCTTGGAAAAGAGCGAGAAAGATGAGCAGGGGGCTGGAGGGACCAATGTAGGAGGAAAGATTAAAAGATAAAATAGCTTGTCTAAGTGACTGCTAAAGGAGGGGCTTGAGAACAGTCTAATCTGAAGGCTGCCACCACCAAGGGTGGGGAGGAACTGCTGGGTCAGTACCTAGGGGTTGTAATGGGGGTGAAACTAACAAAGTGGGGCGTTTAGACTGAGTATCAGGAAAACATGTACAAAACCTGGAGCTGGGGAAACAAGAGGGAATACTTTTTCACGCAACACACAATTAACCTGTGGAACTCATAGCTATGGGATGTTGTGCTAGCCAAAAGTATAAATGGGTTCAAAGAAGAACTAGATAAGTTCATGGAAGACAAGTCCATCAATGGCTATGAGCCAAGATAATCAGGGATGTAACCCCATGCTTGGGCTGAACCTCAACCTCTGACTACCAGAAGATAGGAGGGGAAGACGGGGTGGATCTTTCCAATATTGCTCTGTTTAGTACACTCCCCCTGAAGCATCTGGCACTGGCAGCGACAGGCTACTGGGCTAGACAGACCATTAGTCTGACCCAGTAATGCAGCTCTTATGTTCTTCTCTCATCCATCTGAGAACAGCCAGTCAGACCCACCAGATCACCTAATTGTTAGGTGGAAGAGGATCCACAGGGAAGCCAGAGGCACCTAGATGGAGGAACTGATTTTCTAATCACTGACACCAGTTCAGAACAAGATTGACTCCATCTAAATCCATGAATAAGGGAGAGAAGGATCAACACCCAGGATCATGATCCTCACTGGAGTGGAGATGCCTCCACTTGGGCTTGTTTCACAGGATCAGGTCTATGTTCAGGGGCCGTGGCTGGGGGTGTTTTGCTTTCAGTCTCCAGCTGGGAACTGGAGTGGGCGGAAAGAGCTCACAGGGGAGTCAGCTGGCGAATCAGCTGCACTGTGTTCGAGTCAGCATTCCTGGGCTATGGCGTGTCAGCCAGACCCTATATGGAACTGGGCAGAGTTTGCTTTTTAAAAGAAAAGCCGTTTCAATTGGTTTTCTTTCCAACGGCCAAAAACGTTAAAAAAAATTCTAAATTTTTTTTAAAAAAAGTGGAATGAAACTGCCGCCGATAGACCAGGGGGCTCAGTTATGCTCTCTGTTACAGGGCCAGGGAAGGGAGAGCAGGGGGCAAATGAGCACGAATCATAGACTCAGAGATATTCAGAAATGCAAGACAATCCAGGCCTGTCCTTTGGATACGTAACCTCCTGGAGGTGGAGTGGAAGCTGCTTAGAGTGAACTCGGACATGGGGACACTCCATTCTAACTAGAGGTGGGCCCAGGTCAAAACCCCAGCTTTGAACTTGCCCAGACTTTGGGAGCGTTCAGAAACCCAGGAACGACAGAGCTAGCTGAAAAACACCAATTATTTTTTCCTGGGAAATACTGAAAAAAATTGCAGCTTTTTTGTTTTCACATAGAACAATTTTTGGTTGATAAAAGTCAAACCCGTAATAAATGCTAATTTTTGAAACCTGCTTTTCAAAACCTGTAAAAGCATTCACTGGCAAACTGGGGGAAAAAATTCTGCAAAAAAATTCATTTTTCATCAAAGCTACATGGCTACAGAAAAACATCAACTAGCTCCTCACTCCCTCCCCTTCCTTTTTGGGGTGAGGGGCCCCATCCACCCCTGCTTTACTGGTTAGACTGGTGTAGAATGAAAGTGCTGCATTGTTTAACTGAACTGGAATGCAAATCCTGTTTCTAGGAATCCGCTGCTTATAGTGAAGTTGTTTTCTTAAAAAACGACAGGCCAGCTGGGGTTATGCTGGTTGGCACCAGCTGAGGATTTGTCATTTATATAGCACTGTTTGCCAGTGTGTAAGTTTTGGGTCTGTATTGTCTCCTTGTTGGAAGCCCCAGCAGAGCACTCAATGATTGGATAAGTCTAAACAGATGCGCATCAACGGCGAAATCCCTAGGCAAGAGTCTAGTACTTGGATTTACGAACAGTAGGAGCACCAGGATTTTTAAAATGGTAAAAAATCCATAATAAACGGCAGTAAGGTGGGAGACATCCACTTCCTTAAGGGCACCTGGGGACATTCACACGTGGAGGAGTTGGATCCTAGCACTAGAACCCAATTCGTACCTAGAACTTCATCACAACCATGACACCAGTGCTGGATTCCAAAGGTGAAGTTACAACACACACTGGCTACAGATGTAGATAGGCATATCATCCTGCATACATGTTACGTGTTGGCTACCGCCTGTCTTCCTCGGCTCCCATCTGTTCACAGGAGTGGGGTGGTATCATATACCAGTGCAAGCAATGTTGTGAGCTCTTGTCCTCCTGTATCCCAAGCTATTCTCTAGAGAGCTGCATTTGTAACAGATCTGCTTTGTGACTTTGAATGGCAGCTCCCTCTCATGGCCAAAGAGAAATCAGCAGGAAAACTCTCAGCCCTACCACCACTCAGGGGCGCAGGTGTTTTTGTGTGGATCAGAACCAGGGTAAGAGCTATAGGCCTTGGCTATGAACTCCCTGCCCTTCCCTTACAGAAGTGATTGGATGCAAAGGTGGCAGGTGCCATTATTATGAATAATAAAAGCCAGTAGCAGCAATCACAAAAAAGGAATTTAGGAGAATATCTAACTCTGTTTCAGAAGTGATGAGCACCTCCAACCTCCACTAAAGTTGGATAGGGTCAACTATGAAAATCAGACCCATGATTTGTAGTGTGACAATGTCCCTTTAAATATACAGGGGTCAGAGTGGCTGTCCTGGTGATTTTGGGATCCAATGTACCCTTTGTTAGGCTGGAAGGCATGCTGCATTTAGATTCCCAGTGGGAGAAAATCAATGCTGAGACAAAATAGGAAGATGATCAGCAGGGAGCTTATTTATTTGTCCAGTTTATAACGTGCCCATTGCGATCTCTAGCTGCATGTACCAAAGATATAACCCCCTCTAGATTAATAGGTTTCAACTGACAACAATTAATGCCAGCAACAGACAAAACATTTTGTGCACAACCGGTAATTCCAACCCCCTCTCCTCCAAGTTTGTTACATGCAGCTGGGAAATCTTCCAGTCAAAACTAGGCACTTAGAATGAACTAAATATACATCAGCTCAAGATATTCGGCCTGTCTTTTTTGCTTTGTGTTGGTACAACACCTAGCACAATGGGGTCCTGCTGCATGACAGGGGCTCTTAGGTTCTACCACAATACATATAATCCAGATCGCCCTAAATTCAAATGGGGGAGTTTGGTTCTAAGAGCTTGACCCAGAGCCAGCTGTGCATAGGGTATGTCTACATTACAATCACTCCGAGCGACTGCAGTTTGAGTGGTCACACCCAAGCTAGCTTTATTCGAGCTGTGGCAGGCAGCAGAGCAGCGAAGCTGTGGCAGCATGTGCTTCAGCACAGGCTAGCCCTGCAAGTAATTAGCCAGGATTCCTGGCAGGCTTGTACAGCTCACGTTGCCGCGGCTTCACTACTCCCATACTCTAGTGACATGTCTATTCCAGCTGCTCTCTCACCCTGCGATTGCAGGGTAGAATGCAGTCACTGCCCCCACCTTGGCTGTAGCATCACCGCAATGTTATCCTCTAATGAAGCTGCATAATGGGACGGGGCCGAAAAGGCTGGCAGTGCCCTTTCAGATATGCTGTCCCCTAGGTGCACGTGGCTGCTCAGCTGAAGCATGAAGAGATCCTTCTTCGGGTGTAATTGTGCAAACACACCCTGGCTGAATTCTGCTGGCTCTAGGCAGAGTATGGCACTACTCACCAGGAGCAGAGGGGGCAGAATCAGCCCTTAGTGCAGGGATCAGCAACCTTTGGCACGCGGCCCGCCAGGGTAAGCCCCCTGGCGGGCCGGGACGGTTTGTGTACCTGCCGCGTCTGCAGGTTCGACCGATCGCGGCTCCCACTGGCTGCGGTTCGCCGTTCCAGGCCAATGGGGGCTGTGGGAAGCGGCGCGGGCCGTGGGATGTGCTGGCTGCCGCTTCCTGCAGCCCCCATTGGCCTGGAACAGCGAACTGCAGCCAGTGGGAGCCGCAATTGGCCGAACCTGCAGACACGGCACGTAAACAAACGGTTCCGGCCCGCCAGGGGGCTTACCCTGGTGGGCCACGTGCCAAAGGTTGCCGATCCCTGCTTTAGTGCATGCTATCATGAGGATTTCCATTAATTTCCCATTAACAGGCTCAGTAATGAGTTTGCAAAATTGGCCCTGCCACAAGCCCCCATGGATGAAGCCTCCCTGAGACATCAGCAAATCCCTCAGTCTGGCAACCCAGAAAGTGAGTGTCCAAAAACCAAACTCCTCAGTAAAATGGCTTTGCTCAGGCTCTGGAGTGCCAAGTGTTTACACTTCCTTTGATATACAGTAACCAAGCAGAAAGAAAGAAGAGCCCTGGTGTTGCAGCCTGGATTTCAATGAGACGCCAAAGCCAGCTGGAGCCAGGTCAGAAAACATTCCACTGAGAAGAAATGAAATCCCACAGAAAGCTCTCCCAGCGATGGAGCCAGGCTCCCAGCAGACACTAAGCCATAGGAGATCACTTGTCCCCACTCACGCATGCGGGAGAGTTCCTTGTGCATCTGGGAAGACAAGCCAGGTCCTGGACCAGTTATTTTCCCAGCTCACTATCTGTATTTCTCATTCAATTTAAGGATGATGTCTACCCTGGGATGAGAGATTCAGGCAGGATCCTCACAAGCCATTTACCTCCCAACTTTGGCCTCCACCAGGGAGGAGGCAGTGGGTGGGGCATTTGGACAGGTGATCTCTTTTAGAGTGGGCTCCATGTCAGCCCCGGTGGGATAGAGGGGAACAGCTTTTTGTTTAGCACCACCACCACACAGTCCCTGCCCCAAGGTGCTCACACTATAATATTCAGTGGATCCGGCAGCCCCACGGCTCCCACGCTAGTGGGACAGAGGCTGCATTCACAGATCAAACCTATGAACTGATTGGGCTGCAGCCTGGGGTGGGGGGGGCGTATTTTGCTTCCCCCTAACTCTGCACACATCACCCTTTTAATACCAGGCTGATGAAGCTTCACGAGCATCCCCCATCTTCCCTTCAGCTCTGGGTTTCATCTGCTTGTAACCTAGACGGCAAGTTCTTTGGGGCAGAGGCTGTTTTTTAAGTAAGTGTTTGTACAGCACCCAGCACATCCTGGGGGGTGGGGGGAGTACATTACTGTAATATACATAAATAATAAATGGGTGGGGGGTGATTGTCAAAGCAGCCCAACTCCTATTGCAAGTCAGGGGGAGATGGGTCCCTAGCTCCCACCTGCTCCTTTGAAAGTCTCCCCAGTAGCAAGACGCTGGTGAAGCGAACGCCAGCCTCATATAAAGCAGAATCCCCTGCGTGGTAAAACCGTTTACACTGTACAAGCAACAATGACAAAGTATGTCAATGCTGTAAAGGGGGGCAGATCTCCAACTGGAGGTGGACACCAACCTCCTATGGATCCCATGGGGGAATTATAAAGGCAGTTCTCTGAAGAGGACGGATGGTCCAGCAGTTAGGGCAGGAGTCTAGTACGTGGGACATGAGCTTTCAAGTCCCTGCTCTGCCACTGTGTGAGACCTTAGGCAAGTCACTTAGCCTCTCTGTGTCTCAGTGCCCCACCTGTAACTCGGGATACAGTGCTTTCCTGAAAAATACTTAAGAGTGTAAGGCAGACATTATGGTAAAGGGAACTATATGAGTAGCTGAAATAGACTGCATCGACTCATCTAGGAAAGCCAGGACATTCTGAACTAAGGTAGAAACACTGGGTCAGAGTCACCAGGCTGGGATGAAATTGGCTCACATGCATTAACTCCCTCAGCGGTGTCCAGCAGTCGTTGCACAGAAAATCAATCAACGGCTGCATTATTCAGATACAGCGGAGCTAAGCTAGAATCTGGCTTACCTCCAGCTCTCCTTGCTTTTGTTCAGCTGAGGATGGTTAAAGTTGCAACACAGTATGTGTGTTGGCTTTTTGTTTGAAGGTCCAGCTGTGCCTGGAATCCAGCAGACCTCTTCCATGCATCTTGTCGAACTTTCACTATATTGCACATGTCAGCAGGGGGGATTTTAAGCACATTATGGATCCTCACCTTGAACCAGATACTATAGCGACATCAACTGGAGTCTAGAAGGGCTAAGTGATTCTCCCAAGTTCCCACCCACATTCCTACCCCTTGCTGACCTCCAAGCTCCTTTCACAGTGGCTGCAGGCACCCACCTCCGCTTTGCCTGCAACTAGAGCAAAATGCTCCCCTCCCCCCAGGGAGAAGCACAGGCCTCTGGCTATACTTAAGATACTCATCGGGCCCCCATCACTCTAGTAGTACATTAAATCCCACCAAATGAGGGTAAATGCATCCTCATCATTGTATCCACTCATTATACTCCACACCTGAACATAGCCATCATATGAACATACCCCCATATCTCAATGTCTGTACTTTGACCCGTTAGCCTTTTACCCCCAATCGGGGAGACTGCAGATTATGTATTCCTTACGCCACCCGTTCCTAAACCGAATTTCGCACCCCTTGATAATCTGTACCTTATTCCCTGATAACCAGAAACTTCTATGCTTAAACTCTGTACCGTTTTCTTTTTACTTCAACAGCATCTTAATAAAATTATTAAATCTGAGCGCTTTAAACTCTCAGGTATTTAACTTCTTAACACCCCTGTGAGGTAGGGCTGTACGGTTATCCCCATTTACAGATGGGGAACTCAGGCACTGAGAGACTAAGTGAGTTGCCTAAGGTCACACAAAAAGTCTGGGGCAGAGAAGGGAATTAAACCCAGCTCTGAAGCCCTAGGCAAGTGCTCGAACCATTGGGACTGATTCGCCATGCTTCCCTAGGCTGCAGGAGATGCAGCCACACCCATTTCCATCACCCCTCCTTTTCATTAGCCTTGTTGGGCAGGGGGAAGTTGTGTGATGCAGGAGAGCTCCCTGCAAAACCTCCTTTCTCCTCATTGAGAGAGACTCTGGCTGAGCTGTTCAACATGGTCATACTCGCATTTCCTTTTCTGGGGCAAAATGTCAGCTTGCGAACGGCTGAATTTCTCAACCAAAAGAACGTTGTTTTGCGAAACAAAACAAACCAATAAGCACATATCAAAAATAGAGAAAAATAAAATGGAATCTAAAACCTGAGATTGTCTCAAAATTGTTTTCTGGTTTTTGAGCCTGCTCTAACCAGAAATAAGACACATGGAACCAAGGCGGGGCCCTTCATTGACTATTCTAGGTGTGACTCTTTTGTGTTTAGAGACAAATAACCTTTACCTCCTTTTCTACAATGGAAATGGAAGGATGGCGCATTTGCATCGGAACTGCCGTTAGTTGTTGTTTGGTGTAAAGCTATGCAGTGGCTTGTTTTCCAAAGGTGAGACGCAGCAGCCCAAATTACATTTCTGGGGATACAGCACCCATCAATTAACACAACACATCCAAAAACTCAGACAGTATTTGCTACTTTTTGTGTTTTTTAAAAACACCAGTCAGTCAGAGAAACTGTAAAAGGTAAAAGCTTCATAAAAGCTGAAGGATGGAGTCACTACCATGCCTCCGTAATATATCTGCTGATGTAGGGTTAGTGAGATTAGAACTCACTACAATCGTCTCTTTCCATACCGAGCGCATCCAAAATGCTCTTTTATGGTTACAAAAAAAAATAAAATCCAGAGTTAGTTACACGGGAAACTAGCTTCAATGTGACATTAGCACCCAACCATTAGTTAAATACAGGAACATCCATCTTGTGAAACCTGCCCATCTAGGCATCTCCAAGCTGTTAAAACTAAATCAAAATAGGGAAGGGAGCTTTTATTGCTCGCCCGGTCAGTAAATCAGGGCTCTCCTCCTTCCCACACTTCACTACCAGCTCCCTCTGCTGGGTGTTATTGACATCTCACTGACAGCAGGCCATGCTAGCAGGATAATTCTGCAGGTTGTAGCCAATGCGAGTGGGTTCGTGCTCAAAGACCAATGTGACTTCACTTCTTTTGGTAAATGAGGAGGGAAATGAATTTGCCTGGGCTTGAAATAAATGACTCCAAACATTATTGTTCTGGCTAAGCGAAGCAACGCCCAATTCCATCCCCACCTGTTCTCTGTTCCTGCTTCAGCTGGGCTGGAGTCACTGCCTGGAACTGACAAACCATCCATTGTAACTGAATGCTCAGGCATGGCAAGGACATTTTGGGGGGCCATTTATTCACCCTGTTATCTGTGTCTGTGCGTTGGGTACTGGCAAGCTACAGACTGGGACCCAAGCCAGCAGCTCGCTGACCAGCCCTCTCAGCTGTAGTGCAGAGTGTCCCTTTAAGGGCACGCCTGGGTCCAGCCAGCCCTGCTCCAAGGCTCAGCCCCTCAGTTTCCCCCCAACGGATCACGTGACCAAGCGGGAAGTCAGCCCTGGTTGGAGTTGGGGGCAGGCAAGGTCTGTGCTCAGTCTGGGAGACAGAGGAATTGAAGCAAGATCTAGAGTGAGGCCTTCCCTAGGGAGCTGGGGAAGAGGCCTGGAGACAGAGCAGTTGGGTGGAGGACCAAGGAGAAGGCTGGAGAGAAAGCCTGAGCAGAGGAGGCCAGCGTAGGAAGCGGCTCCGGGACAGGCAGGATTCTGCTCCTGATTTAGAGTATGTCTACACTGCAGCCGGGAGCGAGCCCCCCGGCTTGGGTAGGCAGACTCGTGCCAGGGAAGATCACGGTGCTTTGTTGTGAACTCGTGTTTGCCCTGAAAGGGAAAGACACTTGCTTCGGGCAGAGGTCAAGGTACAAAAACCACCCAGCCGCCCCGGCAGCAGCTGTTCCTCCAAGCTGGGGAGAAGCAAGTAGCTGGGGAAACAACCCTCTGGAACGAGGGCTGCTAATGGCCAAGTTTCAAGACGTTGTCACAAATACATAAGAGGCACCCTGCTTTAGTCGGTTAGTAAGATCTTAAAATGCCTGATTTAACATCTGTACCTTCCCTTTGCTGCAGGCAGCAGAGCTAGGCCATTGTCGCGGAGACTACAGTTCCTACTGCTGCAGCCTATCCTCAGTCCTAGAGTCAGAGCCAGGCAGAGAGGCTGGCATTGCTAGCATGCTCTGTGCAAGCCACTCGGCCAGTTTCCCATCAACCACCTCTCCTTTCCCAAGTAGTTAATGCATTAGAAAAACGTTTGCATTTTTGCTCTGATGCACTTTTAAGCTGTAAAAGTGACTGAAAATCATGGCTGGTGCTGGATATGTGCTCGTTCCCGAGCAGTGGAGGATTCCATAGCCCACTGTTAGTCACCTGAGACAGTCCCTTGCCCAGTCCAGTGAATGCCTGCCATCGCAGGATTTCACGGCTAATGGAACACCCCTCCTGGCCCACCCACTGAACCCCAAACATACCCAAGTACTATCATCACAACCGCCATTAAGCAGCAGAATCGTTGCCCCAATACTTAAAGCAGGTTCTGCTACTGCCAATTTACTATGCAACTCCTGCCATCGTGTTCCCAGATTGCAGAAGAGCGTGGCCATTTTAGAGGGAGCAAGCGCACATCTCCAGAGTTGGACTCTAGCAGGAGCGGTAAGAAACAGCACACAACTGGGGAGCTACTCTGCATGATACAGCACGTGGATTCAGGAAGGAGGAATCTAGCAACGTACTCACAGCAGAAAAGGTTAGAGCTCCAGACAGACACGAACTGGAGCTGTACGCTCCTATGGCGACTTAAGAGTAAATTATTAACAAGATACCAAGGGACTAGACTGGACACCAAACACAGGGCCCCAGTTGGTTAATTTACAGTCTCATTCCATTACAACTGCTCCATCAACCCCGTCAGTTTTGTCCTCTCTTTTGCCTCCCTCAATCTGCAGTCCTGGCTGGGGGGGTCAGCCTTGGGGGTGGACGTGTAGCACGGTTCCTCAGCTGGCCTTAGTCTCCTCTTCACAGCAGCAACCCAAGTCCCAACGGATGTGGTGCCCCCGTGGTTGCACTGCGCCTTCCGGACTCCCTCCTGCTCAGTGAGCTCCGAGGTCTCCTCGGATGAATTCAGTGCATTGCACTGATGGGTGCAGCAGAAGGACGGACTGCTCTGCAGCAAGCCAGGAGTGCCAACACCCAGGATTGGACTGATATTAGCCATGGTGATGGGGAAGCCATCTCCTTTACCTACAGTGTTGTCAGGTACAGGCCTGAGCCTGCTGTCCTCCACCAGCTCCACAAGGCCATCAGCCACACAGCTGGCTGCTCCCCCACCTCCGTTCAGAGATGCAGTGACTTCTGCATTGGCACTGAAATACAGAGTGGGACTCTCGTGCATCTGAGCTGTCCCTTCTGGGTGCTCCACAACGGCTTCCAAGTCAGAGTTGCCGTTGGCACTGCTGTTTGGAGCGAGAGGAGCGGACACGCCTCCCGCTTTGTCTGCCTGAGCTTCATGTCTGCTCGTCAAGCCTGTGCAGTCGAGGGCTTTTGCTGTTGGCCTGTGCTCCTCTGGCAGGGTTAGCGGCGTTCTTACAGAGTACGTATTGTGTTCGCTGCTTGCTAAAGTGAGGTAAGTAGTCTCCTTTCTGCTCAGGCTTTCTCCAGCTCCGTTCTCTTCTGCCTGAAACCTCTGTCCTACCACTCTGGCTTTAGGAGTTCCAGGGCATTTTCCCATTGAAGAAAAGCCAAGATTGGTCTTCGGCCCAAGCATGGCACTGCAGTGTTTGCTTGCCACCAATCCTGAAGGGTAAAGCTCCCCAATTCCACCATCTCCAAAGGCTGCGTTGATCTTGGACACATCCCCAGTTTTCAAGGCTAGCTTTACCAACAGCCAGTGATGATGGTTCACCCAGCTGTCCTTCACAGAAGTATGACCTTCAAGTTCTCCTAGTGAGATCTCACTGTGTGCTCTAGAAGCAGGCCTGGTACGCACCACCTTTGAGACTTCTGCATTTGAAGAGACAATGTCCCCCTGACCTGAAATTCCAAAGCTCTCTCCAGCTTCGTTTATGGACCGGAAAGTGGATCCTTCTGTCCCGTTATACTTTGCAGTTGTGATGCTGCAAGATTTCTTCAGGAAACTCTGCCAGATCTCTGTGGATTTGGGGTGTAGCAGACTATAATAGATGACCAGAGCGGCAGAGCCTGAAAGAGAGCAAAGGGAAACAAGGTGACATTTTTGCCAACACCCCAACATTGTGGCATATAGTGCGAAACAGTTAGGGATACTGATGTGATTAGGTATCTAAGCAGTGGTACCATTGCGGATATTCAGTGGAGTGCAAAGTTGTTGAGGTAGGGTCTGTTTTACAATTTAAGTGTTTTCAGTTGCTTATGTAAAGGACGCAACTGTAGCTGTGTCATGGGGAGGGAAAACGCACCAGTAGCTAGATGCAATCTGGCTGCCGGAATCTATACGAAGAATGCTTCTGGGAGCATCAATACCACTTGCTAGGTCCGTCACTTGATGGGTTCATGTGCAGAGATAAGCAGTCCCTAAGTACTAGGAGGTGATATGTGAGGGCAACCATCCACCTAAGACAAGGATCCAACAGGAAACTTGAGCAGAGCTAAGCATCTCTGCACCACCGCTACCTAGTCAGAAGGGACGTCACTTGGTTTTAGACCCAAATTTAGC